>NC_083762.1:76854652-77097152 GCF_963514075.1 Conger conger
CCAGATATTGACAGAGGAGCCTGCAGTTCGGTGGGCTGAGGGCTGAGGGGCTCAAAAGCAGGTATGACCTCCGCTCAGATACTCCAAAAAATATATAAAAAAATGCTGAACAATCATTCCAGAAACGCGGACGCAAGCCCGCAGCACATGAATAAGTTATGCTGTGCAGAAACGAGGGCAGACCGAAACTATACTATGTGCTCCACGGCCGCTTATAACGCTGCAAAAACCCTAAAAATAACAAGTATTTTAGTCTTAAAATCTCATTTATTTTACATTTTTGTAAAATAAGATGAAAATACCGCCACTGGGGCAAGGCAGTTTGACTTATTTCAAGATTTACCAATAGATTACGGCAATTTCACCTGTCAACCCAACATTAAAACATGCTAATATTTTGTACATGAGGAAAAAAAAAGAAGTCATAAGCCTTATTATAAGACTAAAAAGTTAGGAGGGTGGTTTTTTCAGTGAAGGGGCCCGCAGGGCGTACTGAGGGAAGACACTGCGCTGACGGAATAGGAGTCTGAGTCTGTCAGGGAGGGGAGCTGAACTGTACTGTGGTTTCTGAAAAATGGCGACCGCATTTGAGACGGGAGCAGCGTTCGGCTGCACCGCCTCGCCGGAGGAGCCGGTTCCCACCGCGGACGGGCACGCTGCCGTGCCCCACCGGCCCCGCCCTTCTCACGGCCACGGGCAGGCTTACGCGCCCCGCCCTCAGTGCCTCTGTAACCAGGGGTCGCAGGGCCGTCCCATAATACTCACAGTTGCTGATGACTCCGCCCAAGGGGTCCCCTTTGAAGTCAAACTCGATGTCCATGTACTTCCCCTGCGGAGGAGACAGAACGATTAGAGATGCTGGCACCTTATCGCCCGTCGATTATCTAACCCACTCGTCCTGCCTGGGGGGGGGGGACTGGCCTCCTATATATAGCAAACAGGATGTCATTGATAATAGAACATAATAGAAATATAGATAGGTAACTGGGATAGGGCTGGATCTATCCCTGCATGCATTGGGTGAGAGGCAGGAATACACCCTGGGAAGGTCTCCAATCCATCACAAGCAGGCAGTCCTAATTTATTCTTTTTTTTTCTTTTTTTTATTCAAATGATATTCAAATGACATTGCTACAATAAAAAAAAGGGAAGGGGGTGTAATATACTAATGCAGTGATTTAGTCCAGTACGTTACTCACAATTCTGCCCACATATTACATAACCTCATCTCTAATAAGCAAGCTTCAACAGAGCCATATTTCCCATACAGCATCTTTGTAGTTCAAGTCCCTCCCTGAAATATTACATTCTCACCCATCATTATGCATTGCCCATCACAAGCTGCTTAACTGGTTGCTTAGAGACCAATACAGGAGAACAACATACCATCCTGAATACCACAGCTATGAAAACACACTGCGTGCACCCGTATGCACACCTGCGGCACAGCATTCCATGCCTCTCACACATCGTGTTGAGAGAAAACACCGGCATTTAAATGCAAACATTTTTTTGCATTGCACCTTCCAAACCTCAAAGGTGTCCTCGCAGGTGGCAAAAGCTAGAGATTACCTTACCAAGGCCCAGACCTGGGTCAAATAAGTAATCGTTTTGGATTCAATTACTTTTCTGTTCTCGATTTATCTTTTCTGGAGCAACAGAGCCAACCAAGAGGCAGGGTTCACTCTTTTTGAGAGTATTTCCTGGGATCCAATAAACCTGACAATCACAGGTAAGTGTAGAAAAGTATTTGAATCGAAAACGATTATGTAGTTAGTGAGAGTACGGAGCCAGTACAGGACTCACAGACCATCAGACCCTCCCATGGAAACAACAAACCAATGGCTGGCATTTATAGAGCGCCCTTATCCAAAGCACTGTACAATTGAAGCTTCGCATTCACCCATTCATACACACACACACCGACGGCGACTGGCTGCCATGCAAGGCACCAACCAGCTTCTCAGGAGCATTTAGGGGTTCGGTGTCTTGCTCAGGGACACTTCGACACAGCCCGGGCGGGGGATCGAACCGGCAACCCTCCGACTGCCAGACGACCGCTCTTACTGCCTGAGCCAATGAGACGACTGCTCTTACTGCCTGAGCCAATGAGACGACTGCTCTTACTGCCTGAGCCAATGAGACGACTGCTCTTACTGCCTGAGCCAATGAGACAATGCTCTTACTGCCTGAGCCAATGAGACGACTGCTCTTACCGCCTGAGCCAATGAGACAATGCTCTTACCGCCTGAGCCAATGAGACGACTGCTCTTACCGCCTGAGCCAACGTTGCCCCTGTGTGAGGGACCCTTCCGCATACAGACATACTCTTACAGCAGCCACCAATCACACGCTAGCAGGAAGCAAACTACTCTCTCTCCCTAATAGTGGCAGAACAAGACCCATATTCTCTGCAAACCCTTGGAGCACGACCTGCTAACAGCAAGCCAAATGTAATGACGCCCGCTGCATGTTTATTTATAGGCCGTGGTTTCAGAAACTGAAACTTTGGTGGCAAGAGGGAGACTCAGTCGACTTCGATCGCACACCAGACTTTTCCTAAACGGCAGGAGCACTGTCATGGTGCACAGGAATATCTTTAATATAAATTTATTTCAGATTTTTTTCCCTTTTTCTCCAAATTTGGCAGCCCATCTAATCCAATTAGAGTTAGTGTTAGATACACCACCCACACCCCGTCCCTCGGCGGCCTGAAGGAGAGTGACTTCTTTAAGCCGTCCCGTCTCGTTTCATGCTCGTGACCGCGATTCCGAGGCTTTTTGTGCAGTGATCAGCTAACCCAAGTCCCTCCCTCTGGAGCAGCGAGCCAATTATGCCGCTCCATGTGAGCCGGCCAAACTTGGTTTTTGCTAGGACCGGGAATCGAACCCCGGTCATCGGTGTGCAACTGCAAGGAATACCCATCCTGAGACTGCCGGTTTGATGAAGCTGACGCACTCCATTAACCCTTTGAAGAGTACTTTTTTGGAATGTTTTATTTAATTCAACAGCAAAGTATACTAGAAGTGTGCACTGCTTTCAATTATCAGTATAGAGAAGCGATAGATCGATCGAGCCACAGTACCTTCATGTGGGTAATAACACAGTACACACACCATAAGCTGTCGATGCAACTTCAATTCCAAATCTCATTACACCAGATGCAACCATATTACTGTCTGCTTGCCCACTCCCAAACCCAGATCAAAGGTCCACTTGCGCTCAATGTTGTGAAAATTGTGTCCCATCAAAGAAGAAATACACGCACACGCACACACACACACACACACACACACACACACACACACCTCGCGGGGAGGGCAATACTCACGAATCGAGACGAGTTGTCGTTCCTCACAGTCTTGGCATTCCCAAAAGCTAAGGGGGGGAGAGCAGGAAAGAATTATGTCAGGCAGCTATGGGGGTGAAGTTCTGTGTTGACTCAGTGTTTGCTGATGTATTGCAAACCTGAGCCATTATTCAGCTCGAATGTGCAAGCAGTATTCAGCTCTGGAACTGCCCTCTGTTACACAATCAACACAAGTCCAGCCAGACTTGCCACCCACTTTTTTACCAAAGCAGTGCACGGTCTTATTTATTTTTATACATAGCCATTTTGTTGATTTCGTCTTCAAAACTGCAAAAGGAAGGCGTATGCAAGTAAGTTAGCTTTAATTTTAACATGGATGTAATTATTTCTGATGGAGACCTGTGATTATGTATATCTTCAGTCATGGCCTGTTCAAAGAGCAGAAAAAAAAACAATAGCAGCAACAGCAACAATAATTACCTTTGCACAATTTAAATAATCCTCCCAGCAATGTAGCAGTAGTCTTACAGAGCTACTACATTATTAGATTAGATTACTACATTATTATTAGAGCTATTACACTCAGATCTGCTGTAAAACACTCCGAGTTCATCTCCGTTTGGTCCATTTAAGCTTTGAAACTGATCTGAATTATATATATATATTTTTTTTTTTTTTGTTCAAGTCTTTTCAGCTCCTTCAAACTAGGGTAGCTGGTATACCGATTTACACTACCCAAGAGGCCAAAAACAAAATGGTGTAAAAGTCCAATGAATAGTAGAATCAACACCACAGTGACATTTAATTCATTGAAAATGCCACTAAATAAAGGGGGAGAACTCAGTCGACTTCGATCGCACACCAGACTTTTCCTAAAGGGCAGGAGCACTGTAACGGGCGCAGGAATGCCCACCTTTAATATACATTTAACAGCATCCTGGCTGCCATATTTTATCATAGGTATCCATTTAGGAGCAAAGTACAGGCTTTCTGGAAACATACAGTACTGTGCAGAAGTCTTAGGCACCCTAGACTTTATTATATATGTTTATATTTTTGTGTGTGTTAGTACAGAAGAAAACATTTGAGATTTCCAAATATTCATTTTCCAAAAGATTTAAATTTACAGAGACATTTTTGTATTTAATAAAAAAAACATATTACTGTAAGCAATGTACTGCACTACTTTTTACAGAAAAACTTGATCAAGGCTGTTTGAGATCAGAAGCAAGGAGCCAACCAAAGTCTGCAGAAGAACTGTGGCAAGTTCTCCAACATGCTTGGAACAACCTCCCTGCTGATTGTCTTAGCCAACGTTGTCCTGCAGTTCTATATCTTAGAGTTTTAACGCCGATGGGTGGTCACAAAAAATATGTAATGAGTAAAATGCAATGTAAAATGTATACATTTGTATGTCTATTTAGGACCTTTCATTTAATTATTGTTTAAAGAATCTTATCAGTACAGAATGTTATACAGGTGCATAAGACTTTTACACAGGACTGTACATACCGGGGAAAGAACCAGACCTGGGACAAATATGTAATGGTTCTGGATTCAAATACTTTGATGCTTTACTCAGCTCGTCTGTATTGGAGCCTATGAAATGCTCTTAACGTGCAGACCCTGCCTTCCAGTACTCTTGGTTTGCTGCCGTGCAACAGGGAAGATCAAATCGAGCACAGGAAAGTATTTGAATCCCCCCCCCCCCAAAAAAAACGATTATGTTTTTTTTTGACCCAGGTCTGCAAAGAACCCGGTGAAGTGCTTTAATGGAGGCAAATCAAGGTCACAAATCAAGGGGGTGCGAGATGGCTCATTACTGGCCAGGCAGGCCAGATTAAAGCTTTCCCTGGGGCGCCAGAAGCTCAGGAGGTAAGCCGGGGGGGGGGGGGGGGGGGGTTGCCAGTTCGATCCCCTGCCCGAGGTCTGTCGAAGTGTCCCTGCGCAAGATGGCTAACCCTTAAATTGCTCCTGACAAGCTGGTTGGTGCCTTGCATGGCAGCCAACCGCCGTTGGTGTGTGAGCGTGTGTATGAATGGGTTAATTAGAAGCATCAATTGCACAGGATAAAGGCGCTATACAAATGGCGAGTGTTTACGCTGGGTTTGCGTGTTCCAGTAGGAGTCTCCCTGGGCGGCCGTAGGTGACTGTGGCAGTGGAATGTGGAGCACCGCGTTGTTCCGCTCCGTGCTGCAGCTCCCTGGGAGGGTTTGGGGCGAGGGGCCCCACCACCCCGCCCCCCCGTCACGGGTACGTGGGAGAGGCGAATGAGCCCGTTTTCGGGGGGCGGGGGGGTTGGGGGGCTCTAATGAGAGCCCAGGGGAAAGAGTGGTTCTGCCGTTCCCAGCGCAGAGCAGGAAGTCTGGCCTGCCTCTCCCGCACGGGTGGCTGAAGGCAGCCGTTAAACTCTTACAGATGTCCCACGTCGAAGGGGGGGGGGGTGGCTGGGCACAGCGAGGGCTGATGGGCACCTTTCCCCCCTTGTGCACGTTGGCATTTCCTGTCCACAGACCCTGGAAAAATACCGCGGTCTGTGTGCAAAAACGCCGAGGTATTTGCTTATTTGCTTTTGCTCGATTTAATGGGCAAAGGTACTGTACACCCACAGCTGAAAGACACGCCGGAATCTCCGCGAAATCAGCCGGGTGGAGAAGGATGAGGATGCAGGGGGGTGTGATTCTATCACTCTGCACGCACGCAGTTATTCCCGCCTCTCAGGAGGATACCGGGATCATAACTCAAAAACTACAGTTCCCAATTTCCCCATTCACCGGGGGGAGGGGGGAACCAAAACCGTGAATGTGGGCGTGGCCAGAGGGTCACCATTTTCCTATGACTGCCGGGGGAGGGGGCGGGGCTTGGACTCACCTTCCAGCACGGGATTGGACTGCAGGAGCTGCTCCTTCACCTTGTTCACTTCATGGCCCTTCCCACACACGGCCGCCACGTACGACATCACCAGCTTACTGGCCTCTGGAACACAAGCACAGAAGGGGGGAGGGGGGGTCAGGACTGCGCCTCTCCAGGCAGGGTGGGGGGCCATATGCACCTCAAAATCCCCTTTAAATCTGCCCCAGCTCCGTGAAGTCAGCACAGCTCTAGACAGGTTGGGGGTGGGGCCAAGGGAGGGTCCGAGATGCACCCCCAAAATCCCCCTTACATCACCATGAGCTCGCAGCCCCTGCTCCGTAGAGACTACAGGCCAGACTGGCGGCCTGCTCTTTCTCACGGATGGATGCAGCGGAGGGGAGTGGTGGTTCGCACACTCACAGCTCACAGCTCTCACACAAACACACACACACACACACACACACACACACACACACACTCACACGAGGAAAACAAGCTCTGCGGGTTTGTGTTCATAATCACACTGCCATACTGCAAGACTATTTCTCAACGAGGTATGAACACAAACAAGACATGCATTTTTACAGTAATGAGACCCTGGAGCATATTTATGACACTTTCTGCGTCACGGAATTTCATAGCGACATCAGGAACACAGCGGTAGGTGAGAATTTTATTCCAAATTATTGTTTGGAAACTTCATTGCCGACACGGAGGACGATCTGCCTTTGGCCTCGCCATGAAGCGACACGACTTACGAAAAGTACAAAATACAGCAAACCTGGATCGCAGGACAATCCAAAAATACAGTCACTTGCGCACAGACCACACAACTGTGCAAGAGCTTTAGGGAAAATGGAGACGCCATTACAGAATTCCCATTTCGATTCTTGAGTTTACTTTTACAACACAACTGCCGTCGGCCAGCTGCTTCATCACTTCACAGAAGAAAGAAGGACCTTTCCACTACAGGGATAACGCGGTCAGTCTGAAGACACGGTTATAAACGGTACAGGTTGTATTTCGTTGTTTAGGCAGGATGTCATCGCATCGAGTGCTGCGACCCAACTTTTTCTGATTTTTCACTTTTTCTCCCATTTTGGAAGCCAATTGTATCCAATTAGTGTTAGATGGGGGATGCATTACATTACATTACATTATTGGCATTTGGCAGACACTCTTATCCAGAGCAACGGAGAGTTGAGAAGACTAAGAAGGAGACAATCCTCCCCTGGAGCAATGCACGGTTAAGGGCCTTGCTCAAGGGCCTTGCTCAAGGGCCCAACGGCTGTGCGGATCTTATTGTGTCCACACCGGGATTAGAACCACGGACCTTGCGGGTCCCAGTCATGTACCTTAACCACTACGATACACCGCCCACAGCCTGTCCCTCGGTGGCCCAAAGGGATCTGCCGGTCTGAGAACACGCCTTCTTCAAGCCGTCTCGTCTCGTGCTCGTGACCGTGATTCCGAGGCGCCCGGGGTGCTGTTGTGCTTGGTGATGCGCTAACCCTGACAAGTCCCTCCCTCTGGAGTAGCGAGCCAATTGTGCTGGCCAAACTTGCGCGACTGATCTTCAAACGAGTTTCTCCCGTCCGGTCTGAAGACAGGCTGCTGCACGTGTGCGGGACTGAACCACATCTCTGTGCGCACGAAAAACATCCAGGCTTGTCCTGGCCAGGGAGGACTTAGTCCCAGGTTTAGGAATGCTCTGGCTGTCCTGTACTCTGCAGTACTACATCGCAGACCTGGGTCCAATACACAACTGCTTTAGATCCAAGTGCTTTTCCATCTCGGGTTGATCCTGCCTGGTGCAATTGAGTCAAGCAAGACTACCAGAACGTGAGGGGTTTTTTTGGGTTTTTTTTTTTTACCTTTATTTGACCAGGTTAGTATCACTGAGGGAAAAAAAGACCTGGCTGGTTTGCAGTTTTGAGAGAGTATTTCATAGGTTCCAACACAAGCTCAGTGAAGCGTCGAAAAGAATTTGACTCCAAAACAATGACGCATGTTTCCGGTTTCTCTGCACCCCTGCCTGATGCAGATGGCATGCCGTGTCAGTGCCAGCGTGGGCGCCTCGGGGTCGGAGCGGGACTCTGGGGGTAACCGGGAACCCCGCGGCAGTGTGGGTGTGTTTGGGAATGGGGAGAGACGTGCTCCTCTCTGAAAATACGCGTGGGGTGCAAGAAGAGCATGAGAGAGATGGAGAGAAAGAGAGAGATGGAGACAAAGAGAAAGAGAGAGGCAGAGAAAGGGTTAATAGACACAACCTCACTGATGAGAGCACTAGGAGATACAGTTATAAAAAAAAAAACATCTCCATGAAAGTCTCGCAGAGCCGAAATGCACTGCATTCATACATTACATAACTGAACATTGGCCCACGATGATTTCTGAGTTCCAGCATTCCCCAGTTGATCCCCAACATAAACATACATAGAGCTACATCAGCCTGGCAGTACCATATAGATCACTCAAACATGAAATGCTTGCAGAGAAAATAGCAGTGCTGTTCCAGCAGTCGACCCTCAGATAAAGCAGGGACTGCTTAGAGTTCCCTCTAACACCTGGCAGTATGGTTATCAGTTGTGTACGACCGCGGGTGTAAAGACCAGGGATCAGAAAGCCACGTGTTTCTTCCAAGTTCCACCCAGTACCAGACGGCTGATTTCACAAATTAGTTTCACAACCTCCAGGTTGAATAATTACAACTCTTGGCTGAAGAACACACAAATGAAATGCAGGTGACGTTTACTTTCCGATCCTGGATTTCCCATCATACCGCTTTACCATGGACTAAACACAGAATATCATTTCTTGGGTATCAGTTGTACAGAGCAGGGCTAAAGAAAACAAAAAAACAAGGAAAACATCAGTAGCTATTAGCCTCCCTTTGCACAAGGAGCCGGAGAGACTTAAATCTGCAACCAAGCCTAATGGGTGTGTTAATCACCGTTTCACCTCTCCTGCTCTCCAAAGCCATAAAAACAGGAGTGTGTTCTGCAGAGGCCTACCCTGGAGAAGGCATTCACAGGACTCCCTCAGGAATACTGTTCTGACTGCGGAGTCGGTAGGTCAGGCCTGGGAGGCACGCAAGGCCCAGAGTTGAACACAAAAAACTCCCCCTCCGTTACATGTCTAAAATGGCGGTCGTAAGTTTATTCTCTTTCGGTGAACGCTTTGCCTCGGCTGGGATTTTTCATTTATCCCTCCCGTCTCGTAAGTAAGGGCAGAAAACGACATTCCCAAAACGTTGCCACAACGCTCCCCCGGGCGTAACCGCCTTTTCCACCACAACAGGGCCGGGGAACACGCGAGAACATTGCTGACTAGGGGGGAAAAAGGAACTCAGGAATGGAGGCCCCTGGGAGGAAGGGATGTGTCCGCAACGTTCACACAACGTTCCCGCAACGTTCCCGCAACGTCGAGGGAACATCGCTGGGCAGCGGTGACTCAACGCCGTGCGCTGAGCGGAGAGGGCGTTGTGGGGTGGAGGGGGGGGGGGGGACGCACACTCTCGGGGAGAGGGTGTGGTCAGGGAGTGACTGACAAGTCTTTCATTAACACCCTGGTTTACAGGTCTCGCGGGGACTCAAGAGGCCGGGGGCGGAAAAGTCGCCGGGCTGCCAAACTCCTTTTGTCATCAAATGTTATTTTTATTATACAAAAAATTCTCAAAACAGACCATTCAACATTTTTTATTCTCCTTCGAAAGGTGTGTGGGAAGCTCTTTTCCCCCCCAAAGGGACCCCCGGAAGTTTCCATTGCCACACGCAAACGTAGGTACAAGTGAAATGATGTGCCAGGTAGGACGTATTCAGCATTTCGGCTCTGGAATTTAAGGCCATTTTTTACCAAGGTATGAATTCATTCTCCATATCTCCTTCTGATGGAGTCAGAGGGAGGCTGGGAGCGAGATCTCGGGAGTTGATGAAAAAGTCTTTCAAGAGAGACAGCGCTCCTCAATTTTATCCAGAACAAAGCACACACACCCAATTCTACCAACCAATGGCCTTAGCAAAGACTCTAGTGGTGGATTAGTACAGTCAGGTATGGAAACAAAAGTCTGCACCCACACCGGCCCTTTCTGATCGAGGACCCCGGCACCAAGGCATGGAATGCAGCAGGATTTAGGGGCTTGACAACAGTGCAGCGTTTGGGCCGTCTTTGATAAGTGCCTGATTCAGAAAATTAAGAAAGAGAACAGCAAAATTAAGAAATGAGAACTAATGCCATTCTTTACAGATAAAAGGCCATTTCTGACAGGGGTTGCCACTTGTTATTCAGCGATATACAGTACTGTGCAGAAGTCTTAGGCACCCAAGACTTTATTATATATATGTTCATATTCTTGTGTTTATCACATCTGACATTTCCAAATATTCATTTTCCAAAAGATTTAATTTCAAAGACATTTTTGTATTGAATTAAAAAAAGGAACATATTACTGTAAGCAATTTACTACTTTTGACATAAAAACTTGATCAAGGCTGTCTGAGATCAGAAGCAAGGAGCCAACCAAAGTCTGCTGAAGATCTGTGGCAAGTTCCCCAACATGCTCGGAACAACAGCCAACGCAGTACTGCAGAGTGATGCAGTTTTAACACCGAAGGGTGGTCCAAAGGAATATTGATTTGATTCAGTTTTTAACTATTCTTCCATATTACTAAGATGTAGTGTAAAATGCATAGTAAGTGTATTCAGGACCTTTATCTGTACAGAATGTTATACAGGTGCCTAAGACTTCTGCACAGTACGGTACCTCCCAGAAAAGGAATGCACATGTTTTCTGGTTCCCTGTTCATCTCATTTCAATTTCTAATTTACTAAAAGAACTAACTTCATTAGGATTTCAGACTTAATATGTTAAATGCATTTGAAAAATTCAATTTAATCATACGACACATCAACTTGTAGAACTAAACGGAGGCACAACAGATAAAACGTCAGGACGTCATTTTCTATAGCAGATTAACAAATATCTCCCGTGAATATTAACCTTGTGCCCTTTACTGAATACCCATTTTCATCAGCCTCTAAACCAATAAAAATGATGAGGAGGGAGATTACCAAAATCCCAACTCATCCCCTGTCACGGCTGTGGGGCTTCCTGGGCTGAGCACTAAACTGATGAGTTGCTGGCACATAGAGGAGAGAGAGAGAGAGAGAGAGAGAGAGAGAGAGAGAGAGAGAGAGAGAGAGAGAGAGAGAGAGAGAGAGAGAGAGAGAGAGAGAGAGAGAGAGAGAGAGAGAGAGAGAGAGAGAGAGAGAGAGAGAGAGAGAGAGAGAGAGAGAGAGAGAGAGAGAGAGAGAGAGAGAGAGAGAGAGAGAGAGAGAGAGAGAGAACACCAGTATTTAAAATCCGAATTATAAATAGTGGCACGACATCGTCAGCACATTGCGGTGCAACGTAGCACAAACTGTAACAACTCAAAGAAAATCAATAAAAGCAATGCAATGAAAGACAGTGGATTTTTTTTTGATAACTTCAGCAATCATAAAAATAAGAAGAGAAGAAACTGGCGTTGCATGTGCATGGGTGCATGTATGGAGATCACTGTCGAAACGTCAGTTTTTTTTTCCTCTTCAAAAAATGACTTTGAGCATAATAGAGAGGGCAACTGTCTTCTTAATTTTTTAAAATGTATTATAATTTTCTTTTTTGGATTGCACTCGTTACAGTTTCAGGTGTCGGTCTCCCCTCTCTATCAATGATAATCTCAGCAACGACATCGCATCAGTGTTTTGTTAGTGGCCAGCAGGAAACGTGGCTCATTAGAGAGCACTGAGGCACAGGAAGTGGGCTACTTAAAGACCAGGGCCACAGACCAGAGGGGGGCTCAGGGATTAACAGTCCCCCCTTGCAGCCACCACCACGCCTGCCAGCCTCTCACTGACCTTGTCAAACCAGATAAACTGCAAGTAGCCAACGCACTGGAATTAAGTGTGCACTTCTGTCACTTTGGTCCCACAGCGGCTCTCAAGCCAAAGTCGTGTGGTGCATCCTGGGATTTGTAGTCCAGAGAGGACTGCGCCACCAAGACAAAAAGAGCTGGGAGGCACTCCATGGTGAAAAACTTCCAATTTATTTATTCACCTGGCGACAGACGAAAACCGGTAAGGACCACCGGGGCAGCTGCGATCCAAAAAACAAAACAAAATAAATGCTGATCTAACCCTTTGAATAGTTGGGTTTTTTTGGAATTCAAAATGCGATGCCAGTGTTCTAGAACTCCATAACTCTTAATGAGCAGTAGTGATTGGTACAGCTCCGTTTTATTGTTCAGTTTAGAACACCATTAGAATTTTCTGTTAAGAACATTCTAATCGCGTAACTGTGCTCTTGCACCTTTAAACGGCTAACTGTAATTTTACACTGATCCAAGGGGCTGCCAGTGTCTCAGTGGCAGGTAATCCACGGGTGAGGCCCTGGCTGGATGAATGCACTACCCTCAGCCACGCCAACTGCACTGCAGCTCCCCGGAGGAGTTAAAACCCACGTATAAGAGGATTAATGGGAAGCAGCCGATCCTATCGACACGGAACTCGTAAATAACATGGCACCAGAAGAAGAAAGAGCCTTGTCCTCACAATGTAAAAAGCTGCACAGATGTCTAAAATGCTCTGCTGGGCAAACAGGGAGGGGGGACAGTAGTTCAAAGTCTTGGATGAGGGATCAAGAATCAGACCGGATGCCACGTCGCGATGAATAAAAGTTTCTGCCGCAGAAGTCCCGTTTCGGACATGACAGCGCAGCGACAATGTGATCCTACTTGGCCAGAAAGAGCCTTGACCAACGCCGGGGGTTGGAGCATACCACCCAGCACGTCACATTTAACATCCGCCACAGTTCATGTCTGTGGGTGCATTTGCTCTTTACCACACCAGCCGTACGGGATCAGACTGCTGAGCAGAGACTCTGACTGCCGAAACTTCCTTAAAGTCGCGGCATCAGAATACACCGCATGTAAGAAAATAAAAACAGCTTCGTTTAAGATGGCTCATAAAAAAAGGGAATATAACTCTTTCTGCAACACCTGTATTGGAGTTACTCGGGACAACGCCTCGTCCCTGCTGGCTCCACTTATGTCAGTGGAAAGAAGAAGCGGGAACCAATGAATAAAAAATAAATAAAAAAAGTAACTTGAATCCATAACTCCAAGATGGCATTCTTTGACAGCTTTGTTAAGGGAGTAACTTGAGAGGGCAGAGATGTTCTGAAAAGGGTTGAAACTATGGCACAGCAAGAAAATGTCCTCCAAAAGCAGGGCTGCCCAACCCTGTTCCTGGAGATCTACCGTCCTGTAGGATTTCACTCCAACCCTAACAAAGCACACCTCATTCAACAGCTAGAGCATTACATTACATTACATTACATTATTGGCATTTGGCAGACGCTCTTATCCAGAGCGACGTACAGTTGATTAGACTAAGCAGGAGACAATCCTCCCCTGGAGCAATGCAGTTGGTTAAGGGCCTTGCTCAAGGGCCCAACGGCTGTGCGGATCTTATTGTGGCTACACTGGGATTAGAACCACTGACCTTGCGTGTGCCAGTCATTTACCTTAACCACTACGCTACAGGCGAGCAGGGCTGCCCAACCCTGTTCCTTGAGATCTACCATCCTGTAGGACTTCATTTCAACTCTAACTTGGCACACCCAATTCCACCAATTCTAATCTCTAGCAGTAGAATGAGGTGTGCTTTGTTAGACTGGGAGTAAGAACCTACAGGACGGTAGATCTCCAGGAACAGGGTTGGGTAGCCCTGCTCTAGCTGTTGAATGAGGACAATGCAGACTGGGAGAGCAAACTCTGACAAATAGGAGACCAACTCAAAAGTTCCAACCATGTGGCCATCACATGGATGCATCAAGTAGGCTGCCAAAGCATAAAATGCCTCTCTAGCAAATACCATCCTTCTCAACTATGCCGTCTCAGCATATTCTAAGCATGCATTGGATCATAACTTGAGAGGCTACCATACATTGCAGAATGATGAATGTAGAACGAAAACACCGGGTGAAATCGGAGCAAGGGTGAGGAACGCGGACACGAGACCAGCTGAGGACACAAATCTTTAACACTAAACTCACCGTCAGAACACCATTTTACCTACTATCGCACACACTGAGGCAGCCGTCTTCCCACGGGAATAATCCATCTCAACACGGACGACATGAACACCGCGTACAGTGCAGAGTTTTCATAGTTAGTGGCGCATTAGGATGGAGAATTTGAGCACGGTACCCATCTACCCTGCCCCACTCGCTCTATGATAATGATCCAGGATGACCGTGTGAACAGCAAATGCAAGGCTGGTTTTTTTTTCATGGTAGGTGGTGCAATCGGATGGAGAATGTGGGTACGGTACCTGTCTTCCCCGCGCCACTCTCCCCGGTGATGAGGATGCACTGGTCTTTGTCCTGGTCTCGTAGGGACCGGTAGGCCTCATCTGCCAAGGCGTAGCTGAAACAGAGAGGGAGAGAGCGCCCGCCATTTAGATCAGCGTTTCCCCAACCTTCCCAAATCCCCTTCCGTGGCACTCCTTCCACATTCACACAAATCTCACGGTATCCCACTCTCAAAAGCAAGCGAGTCCCCAGTGTAAAATCCAGCCACGACCGTCTTAAATTACTGGCCACCAGCGATTTCAAAACATAGCTTGAGCCAGTCAAACCATGTTGGGGCTGGTCCGAATTGGGCAACCAACTAGCAGTGGTTTAAAAACATAGCTTAAAACAGTCGGAGGGTTGCCGGTTCAATCCCCCGCCCGGGCTGTGTCGAAGTGTTCCTGAGCAAGACACCTAACCCCCAAATGCTGCTGAGAAGCTGGTGCCTTGCATGGCAGCCAATTGCCGTCGGTGTGTGTGTGTGTATGAATCGGTGAATGAGAAGCATCAATTGTACAGCGCTTTGGATAAAGGCGCTATATAAACGCCAACCAGCTTGAGATGGTCAAACTATATTGAGGAGGGAAACTGCTGCACAGATGTCAGCCGGTTACCAGCCATTTTGAAACCTAGCTCGAGCAGTTACTTTCACAGGGATGTACTGACGTGGATGAGACAGTACCCTACGCGCTCTTTTATTTTGGCTATTGTGAATGGGATGTGTTCACTGAAGTTTGTTTTAATTAATTTGAACCTTTACATTTCAAAACCTTTTAAAGGGTTCTTCATCCGGCATACCTGAGCTCATCTGACAGCATACCAGAGTCAGGCGCACACATAAAAAAAATACAGTAACAAAACCCAATTATTTCCCCTTACTAACCCACTACAATGCTGTCAATCATACCGGTGCGCACTTTTCTGTGTAAAAAGTGTCGTTGAAAATAGCGAATACCAGACGCGACTTCCCTTTCGTTTGAGCCACTGACCGAGGTAAGGTGCCTTGAGCGCGGAGCACGGGATTCAGAATCCAGCACTTTAGATAACGGCTAACGGGCAATTATCCCTCTCATGCTCTTTCACCGAGGCAGGAGTGCAGCGCAAATGTTTTGCTTTGAGGGAAAGCCAGCCAAGCCAGGGCCACAAGCCTGCTGATCAATTGCATGTGGCACCATTTTAAAAGTGGGTCAACATTTGCAATGCAATCCAATCCACCCATCTGTACGTACATCAGCGTCGCGGGAGTGTCATATATTTAATTACCATTTTTGGTTCGTTTTTCTGTCGTTCTCGGTTTGTACGGTTCCTGATGCATATATACATATATACATACATATATACACATTTATATGTATATATACACACATATATATATATACATATACACATATATATACACACATATACACATATACATACACACATATATATATACATACACACATATACACACAGTATGTACAAAAAATCTAAATAAACTAGCACTGTCAATCTGAGTGTCCAGTACTTTGTGTTAAGTGCTCAGGTATCGATTGTGTGGGAGCTCTCAATGAATTGCTTTCAAATGCTACCCCTGTGAAATGTCAAATACATTAGATATTATGGTATTATAGTGTAAGACTTAATCCTGAACACAACGATGGTCGGTTCCTTGAACACTGTGGCACAAGCACACCGTTTACTCCTGCAAAATGGTGAAGGGAGATTACTACCATATGCCAAGCAAAAATCTAAGAAAGGAAAAACTACCATCTTGTTCTTCCAGCCATCTGAAAAATACGTAAAAATAAAGCAAACATTATATAAACGGATCGATAGCAAGTCGTTTTTTTAAAGTTGCAGGATGCATCAGTTTTCAGAAAACTAATGCAGGGGTGTCCAGTCCCGAAGGGTATTCGTGGCTTCCTTTCAATCAGCAGCCAATTAAGGCCTTGTTGAGAACATGTTGTGTGAACTCTTTAGCCAATCAATTACTTCAATCAATCGGTTGTGCTGAAATGCATCGAAATTGACCCTCCGGGCATGCAGATAGACAGCCCTGACCTACAGTCCAAAGCACCAAAGCACCCACTGTTCACCGCAACGAAGTCGAATATCCTAAGGACAGACTGACCGAACACCAACACCTAATGAGAATTCCACAGAATTACAGCATTTAGGCTCAACTGGTCATCTCATAAATGAACTCTGTTTTACTTTAACTCCAGGACAATGACTGACTGTAGACACAGTGGTCACATGGCCTAACAGTAAAGAGGTCACACTGGCTTCAATAACAAAGCCATGATTGTCATTGTATGGGCCTGATACAGTGTGCAGACTAAAATAAACCAACAGGCAGCTTCAGGGCCCGTAGAGCAGCCAATGGCTTGGAGGCTCACAAAGGTTCCAAGGGTGGGAGTTTCCGGGGACCTCACCCTTGCAACACAGGCACCCATTTGGGCTAAACCAAGCCTTGCTATGGGTGGGCAACGGGTGTAGCATCCTTACAGGCAAGGAGGGGCACCTCATCGTGTCGCACCCAGCCTAAATTCAGCAGCCTTACGCTTCCCCGCCCCAGTCCTCCGCCAAGAGCCCACGGGAGCCCAAATTATCCCAGCGCTTTCGGCTGGGCGACCAGCTTACCCTCCTCTCCATGCTCCCATCGCTCAGGAATTCTCCCGAACCGCGACTAATAATAACAACTCTGATTGTGCAGTGAACGTTGCGTGCCTTAGTC
Source organism: Conger conger (assembly GCF_963514075.1). Lineage (NCBI taxonomy): Eukaryota > Metazoa > Chordata > Actinopteri > Anguilliformes > Congridae > Conger > Conger conger. The sequence goes on from NC_083762.1 coordinate 76,871,927, forward strand.
CCTCTACTCCATCCCGTCCCGCCACCCCCTAATGAAATACGCCGATGGGACCTTCCGAGAGGCAGGGGAGGAATGAACTCCGAAAGTGCCTGGACCTCCAAGGGAATACTCTATGCGTTTCCCCGCCCTCTCTCTCCTCCCTCCCTACCTCCCACCCCCCCCCCCCCCGCCCCAAGAATGGGAATGAATGTTCCTCTCTCCCAACTATGAAGCCCTCTGGCGACATTCCACAGGAACTGGGAGGATTCCGTGAATCTCGCCGCTTGGCACTTTCCAAAAACATGACACGCGAAAAACGGCGCCATCGAATCGGAAAGACGTACGGCTTCACCTCAGCGTGTGTAAATCACGCGGCGCGTGTGTGTGTGTGTGCATAAGCGTGCGTGTCGGCGTGCGTGAACATTTGGCCGTTAATAAGAAGGTATGCACGATGCTCTAATTTTAGATACCTGGGGGGCCGCCGCGCGTGAGAAGGATTGCCACACACCCTTGACCTACTTGGCTGATGCGAGGATTGGTTAAAGTGTCTTAATTCAGTCAGTAATGTGTTTAATTACATCATGAGAACTGCAGATACCGAACATCATGCCGATACCCCCGAGACTCCACGGAGGCACGTGGACTCCAGAAACAGAGAAACTCGAGGAGATTAAGCCCGATTTATACTTCTGCGTCGAATTTACGCATTCTGCATTCCCTACGCCGTAGCCTGACACGTACCTCCCCAGAAACGCAACCACACATCGTAGCCTCTGCGTAGATTCGACGGAGAAGTATAAATCAGGCTTAGTCTCCCCTTTGCGTCAGCTTGGTTCATCTACACTGAAGATTTACAGAGTCACTGCATCAAAGGGTTAGGGTCTACAGACATTATTACTCCATACACTTTCAAGGAGGCACCACGGAAAAGCACTGGTGGGACATGCAAAGGGGTGTTTTAATGACACAAAGGGGATTTCAATGTACAATATCAATATGTTCCGCTTCGGTTAAGGAACAAGGAGAACAGACCAGTCACAAGCTTTGCTGCCGGAATGATGCATATCACTGTTTAAACCAGCCTACAAAACAAACTTCAAAAAAAGAAAACGTTTATGAACGACCGCAAAAGAGCGTTATTTTTTCCCAACTTTGAATTGATTGAGGTTTGTCTAAACAATTGAAGTTGTTGCTGTTGCTGTTGCTGTTGCTGTTGCTGTTGCTGTTTGGGTGGGATGTGACCTTACCCGACAGCTCTGAAACCAGTGGGGCTTTGAGCGCCGCTGTGTGCCCCCGTGCCCGTTCTGTACACAGGGCCAGGCCAGCGTAAGAGACGCGGCGTTCCCGTACGCTCGCTGGGAGGAGCGCCGTCTACGCTGCGGAGGACCTTGACTTGGCAGGGCTGCAGTGGAGGAAAGTCCCATCAAAGCTGAAACGGAGACGAGGGCTACGCCTGGGAGCTTTGGACAAGGAGGGGGTGGAGGTTTGGGGTCCGGTCTGGGTAACGCTGACCTATCCCGCGTTCTCAGGGAGCGGTGCAGGACATTACATCACTGGCGAAAAGCGCGAGGCCCCGGAGCAGATGTCTAAAGCTTTGTGAAAACAGCCTTGCCGCCAGACGTGAGCCTGACAAAGGACAAGCATCACACAATTACCCCGTCCTGTGGGCGGGGGGGCGGGGGCCTGGACACGTGCCAAATCAGTAGTCCGCGCCTGACGCAACATGCGGCGTTCCCCAACGCAGGCCCGGCCCGGCCGATACCAACACGGGGAGAACGATCACAATACGGACAGCTTCAGATGCCCGGACCGCGGCGAGGAACCCAAGGCAGCTTTTTCGGGCGAGGGATTTGGACGGCAGAGGGCGGGGGCCGGCGTTCCGTCATTGGCCCTCGGTCCTTCCCGAAAGCCGGGCGCAATCAATCAACCCCGAAACGCGAGCACCAGGAAATCTCAGAGCGCGCCGCAGTCCGTCCACACCGCCGCCGCTCCCCACCTCACGGCTCCGGAGGGAGGAAGCCGCCCGCGAGGCCTGGACATCTGCTGAGCCCATTAACCGCCCGCTTCACAAGAGAAACGACCGTAGACTAGCGGCATGAAACCAAAAAACAATGAATGAAAAAAAAAAAAAAAAAACAAAAAACAAAACAAAAGCAAAACAAACACCGCGGACGCTTCCGACTGCAGCTCGAGCGGTCCCTGCCGCTGCCCTGCTGGCGGGAGAGGATGACCGTGTTGAACTTCCAGGGAAGACCGAGCGGGCAGCCAGTGTGGTAACGGGCCTTGGCCCTGGCACATCGTAGCTCGCCCCGCCAGTGAGGAGGATAAACATGAGGCCCGGCGTCAGGCTTCCAGATTGCGGAGTTGGGGAGTCGAAGAGCTGTAATTTATACTTCCCTATACCCGGGTCCTAAGCCACAGCCACATCAGGCTGACTGCAGAAAATAGACTCCACTTCTCTCTCAAAAGCCTGAGAAACAGAGCGAGAGAGAGAGAGAGAGAGAGAGAGAGACGGATGGGATGAGGTCGAGCTTCCTCTTTTTGCAAGTTGAAAGTTCCCGTGCAGATGCGATTCACTCAGTCGTAGGCAGAGATCCAGAATCAAAGGGATCATTTGCACCGCTTAGCTAATGAATACAAACTCATTAGCAGCTGAGGCTTTTAGATTAGCTATACAGGCTCGAACGGGCAGACTCCCAGATGATCTCAAAAGCTGCTTGCGCGGATGTTTCCCTTATGGCTCAACAGTGGGTCCAACGCGTTACTGTAATCAAAGCGCGTCGGGAGTTGATAAGCAGTCAGCTGATTACAAAAGCACGTTAACGGACCCGAGAATGCAGCTGGTTACAGACTTCATGTCATAAAAATGACAGAACGCATTTAGAGCAATTTACAACTGACTGGGATAAGTGAATGGCCAGAGGGCCTCCATGACTGCGTCTGTTGTTCCAGAAGAGCCCAAAGTTTCTGCACTAATGGCAATGCCACATTAAACGCGATAAACATCCTGTGAAATGTGTCACTTAAAGAGCTCCCTGCCAGGCTCGAGTGGGCCCGGAGTTTTAGATTCGCTCCGATTGTACCGAGCAGGAAGTGAGGGCCTTTCCTGCTTCCCCTCAAGACGGGCCCAGGTGGTTCTGGGACAAAGTGATGTCATAATGGGAACAGGTGTGGGTGGGCACACACTGCAAAAAAACAAAAACTAAAAAAACAAGTCAATCTTATTTACTTATATATGATCTATAATCTTCTAAGTAGTTCAGTCTTATACTTACAATCGTATCACCATTGCTGTAATAAGACAAAGATTATAATCCAATGAGGTGAGATGCTTTGACTCATTTTACTTGTCAAGCAAAAAGCATCTTAGAACAAGCTAATTATTTTATTTTATTACTTGAGAGATAAGATAAAGTCTCATAAAAGGACTAAAACATTTAAGGCTCTTTTTCTTCTTTTTTTTTTTTGATCAGAGCCACAGTACAGTGGGCCTCCAGTAAGCAACACACCCACATCGCCCACTTCTCAGCTGTTTCCTGGCCAAACCGGCTCAATAGCGGGAGGTCTGTGTGAGTAACAATGAGAGCCTGCCCGTCTCGGATATACGCAGATAACAGCCAGCCCCATTCAATGACAAAGCAGGCTCAATTCACACACCTGCTCACACAAGTCAAACACCAAACACCGCCTGCAGGAGCGGCCATTTTATGACAGGACTCATTGTGACCATCCTGGTCGGCAACCCTGGCCCTGGAGAGCCACAGGCTGTGCTGGTTTGCGTTTCCACTTTAAAGATATATTTTTTTAGGCCTTTTTCAGCTTTATTGGACAGTATACAGTATAGAGAGACAGGAAGAATTGGAGCGAGAGAGAGGGGAAGACATGCGACAAATGTCAGACGGTCAGATTCGAACCGCCGACGTCGCGGCTCGCAATGAGCATGCGGTCAGTGATCTACAGGCTGCGCCACCGAGACACCCGTGTTTCCACTTTAAAACAAGCAAGCAATTCAGACCCAGGCAACAGGCGAGGTGCGTTTACTGTGTAATCGACCGCCTTCATTGATCGATAAAGTGCTGAGTAACAATGAAAGCCAGCACACCCTGCGCCTCTCCAGGACCAGGGTTGCCGACCCCTGACCTAGGAGCACCAGTGGAATGGGCAATGTTTATTTCAGGACCTGTAGTTGCAGGATGGGCTCCCCCTCTTGCCAGGTTACTCCTGGGATTTCTTCCCTTTGCAGAGTTTTTGAGCGGTTTTACCTCACTTGCTTTTTTGGGTTCAGGGCTGGCGCCTGCTAAATTGAATTGACTTGAATAAAGCTTGCTTCCAGGGGCCGGTCCCTTTAGATTGCTGCATAAGCAGTGGACCTATTATTTACTTATGACAGACTCCAGAATGACGCAAAAACATTCGTTCATTTCTTCAAAGAAGGAAAACAAAATGTCAGGAAAGCGACTCGGTTGACTACAATGATGACACAACTAGGAAAAACGCATTGTGTTCCATCTAACAAAACCCAGAACTTGATCCAGATATGTATTGTTCTGATATAAATAGAAATGCACACATGTATTGTCAACATTTGTGCAGGTCTAGCTGGTTTGGTTTGTAGCTGGTTTAGTTAGCTTAGTTTAGGGCACATTTAAATCAGGAAGGAAGGAGCAATTATCAAATGATCACAGAAATACACAGAGCTGAACTGGCAAAGATGAAAATATCCTGTTAAAAATGATCTTATTGACAGTAACAGAAAACTAAAACAGCCTAGAGCTCAGACAGATTTTCACTGTCGATGGAACCCGCCCCACCCCCCAGCACAACGGAGTGTGTGTTTTACAGTACCTCCCCGCTGCCCATCTGTGGATCCGGCCTCAGGTTTGAGGGGACCCCCTGTACCCCCTACTGCTGATGACCCACCAGCCTCACTCACACACCCCCAAGCACACCCCTACAAGCGCACTTATACAGGCACACACATACACCCCCAAGCACACACGCACCCAAGCACACACACACACACACACACAGGCACCACACACAGGCACATCCATCCACTACACACAGGCGCACACACACACACACACACACACACACACACACAGGCACTACACACAGGCACACATGTGCACACACACACACACACACACGTGCGCACACACATACACACACACTTCCCCACATCCTCCGTCGACAGGAAGCAGGGAGCACAGTGGGGCTGTTTTTAGACTCCACTCAGGATATCGTTCCTGCTTCCCCGTCTGAGTTATGAGCTCCAAGCTCTGACTCAGCTCTCCTGGGCCAAGCTGGGCCTACTCTGCCCTGCCTCTCCCACAGCACTGACCCACAGTCAGGTTCACGTCTACACACAAAATGGCCGCCGTTAGGACACGGGCAAACTGACCGTGGATCAGTTGCTGTGGGCACCTTCTGCCAGGGACCCCCCTGGTCACGTTGACCCCGGTTTCACAGACAGGAAGAGTCTGCCTGCAGTTCGTTTACTGTAGGAAGTTCGGAGGGAGGAGTGGAAGACCCCTGACTACAGATTTGTTCTCCTTCCATCAACAGACTCATTTTAGGAAGGATGTGGGGGAAGCCTCTGCTTGCGTACGAGGGACTCCCCATTTCTCGGCAACCGTCCGCACATGTATTTGCCTGGTGCGATCCAACCTCAAACCTCAATCACTCACCTACTGTCGCCGAGTCGCATTTGAGATCCTTAACGAAAGATGCATAACCCCGCTTTCAAAAGGGCAGATTCACATTTACCCTGTTTATCCTGTACCTGCTCAACAGCATCAAAGACACTTAAATAAATCAAATAAAATCTGACCAATCGCAAAGCAACTGAGTAGAATCATATTTAACAAACAAAAACTAAAAAATCTGATAAATAAAAAAAACTTTGGTGGACAAACAGCAGCCTTTTTTTATAGCATCAGCACCAGGACAACAGCAGCTCCTCTATTTTAGCATCCGCTCGGACACCAGCGGCGTTCCGGCCAGGGCAGGGAGTCCGGGCGGGAGCCGGGATGAGGATGAAAGGGAACGTTGGGAATGTGGGCCTTCCCGCACACAGCCGGCTCTGTATTCCAGGGCGGGCGCGGGCACTCCTGGATCCAGCCGTGCCGACTCCCTGTGGCTCCAGCATCCTCCACTCTCTCTCTGCGTCCACAACAGCCTCCATTTCACATCCTCAATCCCAGCACAGCAGCTGCTGTCCACTCCAAAATTCAATGAGGCTTCAACTCGCTTTTCCCTCGCCAAATTTAGTTCAGACTAGTGAAAGCTGTTCAACAAGTGGTGTTTCTGGACACGCGCAGAGACAAGCAGGGACACGCACGCACGCACAAAGACACAAAGACATACAGAGACGGACAAGAGACTGGATTCACGGAAACACAACCAAACAATCAACTTCGACAGATGCCCCACTATTATGTCGGCAAAAGTGGGCAAAAGCGGCACTCTTACCCTCGTCGCACACCATCCTGTCCGCAGACACAAATAGAAACACAAGCTGTACACGCACGCACGTGCCCAGGCGCACACTTCACGCAAAGTTCCCAAACGGCAAAGGACAAAGTGCAGCATCACTTGACACATCTGCGGAGGACGGCGACCTCGCCACGACCCCTGGAGCCTCGGTTTAGCCGCCGGTGTGACAGGCACGCCGCTGGACCCTTCCAGACTACAAACGCTTCCACTGTGCCCCCCCCCCCCCTCCCCCCTCCCTCCCCGCCATCCCACAACCCCACAACCCCCGCCTTATCCAGCAAAGAGTGTTTACATAGCCTCGCTCCTCCAGGAAATGAGAGAGAGGGTCTGTACATCAGGAGTAGGGGGCAGGGGATGGGAAGGGGGGTCCTATAAACTCAGCACACCAGCAAAAACACCCAGACCATGTTGGGAGCCGTGGTGCATGCCAAACAAGGTGATTATTACTTTGAGTGCTGAGCTTTGGAAACTATGATGATATGCATCCATTTAATGAGAGTAAAATTACAGTAAACACAAACTCCCAAGAAAAAAAAAAAAAAAAAAAACTTTTTAAAAATTACTGCATGAGGTTTGGACAGAATTCAATTCAATTTTTACTGAATTGACATAATGTCAGGATATGTTATAGAGCCAAAAGCACTTGCCATTTGGCCTAATTGCTTCCACAGCACAGCTGAGCTATTAAAAGCAGCCAATTTTACTACCCAGATAAAAAAAAGTTTATTATCTGTCGCTGGGTTAAAAGTCAAGGCTACGTTTGATTGTAAGAGATAAGTGAAACTGCAGGAAGTCCTAAAATAGAAATACAAACTAAGAAAAATATTAGCTCAAGAGATTTATCTTTTCAAAATGTTCTTGGTCATGATACAAACATCTGTTATAAAATGCATGCGTAAAACATACACATGAACATAAACCATTGTCAGTTATGTTTTTTTTTTTCATGCTGCAATAGGTGTGTGTGTGTGTGTGTGCACGAATAAGTACATGAGCATGTGTGCTGACACGTGAATGTGTGTGTGTGTGTGCGTGTGTGTGTGTGCGCGTGTTTGCTTCTCAAGTGCGAGTGTGCTTATGAGTGTGGCAGTGTGTGCGCGTCAGTACGCTTGCGAGTATGTGTGTGTGCGTGTGTGCGTATGCGTGTGTCACTGCATGTACGAGAGAGAGAGTTTCAAACGAAGCACTGGGGCGTGAAGGAGTGGCTGGCGTAACGAGTCCAGGCTTGTGCCCAATCTCTCCACATTATCAGTGACAGTGAATAAGAAACTACAGGCCGGCTCTGGCTGACAGCTGCATTTAATGGGCACTTAAAGTAAACCGGCAGGCCTTTGCCCCCATGCGCCTGGAAGTACAGTAGGCTACGTAGATGGTCTACGCCTCAGATAAACATGACGTGCAGTCGCACGCGATGGAAAACGCTAACGTTTGCTCTGCGACTGCTTTGCAATGCAAAGCCTGGCCTGGCCATGTAAAAGAGGCCTCGGTTAACTTTAACACAACTGTTCTGACACTGCGGGGAAAACAAAGATTAACCAGCAAACGTCTCCCGCCTCGACCCTTGCCGTTCTGGCGCATTGTTCCGTTTGACCCGTTGTACGGGAAGGTTGGTTCCACCATTCAGTGTGCTTGCGTCAAGTATGAAAGTGTTCCTGATCGATAGTCATGGGCGATAGTCATGGGTGGGGAATCTCAGGTCGGCTTGTATCGGAGATTATGCAATCGTCCCACACACTATATAGTTCAGGAGAAAGGTTTCACACATACAGGCAACACCTGAACAAGACGAATCGCAGAGCTGGGCAATGTCTTGGGAGTTGGTGATACCCTCTGACATTTTAAACCCATCCATCCACACAAAGATTTACTCTGCAGCTTAAAACGATCAGATAAAATTAGTTTGGGAACAGGTCACTAAATTTTCCTCAGACGACCACCTGAAGAAGGCTCATGCTGTGGAAACAATGTCAAGACCAGAATCTGGCCATTCAATGGATCCCCAGGCCTGTAGTTCAGACAGCTACAGAAAGTAGAAGTTAGAAAAATATTACAACACAGGGACTTTTGATGCTTATATCATTGCCCCAGGCAAAGTGTAAAACATTTCCTTATTGCCTGACCAATTCACCCTCTGTTTGCTTTATCTACCAAGCTCAAAGTTTAAGGACATGAGAAACAGATCAGGGTCCAAAGGCAGACTGTGGCTTGTTTGTCATTAGAACACCATGGTTACCTATCAATTATACCACCATCATCTCTTCAACACTGAACCAAGTTTTAAACACAGAGAGAGAGGAGACTTAAAGATGAAGTAACCTGAAACATCAAGCAAAGGAGTAGGCTGAGGAGAGGATAAAATACTTGGGGGGGGGGGGAAAACAACTGCTACTACCATCTAAAAATCAGATGCTGAAACCGATTTTCCAGGACTGTGTTTGATCCAGCGACAAACAGAACCTTTTTCTCGACATTGTGATCACCCCAGTGAGGACAGGACCAGATATCTGTCCTTCTCCCCTGGGCAAAGGAAGCGCAATTCTCTACCTGGGTGTGAGATATCACGCAGAACGCCCATGTCACGCCAACCCGCCCAGGCTGGGTCATTAATCGTACACGCTCTCTTGCTCCAGTAAGTTCAGAGACTACCACATACAGCTTTATGGACACAGATCACTGCCCGTACCAATTACGGCATGTTATTAAGCGATAAAAATCAGCACTCCGCCTCAGAGACGGGCTGCAAAACAATTGGCACACAGGACAAATGATGAAACCACTCGGGCAAGTCTCACGGACACCTCCATCCAAACGGTAAAAGATTCAACACCAGCAATATGTGAAGCCTGACAGCAGGCCATGTCTGCAGACAAATTTAGACAGGCTGTCACGGGAAGCTCCCAGTCCTGCTGCAGGCACCTTTCTCAAACTGCACCCCTCTCTGTCACTCATAAAGGAAGCCCCGCCCACCCAGAGGTGCTGATCGGGGAAGCCCCGCCCATCACGAGGCACTGATTAAGGAAGCCCCGCCCAGCCTAAGGGTGTGGATTGAGGAAGCCCCGCCCAGTCCAGGGTGGTAATTGAGAATGCCCCGCCCATTCACCAGACACACAGCTGTCAATCCTCCTGACCTTTGACCCCAGAATGGCCCCGGCACATCTGGGGGTCATCCCACCAGTCAGTGTGTGTACACAAACGGATCAGGTTTCCTCAAGGCACCATCTGCCCAATGAGCCTGGCGTGTCCCCCAGAACGACAGCGAAGAGAGGGCGATCAGCGCACTAGGTTCAGAGGAACTTTCTGAGCTACCAAACCACCAGGGCATCCAAGCACGCCTCTCCATATTCCACAGACGGACCAAACTCGGCTCCTGGTTACGGCAGGTCCTGTAGTATCAGCGACTCATAAAAATTAACAACGCCAGAGCATAGTACAAACTGACATGGCTGCTAGCCAATACGTTTGCGCAAGACACTCTGCTCACTCACACCTGGCACCGAATTCGCCTGGAAAACCCCGTCGCACAGCTGATGTCAAAACCTTGCCTACCGATTCTTACATTCTGAAGATGGCACCAAAGCCTGCGACATGTTTCCCTGTGCGAGTCATAAATCCCACCATCCCTAAAAGACAGGAAAGGGGAAGTGCATATGACACGTAAAATCAGTGAGCCAATCTGCTGAGGGCCCCAGAGGGGGTGGGCGTGATCTGAAATGGGGGGGGGGGGTATTTCAGTTTGAGTTTCCGTTGCCAGGAGACCCATCCATCCCATCATCCAGTGTGACGTGGAGAGCAAACTGTAAGAGGTGAACAGTCACTGCACTTCTAGCCAAACCTAACCTCCAATCGCTCCAAACAAGCTGATGGGCACCTTGCATGGCAGCCAGTCACCGTTGGTGCACGAGTGTGTGTGTGTGTGTGTGTGTGTGTGTGTGTGTGGGTAAATGAGATGCACTAATTGTAGTGTTTTGTATCCAATTTTTTATTTCTGATATTTGCCAGCTGATGGGAGAGCAGGATGCTAAAATTAAGAAATTGTGCATTTCCAGACAGATGAAAGGTGACCGTTCACTTCCTGCAGTAATATATGTGAATTAAGGCATATCATCTAACGGCTCTACCACTACATTTGATTTATTTTTATTTTTTTTCCCAAAAAACAATAATCACACCACAGTTTAATCTCATAGGCCACAGTGGAAGCTACATTTGAAGTGAAGCAGATTTCTGGCAGTGTAGCTGGTAGGCTGTAACCATCTGTCACTATAAACCATACATGAGGGAGAGAGGTCCCACAGGGCCTGGATGGGGGTTTCAGCAGGAGAGAGGGGTACAGAACGAGTCTTCCCCCCCGCCCCCTATTTACGGTAGGCGTAGACGGTACTGTGCCCCAGCAAACAATGCCCTGGTGGCCCATCGATGGCACTGAAGTGGCGGGGACAGATTACGCCACCAGGCTCCGATTACCTCATTACCTCATCACACAGGGGAGTAACCCGAGTCCGCACCCTTCCCCCCCTCTTAGAGCACTCAGTCGAAAATCTGCGCCCCGGCAGGGTCTGCCCGGCGAAACGCGGGGCCCCGTCTGCGGCCCCCGGTCCTGAATAACGGCTGCTTTTGTCCACAGGGACGGAATAGTGGGGCACCTGTCAAAGCTGATTGTTTGGTTGGGTTTCCATGGAAACACTCTTTTGTCTGCGTGCCTGTGAGTGTGTGTGTGTGTGTGTGTGTGTGTGTGTGTAAGTGCGTGCACGTGTCAGGTGGGAGGGGGGGTTGTGGTTTGTGAAAGGCGAGCCCACGTTGGTCTCAGTTCAGAGTCTAAAGGAGATCACAGATTCCCCGTAATGGCCGCCGATTCTTCTCCGCAATAATCAGACGCAATCAGGGCTAATAGCAGAGCAGATGGGGCAGGTCTCACAATGGGCTCCCAGGGTCTTTAGCATCCCCCGTCGCAGGTGGCTGACAGGCAGCGGAGTGCGTCGCTATCAAACCAAATCTACGGTCTACAGCCTGTCTTCACGACAAACATGAGGTGCGTTCAAGATCGCAAACGTTAGCCACGAACGTTAGCTAACTATTTTAAAAGGCACATAAATGGCTGTCTAGGGGAAAGACGCGGAGAGAACACAAGTTGACAATTATTTGGTTGTTATAATAAACTTTAATCAATGTAATATTTGTTCTACCGTAATAGATCACAGATAAGCAACAACTGGCATTGTCAAATCTAAGTCGCAGCCATTTGTATTCTAAATGCGTTGGTGGTGAACTAAATGGAATGTTCATTTGAAATTGTTCAACAGTAACCGTTTGCTGCAAACATAGTTATTTGAACAAACCAACGACAAAAAAAAACGAATTCGGCAGTCAGCGAGTACTCAAGAGTTTAGATAAGCACAAAGGTAATTAGTACGTGCAGCAAAACACACACACACACACACACACACACACACACACACACACACACACACACACTTCCCTGTTATTATTGAAGGTCTCATTTAGTAGCGTCTCTAGTTACATTCAGTGAATAAGAGGCTATTCCCTCTTCAAAGACACACCTCAATCAAAATGACAACTGTAAACAAAGAACCAGGAAACAGCACAAGCTGTTGACCACTGTAAACAAAGAACCAGGAAACTGCATGGATGTTCTTGCTAATATTGGCATTATGACAACACGTACTACCATTGTCTAGCTAGAAATCAGTACTTTTAAAACTCTTTTAATACTTGAGCTTTAATAACCTTTCCATGGCACAGTTTTAGAGGCTTTTGAGAATCCATTCAGTGGCACGTTTTTACTGTACGGCACCAACTGCGAGTACCAGGGGTTAAAATACAAACTTAACAAATACAAATACTGTTGAACGATTGAAATGAACGTTCCATTTAGAACACACCAACCCCAATTTAATATAAACAGATGCGACTTAGGTCTAACAATGTCAGCTAGCTGATTTGTTGCTTACCTGTGATTTTTTAAAAGTAAGAACAAATATATGATTTAAGTGTATTATAACTTTTGTTCTTTCAGCGTTTTCCCCATCAGCAACCATATTTATTCGCTGCGCACTGCCTTTTCAAACGGTTAGCTAATGTTAGCGTCAAACAAAAAAAGTTTGAATATGTATGCGAATGTTAGCTAAAGTTTGCCTTCTTGAATGCACGCCTGGTGTCAATGGACTAAACCGGAGGGCCCTGCTTATGCAGTGGGACGACCAGGAACCCGAGGAAGAGAAGACCAGAGAGGTTTTGGTTTCATTATGAAACAAAGAATGGCATTCATGCCCAAGGAAAGAAAGGAGAAAACGATGTTTGAAGATTATTATTATTTTAAATGTCGCGAGTGTGATTATTGGTTTAACAGCTAGGGGACCTTGTAAAGTATCAAACCCAAAAAAAAGGACAGCTCTTCCAGTACATTAAGAAACGTGAGTCAAACGCAGAAGAAAATTTACAACTGATATAACAGATCCTTAAAGACCAAAATTCGCCCACAGGAAATTCTGGTGAATCATTAAATTAAATCCAAAGGCACATTTTACAAAGCTGCAACCAGACCGTATGGAACAACTCTAAAAATGGGAGACTTCCCAACAGGGAGGAAAGCCAGGGTCGAGTGAAACATAGCATTTGTGCCGACTGCCTAAAATTGTCCTCTGACAGCCACCGTAGGAGGAGGTGAATTGAGAGACTGGGATGACGGGAGCGATGAAAGGTGCTCATTTCTAGCGGTGGCCAGACGGCTGAAGGGTGACATGAGGATACTCTCCCACAGGGCAGGCCCCGGAGAGACGAGCGCATTTATTGGTCACATTTATCCGGAATGTTCTATCCTTTACAACGGACTCAAACCCAAACATTCTGAGCAGATATTCCTGCAAATAAAAATAAAAACAGCGCCAATACCCCATCTCCCCTCTCGAGTGCCGACCCGAGCCAATAAGCAATATAGGCACCCCATGATTGCCAAAGGGCCCCCTAATTATTATTATTATTATTATTATTATTATTATGATTATTATTATTATAATTACAATTACAATTATGATAATAAATAACAATAATAATCTATTCAGATTTATAATAAATAATAATAATAATCTATTCAGATTTATAATAATAATAATAATAATAATAATAATAATAATATCCAGTATATATGCATCTATATATCTATTAGGTCACACTTTACTATTAAGGTTAATTAATTGGCATTGTTATACATGAATGAATGATGTGGAAACACTGATTTTCATTCGTTAATGTATTTAACTACTTACTACTGTATTAGTCATATGAATATTTATACTTTAGCAAACCATAGGATAAACCTATAATTGGCTATCCAATTCATGAAGTTTTTTTTCCATTCAAATATGAATTGCTATTTACTAATGTAGTTGTTGATTAATTAATACTGTGCAAACACCTAAATCTGAATAGATTAATTACTCAGCAGTTGGTTGGTTAAAAACGACAGGAGTTAATAGCAATTCATCGAAAAGTGTGACCATTTTATCTTATAATGGGTCAGGAGGGACTCCCAAATCAATTCCTGCTTTGCACCCCTCGAAGTGGCTTGAGTGAGTACTTTCACTGAGATCAACTCTGCAATGCAATCTGGTGACAGCCCACTATGAATCACAGAACCATACAAATGATTAAAAGATACACAAGTGTACGGCACACATTACATTACATTACATTACATGGCATTTAGCAGACGGGCTTATCCAGGGCGACGTACAACGAAGTGCAGGTCAAACACAAGTACAAGTGCGAAGAGGACCTGAGAGGACAGTACAGTTCCAAGTCCTAGTGTAACCATACAGATACAATCGGAATCCTTGAAGAATACATCAACTTCCAAACTAGCATGCCACAGTTGGCAGCTAGAATACCCCGAGTACAACAATACAATAACTAATAACACTTCGTTCAGCAAGTACTGGTGGTAGGCGACAGATCATACGAGACTGCCAGTCCTTTCGAAAACTTCCCATCATGCCCCCCGAGTGCTGAACCCTGATTGGCCAATGCCTTTGCCATCAGGGCGTGAGCTCAAAATGACGGGCGGGTGAGATCTCATCACAGGCAGGCTCCCGTTTGCTTGCCGACAGCAACAAACCGAGCAAGCTCATTCGCACTCAGCTGCCAGGATGACCTCATCCCACAGCCTCTGATTGGACAGGGGCCAAGACAACACTCGGCCAACCACATGCTGGGCAGATGCTGACCTGCCCTTCATGCTAAAGGGATATATTTATATAATATAAAGTCTATTCTTAACCTGCGGCTCCTGAAATTATTTTCACTGTGTAATTTTATCCAGACCTGCCTGTTTTCTGCACACATCCACCAGCGCGAACCCGCTCTGGAACTGGAGCTAGTCTGAGCACAAACCCACTCTAAAACTGGAGCTAGTCTGAGCACAAACCCACTCTAAAACTGGAGCTAGTCTGAGCACAAACCCACTCTAAAACTGGATCGAGTGTGAGCTCAAATTTGCTCAAACTGAAGCTAGTCTGGGCCGCTTGGGTGAGGTAGCAAAGCAAAAGCAGTTTTTTTTTTTTTTAGATGCAGTGGTATTTTTGCCTAGGTACTTTATGACGTACACATTTGGGAAACGGTAGAAAAAAGTTGAAAATTGCAAATGCACTCCAACCAACTTTTAATTACGCCTTTAAGCAAGGACAAAGTGCTGTACAGTTTCATAAAAATATCTACATAATGTCTCTGGACCATACAATCCTGCAACAAACAGTCAAACATTAATAGTCGGTGGAAATGGCAGCTAATCACCAGTAATTATAAATCAGTTTGAAGTTTAATAGTCAATCCTTATTGGCTAATCTCATGTCTGATCTTACAGCTCAGCATGAACGACTGACTGACTGCTAAATCTTTAGAGCACTAAGCAGAGTGGAATAAGACATCAAAAGGGGGCAGGCCATAAGAGATTTTATTTTACTACACTACAATTCATAAACATACACTTTTGCTTGAGTACATTTCTTCATGTACCTTGAAAATGTGTTATTTGGTGTAGCCTACCCTGCATACTTGCTATGAACTTTAAAGTATACTTTTATTCTTTAGTATAAAATAGTATACTTCAGGTAGTATACTATATCAAGTATACAATTCTTTCACAAGGGTAGTAACGCACTTCAGTCATGCTGAGCAGCTGACCTCTACGCAGCACAAATTACAAATTGCCAGTGAAACTCTGTCTGGCCCATAGACTGTAAAACAGAGCCACTGAAACACAAGGCGTGATTTCACCAGGGTGGTCTGCCTCGTTCCCCCTATTCTAAACCGCGGTCCGCACAAGAGAGACGATGCCCTGCCGATCACGCACTGGTGCTCGGAAACTGATTTTGTTCTGGCCCGGGGGTCTAGTACAGCGCTGCTCTGCTCCTGAGGGCCACGTCTGCAGGCATTTGCTTCAACCGTGAGCTACGCGACCTGATTTCGCCAATTAGCTTATTGTCTGAACCAAGCAGGTAACATGATTAATGAAATCAGCTGGTGCAGCGCACGGTCGGAGCAAATACCTGCAGACACTGCGGCCCGCAGGACGTGGAGTTGAGTAGCACTGCTCTTGTGCGTCGTTCAGGCTGTGTTGTTTGGGTCAGCAGAGATCTCCAAATTAAACAGCAGAATGAAAGCTGGTTACACAACCTGTTTGTTTTGTTTAGGGCTGCTTATTTGGCCCTGATCTCCAAACAGCCCCGGTCTGCTCATTAATGTTTAAACGCTGCTTTTACTGAATTTAACAACATTCAGCAGCAACTGTAATGTTGCTAGAGGTTTAAAAAAAAATAATAATAATAAAAAAAAAAAAAGTTTCTAGATTCAGGGTGGCAAGTTTAGCCAAGGTTTTGTTCTTTGGGAAAAAAAAAAAAAAAAAAAAAAAATTATATATATATATATATATATATATATATATATATATATATATATATATATATATATATATATATATATAGTCACCCCCATCTGCCACAAAGGAGGTCATGTTTATTTTGATATGATCACTGAACCTTTGACCATTTGTGTAGGCGACTCCCACCAGCTCAAGGTTGCAGTCTTGCCCCTACCTCACTAAAGTGTACACGCCACAACACGGGGCATTACCTGACGGTTATTACCTCTGAGGATGACTGACATCCCCACTCACAGACAATCAGGACGAAGGTCCAGGACTTTTATCCCGCCGTTAAACCGTCTGCAATAACACTTTAAATAGATTAACAATGTTATGGCAAGCTGCTTTTCTTTCAGAACACCCCTGGCATCGTAAAACTGAATAAGAGCTGCAAGCAAGCATCATTTGGCTTTGTGACATTGTTTAATTTTTTTATATATAACACCGGCAAAGGTTGAGGACCAGGAATCCTAAGTCTCACACTGGAATTCTGCGTAAGGGGTGGTTCTCTGCCGTTGCTTCGGTTAAAACCGCACGCGAGGAGGGCAGCTGAAGTGACACGGGGACGATGCGCTTTTCAGCGCGGCGTGAAGTTTTCCTCCGGATGTGGCTCTGCGTAAACGGGAATGACAGCCGGAGCGCTCCGGGATGAGGAAGGCAGCTTCAGGCCTGGAGCCGGATGAGCCGGCATGTGGAAGATCTTGGCTAAGCTATGTAAATGTTTATCTTTAATTTAATCAGGTTGTTTTACTGCGCGGGCGACCCCTGAAAGCCCAGTTCGGCGTGGTAAAATAAACAGCCCCCTCTGAGGGGGGGGGGGGGGCTGTTTAGGCAATTAATTCCCTCTGAATCCAGCTTCCTTCCCCCTACAGCTCTGACAAAGTGACGTTAATACCCGCCGAATTTCCTGTTTATGCGTTCGGCCCCCACTTTAATGGTACACACACACACACACACACACACACACATCGCAGGGCCAAACTGGTAAACTATAAGAGTTTACTAAACTATCAGTAAATAGATAAATGTATTGGTCTTCTGGTGTTTTAACTGCAACTTCTGCAAATTTTTCAAAGATTTTCCACACTAATGGCCTTGAAGAATTTGAGTGGAAGACGAAGAGCGCAAAACAGACTCCATGCCCTGCAGATACGCATTTCACAGCCCCCGTCCGAACGCACAAGTTCAGGCAAATCAATGCAAATGAGCGTCTTCAATTTGTCTACCAAACGCAAACAATGATCTACAGCCGTGATCGGGGGGGGAAGCGATGTGTCCTTTAAAAAGATGCGCCTGTTGATCGGCAAATAAATTTTGCATTGCAAACCAGCCCGCGGCAGTGCCGAGAGCGGCCCATTTACATGTCCGCCGAGAGACTGGATACGGTCGCAAAAAGACTGGTGAAGAAAATAAATAAAAAATGGCTGCCAGAAAGTGATGAGTCTGAAGTGTCACGGTCAGTTTCTCGCCGCGCTCGTACCTCTCTGCACAAAAGCCTTGTCCAGATGGCCCAGACATGGGGGATTAAGATCGATTTATGGGCCTTTGAGAATAACTGGCCCTGTCGAGTGGTAATGAGCGTGAGGAAGAAGCCCCTAATTGCAGGGGGCTTAATCTCTGCCCCCCCCATCTCTGCCATAAGAGGGAGCGTTATTGGACCCCAAAGACAGCCAGCACTGGTCTCAATGATGGAATATTATATTACAGTCTAGCCTACATATTATGGAAATGTAATCATTTGACTTTTTATATTTTTCACAAAATGTTTCGCAAAATGTTCCACTAATACAAGCATTCAGGGGCAATATTAAGGACAAATACAGATGAAGTAAATACTACAAATATGGTTGATGCAGTGGCGGCATGGATGGTGCAGTGGGTAGCACTGCCGCCTCACAGCAAGGAGGTCCTGGGTTCGAATCCCCGTCGACCGGGGCCTCTCTGTGTGGAGTTTGTATGTTCTCCCCGTGTCTGCGTGGGTTTCCTCCGGGTACTCCGGTTTCCTCCCACAGTCCAAAGACATGCAGGTTAGGCTGATTGGAGAGTCTAAATTGCCCGTAGGTATGAGTGTGTGAGTGACTGGTGTGTGTGCCCTGCGATGGACTGGCGACCTGTCCAGGGTGTATTCCTGCCTTTCGCCCAATGTATGCTGGGATAGGCTCCAGCCCCCCTGCGACCCTGTTCAGGATAAGCGGGTTAAGATAATGGATGGATGGATGGTTGATGCAAGTGCAGCACCTGACCGAATTCAAATCGATTCAAAGTGGCCCCAACTGGTTCAGCGCGTTTCACAGTTAATTTCTCCAAAATGAAAACGTCAATGAAGCTAGCGGAAGGAACGAGGCGTGTGCTGCAGAACCAGAATCGGTGTGTGTGTGTGACAGAGGCCCGTTTCTCTGGTCCTTCCCTGGCTTTTTAAATTTGATTAATTGTTTGAGGCAGCCTGAGTGCCGCGCCCACGAGGCCTATAAAGCCAGGCTCTCAGTTACCGGCCCTGCCCCAGCGGGGAGCTCCGATGGCAGGCACAGCTGGTGCGGGATCAGCCTCTGGCCCTGGATCAGAGATGATGGGGTATGGTTGTGGGTGGGGGTGGGGGGGGGGTGTTTTGTTGAAAGCCTTGCATCAGCATCCCGGCAGGAGAAGGGGGGGGAGGGTGAGGCACACTCTAAAATAGTTGGACGGGTCGGGGGGGCCCTCGGAGAGAAGCTGAGGCTCATAAAAAAACATCCCAGATGGAGGGGCCCCCCCCCAAAAAAAGGGAACAGCGACATCCTCTTTGTCTGGCCTCGCCAAAGCAACAGCTGGACACATCTGCCCACCTTCTGCCATGGCTACTGCAAGCAAGAGAGTGTGTGTGTGTGTGTGTGTGTGTGTGGGGTTGTAGTAATGGAGAGAGAGAGAGAAAGAGAGAGCGTGTGTGTGTATGTATATGTGTGGTGTGTGTATGTATGCGCGTGTGTGTGTGCGTATGCATGTATGTATATGAGTGGTGTGTGTATGTCGGGGGGGTTGTAGTAATGGAGAGCAAAAAGGCATTGGGAGTCCCCCTCCCGCCTGAATTCTGACAGACAGGACACCCCCCCCACCCCCCCCACCCTCCCTGTGGGGTGAATCCTGTCTGCGGGCTGGGGTTCCTTTGTGTTTGAACCGGTGCATGCTGGGATTGGGCGGGCGGCCTTTCTGTGGCCCGAGTGTCAGTTGGAGCTGGAGCGAGAGGGGGGGGGGGGGGGGGGGCGAACTGTCGAGCAGACATCCTTTGTTTTAACGAGCCGGCATTGATCCAGCCAGACAGATGGGCACTGAGCACTGGGCAGAACTGGGCAGCACCACGGCAAACTCAGGCCTCCGATCCAGTGTCGAAGGGCAGCGCGCCTCCGACAATTTAGAGCGGCAATTTTCATCTTCAAATGGACCTGCGTACATCGCAGACGCACAGGCGCAAGCGTTAGCGCTCGGGCAATGTGGCCCAAATTTGTGCAAACTCTTACCCCAATTCCCACATTTTGGGGATTTTTTTTTTTAAATAACATGGTGTTCCTGGTTACATCACCATCTGACACACGGGATTTGCTTACGCTGTGAACACTGTGCTACGACAGCGCTAACACTGTGCTCGCATTTTTATTTATTCATTTAATTTCCGTTACCTTTGCTTCCACAAAGGACCGGACAGTGACAGTGATAGAAACCCAAATCCAGCAGAGCCGACATGAGAGACAGTGGCTAGCCTGGCTGCTTCGCACCTCTGCAGACGGGCTTTGAGAGCAACAGAGCTCAACGGGTAGAAAGCGTGCCCTCGAACCGTTTGTCAGTTTGATTACAGACTGCTGAAGCTGAAACGCTCTCGCAGAAAAGGATGAAACAGAAACTCCCCCTCAACGCTGGAACAACAGAGTGGCACACGTGGTTTTTTTTTGGGTTTTTTTTTTGTTTTTTTGTGTACGTTTATACACAATTATGATACTGCAGTTTGAAAGGTAATGCAGTAAATCAGACACTGAGTGCATTGAATCTCAAAACCATCTACTGTACATTAACAACCTAACTGCATAAAGTGCACAAAGTAAAACTTGTGTTTCCATTTAGGTTGGTCACTTAGGTTTTGAAATACGCCGAAAATCAATCAATGAAGACGAAGAACCTTCATCGGTTATCAGCTACCAAACACATGACCTGTCATTGTCTGTTATCGTGGAATAAAATTCTGACAATTTCCTCTACCACTTATTATATTAGTTATATCACGGTTTATTGGTGGTAAATGTAAATTTAAATGTAAATTGACATGCAGTGCTTTTCCCACATTGGGGTGGAGCCTGGAGACCGAAAGCAGGATTGATCCCACACCCATGGACGTCTGAATGAGGCTGATGGAAAGTTATGCTCACAGAAATAGGGCCTTACTCTGCCAGCCGGCTGTCTTAGACAGGCATTGTGCAAAGTTGGGTATTCTCGAGCGTTTCCTGGCATTTCTGCCCCCCAAAAAAAAAAAAACTAAAAACTGATGAGTAAGGCAGCCGTTTGACTTTGAAATGCGTTTGACATTTTGCTGGAAAAGGCGGACATCAGCGCTCTGAAACAGGAGCCCTTTGTTGGTTTTTGCATCCCGATATCAAATGGGAGCCCACACACACGCGAGACACAATAAAAGGTTTTCGGGGGGGGGGGGGGGGGTTTCGGGGCGGGACGCGGGCGGAGACTCACATGTGGGGGCTCAGCTCGTAGAAGTTGCGGTTGCGGTACTCCTCCACTTTGTCCGGGGTGAAGATGGGCAGAGCCCTGTAGGGGTTTATGGAGATGACCACACTCCCGATGTAGGTCTGCGGGAAAGGCAAAGACACGGAGGACAGCGTTAGTTTCTGTGCGGCCTGCAGCGGTAGCGTCATGGTTAAGGAAGGTCGGCGGTTCGATCCCCGGTGTAGCCACAGTAAGATCCGCACAGCCGTTGGGCCCTTGGGCAAGGACTGCATTGATCCAGGGAAGGATTGTCTCCTGCTTAGTCTAACCAACTGTAACTCGCTTTGGATAGAAGCGCCAGGCCAAGTGACATGTAACGTAATGTTGATTACATGATATTACTGTGTCTAGTTACCTCAATTTCAGTGTGTGTGGTTGATACCTAAGGGCTATGAACACAATGTACTGTAAATTGTAAAATATGGTATGGTAATAAATATGAAGTAAAATTAAGTCAACAAATTAAACTAAACAAATTAACCAACCAACCAGTTCTTCTCTGATCGCTATGGAGACGCAGCCCTGGGGTGGAGGTGACCCTGGGCTCTATGGGAGAAGTGGCACACAGCTAGGGAATATTCTGGAACATTCAGGAGAGGAAACTTTCCATGGAAAAAAAAAATATATATATATATATATATATAAAAAAAGAATAATAATTTAGAGAGAGAGAGAGAGAGGGGGAGAGAGAGAGAGAGAGAAGTGAAACACAGCCTTCTATTATCGGTGAGATCACACGGTGTCAGTGGCACGTGGTGGAGCTGAGGCTGGACCTGACTTTGCAAGTGATCACAGGGCCTATGACAGAGGTCAGAACCCACGGTTCAGAGTATTCACACACCTACCGATCTATCGGATACACCTGGTCAACCTGCGGTCTCAAAAAGAACATACTGTACGTTCTCCTTAATCTAAACAGTCATTGCGAAGGGCTCATTTCAGCTGAATGAGCAGGGAATGTCAGCGCTGCGATTTAGCAGATAGGCACCACTGGCGACTATCTAGTGTCCACTGTCGTTCATGAGAAAAACTAGAAGCCATGTTTACACTCACGCTCATATTGGAGCGCTAGTGTGGCATCCAAACACTACTGTAAGCCTACCTAAAAAAAGCAAGCCGTTCGAGGAACACACAGAAAGCGTGGTACCTTTTCAGCCAAACACTGCGTTGTACTGCACGTCCTTAGTGTACAGAAACCCTGTTTGATAAGATAGGCAGACAGCATATTGTACAAGCTTCACCAAACATGGGCTGCCTCATCTCAATGGATCATAAGACAACAGGTAAATTCCAGGGTAACCGCATTCTTATCCATCAACTGTGGAAACGGTACAGTGAGACGGTACGATATTTGCATTATCAACTTTGATCAAGGGCTAGTCAACGCCGCAGTGTCTGCAGGCCTTTGCTTGAACCATGCGCTAAAGACACCTGCTTTGACCAATTAGCTTATCTGAACCGAGCGGGTGAAACAATGAGTGAAATCAGGCGGGGTAGGAGACGGCAGGGGCGGACACCTGCAGACACGGCGGGCCCGCAGGACCTGGAGTTGAGCAGCGCTGATCTTGATGAAAATGCACGGGCGCTGAACGCGAACCCTACGCGCTCCCAAACGTGCAGCAGAACGACAGCTGCCCGGGGAGAGGTGCGTGCGTAGAGCGCTCTTCAGCTGGGAATTCCAGGGATCTGTCCGGACACGCGGGGCCCGGGGTACGTCGGGGAAACTCAAAAAAACAGAAAAGGAAAAAATGTTCGGAATCCCAGGACGCAGCCCTGGGAGAATAGCACAGTCGGGGACACAGTCAGCGCAGGGCTGGGAGGGGTCAGAGGTCAGAGGTCAGAGGTCAGAGGTCAGAGGTCGGGTGTCTGACATGGCGGGGGGGGGGGGGCTGCTAGGCCTCTTCAGACAACTTACATAAACATCTCCGTTTTCACCGTCTCATTTACAGTCACCAGATTTCTCATTTCCTGACCATTATAGGGAAGTACCCAGTAACAACAGCACACTGACAGGTAAGTTCATCTGCGGCCGGGTAAAGTAACGTACGGATAATGTAAGAGATGTAATGAGCCCGGCAATATTAAAGATGAGACTAAACCCTTCTATATTTAACCGTATTATGTAGATATGATATCTCAGACCGAGTGATGTAGGAATAGGAGTTTCTTAACACAGGGTTTGAGGCAGTTTTCCTAGAAAGACATTTTTCTTTCCATTTTCCTCCAGGAATGGCTTATCATCATTTTCTCGTTATGACTGAGAAAATTAGAATATAAAAATAGTGTTAAATGTGCAGGCCATTACGGTCAGGCAAATAGGTGTTACTCAAACACTGAAATTTAGTTTTTTTTTTCCCACTGCAAGTACTTTTACTGCAGATCTCCGGCATTTCCTTTAAATTCAGCGCATTAACAGTCAGGCATGAACTCCGGATGAAGAGAGCTGCAGGAGAGCTCAAATTCTTTGTGCCTTTCTGCCTGGAGGACAACCAGTCAAAGAAGAACCAAATGAATTCTGACACAAAATTCCCGTGTTAACGTTGCATCAAAGATTCTTGTTCCATTACAGGTATCGTACGGTCTTCCACCGCGTTTAAAACAAAGTTACGAGGCATGCTGCCATTTTAAAATGCAATTTTCCGAGGAGGTACCACTTGAACAATCCGCAGATTGTGCTCGGGATGGAAACTGTGGAAGTTGTTCTGCGTAACACACAAGGACAGATCCTGAGCGAACGTCCGTAACACACGGCCTATTAGTGACACTGATGTAAAAACGGAAGAAGTGATGCAGTAAAAAGAGCTGCTCCGGGTTTTACTCCAGCTCACTCAGTCACTCAGTCACTCAGTCACTCAGTCACTCAGTCACTCAGTCACTCAGTCACTCAGTCACTCAGTCACTCAGTCACTCAGTCACTCAGTCACTCAGTCACCAGCTCGGCTTCCCGATTCAGGCCTCGGAACAGCGCAGGGTGGCTGTAGAGGAAAGGTGGGCAGCACTTTGCTGCAGAGAAACACACTTTGGCGACTGCATTTTGGGTTTTTCAGGAATGCATACCGTCAGCCTGATTTAAGTGTCGACAATTTGAGGTGAATCTTCGAGTGCTCCCAAGACACAGTCGGGCGCGCACGCGCACGCGCACGCGCACGCACACGCACACGCACACGCACACGCACACGCACACGCACACGCACAGGCTACCGTGACAACGCGAGAGGTCTCTGGTCTGTGAAATCGGATGCAATCTCGGCAAACGGCTGTGGATAGACTCCGGGCACGCCACCAGGATAATACGTGTGGCGGGTTATTAATTGATACAGCGGTAGGAGGTGATGAGTGGAGATGATTATTACTGTGAGCGCTGGTTTGAGTACCACTCTTCTGGCTGATTTCGGCCCACCAGCCGCAAATCATCACCCCCCCCCCTCCCCGGGCTAGTAGCCCCTTCTCCTCAGGATGTTGCATAACACCCTCCAACCAGGCCTTCTCCATGGCAACGCTTCCCACGTCAGCCCAACAGAGCGCAGCGTAGAAGCCCGAATGCGATGTGTGTATTCCAGGAGAGAGAGGACAGGCAGACACACACACACACGCTGGCAAACGCACAGTCCACACACAGACACGCACGCTCGCAAACACACACACACACACAGGCCCTCTCTCACACACACACACACACACACACACACACACACACACACACACACACACACACACACACACACACACACACACACACACACACACACACACACACACACACACACACACACACACACACACACACACATATATCTACTACCCAGGAATGTTCACACTTATCCTGGGGCTATCTTGATCAGCAAACGAAGACAAGTGGCATCTTTTCATCCCATCAGGCTTAGCACCAACATAGGCTTTAACATTTACCCATGTAGACTACTGCGTTAATGACCAACAACACCGCATAACCCAGCCAAAGGCTACAGCCCAGCAGAAACGCTTTCTGAACACAGCCATGCAGGGTGAAATCAGCCTTGCGAAACGATTCTGACAAGGCCATGTACAAAGGAACCGACTGCCCGCGTTGCAAAAGAGTCTAAAGTCTACGAAGGCCATTTTTATTCATTTGCCACTAATCAGGAAATATACTGTACTTGAGCACAAGTTCCCAAGTCCAGGGTTAGAAAACATGCTGTGAAAATAGAAAATCAACGCCTGGGCTCTTGCACGTCCCGGTCCGACCGCAGAAGCAGCTAAAAAGCAGCTCACGCTAAATGCGTACTCAAGTTAAGTGCGGGCGAGAGGAGTGGAGAGAACTGGAATCAAACTCGACTTGTTTGGGTCGGCGTTTGCGCAGTTGTGTTTGCGGTGACAGGCATGAGAAACTCCACAGAAAGTGAGTGACAAGTTCAGCCCTGCTCCAGCCAACTAAAATAAACAAGGGGGGGGGGGGGGCATCTGGAGCCATGTGACCCGCACGGAGCAGAAGAAAGGGGCAGAACTGAAGCGGGGCGGGAGCAGGCGCAGACTGTGGGAGAAGGCCTCGGGGTGAGCTAAAGACACACCTGTATGTGACAAAAGATGGCCCAGGCGGTAATAAGATCCGGAGACAGATAAGCGGCTAAACGCACCCTGGGGAGAGAACGCCCTCCTACAGCCCATCGCCATTTTGGCACGAGCCCAATCAGGACGGTCCAATAACAGGACGATGCACTAATCTCACACCAATATAAAACTGTATCCCTTTTCGATTAAAAATATTGGACGGTCTGCAAACCTGCGACTTATTCGACAGTTTTTTTTTTGTTTTTTTTTAAAATGACGCGCAGACATTTTGGGCAGAGCCCTTCCTCAGCGTATATGCGGCACAGCCCTGCCACTACGGAATAAGCCGCAGTGTGCAGATTCCAGGCATCGATTACCCAACCGGGACGTTGCAATCGGCCAAGATGCAGCCCAAGTGATGGCTCCACGGTTTGCGCTCGACTCTCCCTGCGCATGGTCTATCAGCAGGAAACCGGACCGAAATGGAGTCCGCGTGAATCCACAGCGCACACCCTGGGACACAAGGAACAAGGCGACGTGGATTCCGCCCCGTGGTCATACTTCGCCTCATATCACACGCATCTTAAACAAAGACAGCCAGAGACACCTGCTCCCACCCGAGGGGGGGGGGGGGGGGGGGGGGGGGGGGGGGGGGCTTCCCGCTGCATGGGGGATGGAGCTGTCCACCGCACCAACATCTTCACCAACATTCCTAGACCCATTTCAACACCAAAAAATATTTTCATTACTGAAATGCAGTACATTCGACCGAAGGTGCGTTCTGGGAAGGCAAGACCGTGTTGCAGATTCGAGGCGAGTGCGATGTGAAACAGAGGAACACAGCTCAGACACAGGGAAAGATATTAATGGCGCAAAGAGCCCAAGGCCTTTTTAAAGTGAGGCGACAGGAGCGAATCACAGCGCATGGAGGTGACATCACCCCCTAATGCCAGAGAGGAGTCCTGTACATGTGCGATAATCACAGGCCCAACCAAAAGCCCCAGGGCCTGAGAGACCCGGCAACAGGAGCTGGGATCTCATTGGCTGCCGTGGGGAGAGGAAGGTGCTCATTGGCCGTCCTCTTTTCTACACGTGACATTTCGACCGAAACTTAACCCAGGTTTCCACAGTGCAGTGATTTATCGGGCCGGACTGCGTTAGCAGGATCGAGCCGTGAAACGGTTCGTGTCGTGACAAACGCACGAAAAAGGACGATACGAAGAAAAAGAACATGCAGCCTGCACGTCTAAATGAGGCTAACCTGAGGGTGAAACCTTCAATTATCCAGAAATAACACAAGGGTGCAATAAGTGCAAATGGGAATGGTCTGAGAGATATGGAGCTAGGATCAACTCATAAACTCATCAACAACATAAAATGTAAAAAAAGAAAAGAAAATGCACTTACATTTTTTTTTACAATTTTTTTTTTTTTTTAAAGGGATCTGACTGGCTTGGTGGCTCAAGCCCCAGTGTTTTCATAATAGGATTGTTGCAGCTGTGGGGGCCTTGAGAAAGACCCTGAACCTCACATTGCTCCAGGGGGGGATTGGCACCTGCTAAGTCTAATTAACTGTAAGTCGCTTTGGATAAAACTGTAATGTAAATTACACTACATTAGTTTTAATTATCATGTTGAGTTAATGTAACGTACCTTGCGCACCGCACTTATGTTCATGGTCTTACGACCAATCATATATGAATTGTGCCGTTCAGTCGTTTGTTCTATGACCTTGATACGTGCGGTCCTGCATGCCGCGTCAGATGAAAGCATCTGCTAAATAAAACGTCATGTAATGTTGTGACACGAAACAACCAGCAGCCAGCTCCAACCCGACCACAAAAACCAAGAGGCCTCGGCAAACGGTTGGCCGACCAGCAGCACGAAGATATGCATTATATCACCATCAACAGGCTGACGCTTTTATCCAAAGAGACTTACAGTTGATTAGACTCAGCAGGGGACATTCCCACCTGGAGCAATGTGGGGTCAAGGTCCTTGCTCAAGTGACTGATCTGACCGTGGCTTTGTGATTAAGTACGCCCCCGTTACCGACCTCACAAGTGAGTTTATTGCATCGAGCAGGGAAAGGGTAACTCACGTAGATCTCGTTGTGGTCGAAGCGCTTCCTCAGGTTGTCGATGAAGGAGTCCTCAGTTAGGGGCTCCAGCAGGACCATGTCGCCCACCCCGATCATGTTGTCGAGAAGTGACGTCTTGACCTCCATTTTGGACATGTTCCCCCCCTGCAAACAGACAAGATGGCCGCAAGTCAGATTACTAAACGGTAAATGGGGACTGCATTTATATAGCACATTTATCCAAAGTGGCCCATTCACACATGCTCACAGACCAACGGCGAAAGGCTGCAATGCAAGGTACCGGCATCAGAAATTGGCGGCTTAGGCGTCTCGCTCAGGGACACTTCGACACACCCACTGGCCGCGGCTGTTTCCGGAATGGTCCGGAGCGGCCGCAAAGGAGGGATCCTTCTGCCGCCGACGTAACGGAAGAACCGCACACTTTTTTTAACCGCAGGAGGCCGGTCTGCCTTTCCCGGGTCACTCCACCACCCACCCCGCCACCAATCTGAGGGGGGGGCCGTGTGCGCTCACGTTAGCCTCCCCCCTCCCTCCCTCATTTCCTGGACTGATTATGGCACTCAAGCTTGCAGGGGTAATCCATCGGAGTGGACTGGATTTTATTTACAAGCACATTCACGCTGCTGTGAACCCCCACCCACCCACCCATCCCACCCCACCCCCACCCCCCCCAAAAAAAAAGATCCGATCCATAGAGGCCACGTCTGAGCCAACATTACCGAAGACAAAGACTCTGCTGGGGGTAGCAGTTCTCCCCCACCCCCCCCCCCCCCCCCCCCCCACGTTCACCAGTCCCTTTGGTCACTAATCCTGGGGCTATAGCCGGGGAGATAAAGAGGGGCCCGGGATCCATTCAGGGGCCTGACAGCGGGGCTTTGCAGAGCCCCGGAGCCCCTCCAGTGTTGTTCTACCGCAGGGGCCACGGTTCAGCCATGCGCTCATCCACCATTGTTGGGGGAGGAGGAGGGGGAGTCCTGCCTCTACGTCAGCAGAAAAAGAGGCAGCGTCCCACAAGCACAGGGCGACACGGGCTCAGGCGGTAAGAACAGTCGTCTCATTGGCTCAGGCGGTAAGGACGGTCATCTCATTGGCTCAGGCGGTAAGGACGGTCGTCTCATTGGCTCAGGCGGAAAGAACAGTCGTCTCATTGGCTCAGGCGGTAAGAAGTAGTCTCATTGGCTCAGGCGATAAGAACAGTCGTCTCATGAGCAAGACACCTAACCCCCAAATGCTCCTGACGAGCTGGTTGCTGCCTTGCATTGCAGCCAATTGCCGTTGGTGTGCAAGTGTGTGTATGAATGGGTGAATGAGAAGCATCTATACTCAATGGCAACCATTTACCATTTATCAAGTACGTTAAATCATGGTGGTGGTTCTTTTTTATGCTTATTATTATGTAGTGCAATTCTTACTCTCTTATTTTTTGGTTTCTTGTTTCGATGCATACCGTATGTTTAAGGAAGGGACTTTCTTTACCAAGTCACAGAACACAGTTACTGTTCATAAGGTTGCTGGGTTAAGTAATAATACCGCAAGCTTAACAGAGGTCCATACCAGGAGTCTCACCTGTACAGGATATCTGCCCTGCCTGTATTTGGAGAATACACCTTAGCTTGTCTGGTGTATCAGAACCTATGATATACTCTGAAAGCGCCTCTTCTGGTCTCTCCCGCCTCTTGGTTGGCTCAGTCGCGGCAGGCAAGGTCAATCGAGCACAGAAAAGTATCTGAATCCAAACGATGACGTATCTGACCCAGGTCATGGCCAAACCCAATGCAGCGAAATCAACTCTGCGAGTGCACTTTTTACTCTGACGATCCCAGCCGGCCTCATGCAAGCCATTATTCACAGTGCAAGTGCCTATTCTACCATGCTTCATTAAGATTTTGTGACACCACTGACTTTGATGGTAGCTTAGGACCTTTGCCCCGGAAGACCGAAAAACAAACTCAAATGAACCAATGCAGATTACACTCACACACTCACACACAGTTAACAGGTAGAAAGTACTCCAGCAGAAGGTTTGGGGCAGTTGGGGGGGGTAGAGAGCGGAGTAGTGACCCCCTGCACCACGCGGATGAGAGGCTGGTGAACACACCCTGTGAGTTTACGTCCAGTCATCTCACTGTGACAAACAGGCAGGCGACAACAGAACACACACCCACGCAACAGAGCGGTGAGCATACTTTGTACTTTGACCTCCCTCCCTCCCGATTATTTCCTGTGCTCGCGCCTATTCCACCACGATTTCACTTGATGACACCATTGAATTCATGGTAACTTGGCATCTTTATCTCGGAGGATAAAAAAAAAAAAAAAAAAAGAAGTAACTAAATGAACCACAAAAACGTAACCTTAAATGATACACATGGACAACACGCGAGACAGTGAGACAGTGAGACAGTGAGACAGTGAGACAGTGAGACAGTGAGACAGTGAAGGTAGGAGTTTTTTTTTTCCGTGACGTATTCATAAATGCATATGCGCAGAGGGTTTGAGAGATGTGGCAATATCTAATTCTATAGCCTCTTTGGATGAGCTCCTGATTGGATACATTTCCCCTTGCCATTGTTTTGCTTGGACATGATGTCAAATCCCCGAGTTCCCCTCTCGAGCCCTGGCCCTGTCAGGCCCTTATCTGCAGGCCTCAGACCTTTGTCCTGCTCAGCCCAACTTAGCAACAGTTGCTTGGAAGCGAGACGTGGTTTGAAGGCTTTCTACCATCGGTAACGACAATAACGGGACAGACCTACCCCCATCTCCACAACACACCGTTTCATGGTTATCGCTGCAGAATCCAGCCACATATGAACAACAGTGAATTTAAAAAAATATATACATCTCGCCCTCCTCGCAAAAGACGCAGGCTATGAATTATGATTCAGATCCTTGTATACGTTTCCTTGCCTTCCAGATTTGTTTGAGAGCAGTGGATTATTTCAAGCCAGAAGTACAGGCCTGATTCAGAACTGCACCCAGGGCCTTTCAGATATTCTCCACAATGTGGTCATTTGGTTCGCGACTACGAGCATTTCCAGTCAGACGAGATAAGACACGACATGCGTCCTCTGCGTTTCACCCATCCTGGTCACTCCGGAGCAGTGGGCAGCCACAGTGCAGCGCCCGGGGACCAACTCCAGTTCTGAGGCCAGAGCCTGGGTCAAGGGCAACGGCGGGAGTGTGCCTAACCTGACCTGCACGTCTAGCTTCGGCACCAATAAGCACGGGAGAAGGCTGAACCTGGAAACCGTGGGCCCGGATAAACCATGCCCGGTTTTTGGCCGTTTGATCGGATTGATTAGCAGGGCGAGTCAATACAATTTAAAAATGTTCAAAACTAGCCGCGGGGTAAAGGGAGCGGGACTGTGCTGGATTCTGATTGGCCACCAGACTTCTCAGAGACCTAGCGAAGGGAGGGAATAAGCAAAAGCTCGCCTCATGTAGACAGGCGCGCACATACTTTTTCGTACACACACAGAAACTCCGAGGAGCCTCAGGTGGTTCCAGGACTGGCCACTCGGGCTGGAAAACAAATCCCACATTTTATTTTCACTTCTGCATAGCAACCGTAGCTTTGGATTCAGGGAAAGACATACATAGCAATAGCCGAGGAAAGCTTTGTCTAGCAAGGTCTCACACCAGCCCACACCACACTAAACACTTACTGTGATTAGACAGGCAGAAACAGACCCAGACCACAGTGGCACACACGGACCCACACACAGACCCACACAATATCCACACCAACACACAGACCCACACAACATCCACACCAACACACAGACCCACACAACATCCACACCAACACACAGACCCATACACAGACCCACACAACATCCACACCAACACACAGACCCACACAGACCACCACCCACACATACAGACACAACATACACACCTACACAGACCCCCACACACACAGACAGATACAACATACACACCCACACACACACACACACACACACACACAAAGACCCCCCCCCCCACACACACACACACAGACACAACATACACACCCACACAAAGACCCCCCACACACACAGACAGATACAACATACACACCCACACACACACAAAGACCCCCCCCCCACACACACACACACACACACACACACACAGACACAACATACACACCCACACACACACAAAGACCCCCCACACACACAGACAGATACAACATACACACCCACACACACACAAAGACCCCACACACACACACACACACACACACACACACACACAAAGACCCCCCCCCCCCCCCCAACACACACAGACACAACATACACATCCACACCCACACACAGACCCACACCTCTCTTAGCCCCCAGTCTCCCAATCGCACTAATCTCTGAGCTCGTAGCCTGCCTGTCTCTGTGCACGGGAGGAAAGCACCCAGGTAACACCCTCACTTTCACTCTTCCTTTTCCTCCCTCTTACAATCTCTCCACCTCTCTCTCTGGACACACACACAGACACAGAGACAGACAGACACAGACACACACACACAGACCGCAACGGCACAGATATACAAACCAAACCTGTCAGCACCAGGTGGCCAAAGCTTTTAAAAGTCCGTCTTTATTTATCTTTGTACAGAAGGCTATTCAGCCTGTACTGGCTCTCCAGTATCCAGGAAACCAACTCCTCTGGTCTGCTGCTGCAACACAACCAGAGGAGGGCCCTTAAATTCTCAAAAAAACATTTTCCATTTGCGCAGAAGTAAAATAAAATGAAAGTATTGTGTAGTTCACAGAAAACTACAAAAGGAGAACATGCCGGGGAAGGTTCTCGGCACGTCCTGCGTTCTGTGCTGCGCGTTGGTTTGAGGACGCGCGGCTCGCGATTGACCCCGGTTACGCAACTGCGCTTCTGGCGACGACCGGGCGAAGGCAGACGACAAGCGAAAGCCGTCAATTAACGGTCATCTGCTTCCAGGGCAGGGACCAGGCCGGGGAGCGGCCGTGGGCCGTGGGGCGGGCAAAACAGACAGAGGCTCTCGGACTAACTGAGAGAACAATCTGCAAGAGCATCTTAAAAGCAGGCGAGAAGCCGGAATTTAAAAACAACGGCGGTCCCAACTGGGAGCATTCGGAACACAACATTTCCAGCCCCTTCCGTCCCACGTCCCCCGTCCCCCGTCCCCCGTCCCCCGTCCCAGGAAGCGCACCACCGAGAGGGCACCGTGATGGAGTTCGTCTCATCTTACGTCACGCACAGCAAACCACCAGCCTGAATGAGAACTTTACACTGGAAGTGCAGTGACACAAACATTGGCTACCACAAATAGAGCCACCAGCCTGAATGAGAACTTTACACTGGAACAACAGTGACAAACACTAAGCTACCAAAAGCTGCCAACAACTGTGAGAATTGAGGTCCGAGAGAGGACATCCCTTTTTTGGGAGTTGATTGGGGATGATGGATCCGTGTGCAGCAGTGTATTACACTGACGTCCCCAGCACTTAGAAAGTACGCTGACAGGGCAGCACGACATAGCCAATAATCAGCACACACATCAAGTCACCGACTGGCCACTTAAAAAAAGGGGACAAAACGCAGAGTGGGTACGGCACACAGGGTCATACCGATTAGGCAAATACTGAAGCATGCGTCCCTGCATTTAACAGGGGCGGCCTGTAGCGTAGTGGTTAAGGTAAATGACTGGGACACGCAAGGTCGGTGGTTCTAATCCCGGTGAAGCCACAATAAGATCCGCACAGCCGTTGGGCCCTTGAGCAAGGCCCTTAACCCTGCATTGCTCCAGGGGAGGATTGTCTCCCGCTTAGTCTAATCAACTTTATGTCGCGTCTGCCAAATGCCAATAATGTAATGTAATGTAAAAACCACCCTCCAGCAGTGTTGGTAGCCCAGTACCCCTAGTACTACAGCCCTGAGGCCGTTGATGATGTAACCACATTAGGGAGAGTGCTGCAGTGCCCGGTGCAGTCTGGCAGGTCCATTAGAGAGAGGGGACGCATTATCCGCAGATAAAGACAGGCAGGATTACCCAGCATGCAAGGGAAACACACCCACGTCTGCCGAAGCCAAACTAGTGGACTGTAATAATATGCATGCATGCATGTATATAGTTCTACTGTGCAGGCATGACCGTAATGCATGTATTCCCCTTTACTCGTTTTCCACATGGAAATACAAAACACCTTAACACATAAAATGTATTTTTGCGACAAATTCTCTTTTATCGTGGTATGTTCAAAAACTCTGAAGAAATATTACATTTGCAAGTCAATGTAATAACAAGGTCTCATGCAGTTAAAATGCCATCACTAGCTGTGTGCATAATTAACTGCTGTCGAATTAGGCCTGTGCAAATCCATGTCACTTAAAATTCAACAGTCAACTTAGCACCAGGGATATTATGAAACTTGGCTATATTCTGTGGTGGGCGAAAACATTTCTTGCAAATTATCTGAATAAACAAGACAAGATGCAGCTAAACTGAAGAGAGCCAAATACATTAACTGGATAATTGTTGCTGAGTTTTCATACACAACCCAGGTAGAATGCACTTTCACTGGTGAAAACGTATGCATCCGTAATGTATTCATTGGAAAAAAGGAAAAAATAAAAAATAAACGGCAGGGTCCTGGAAACAAATGCATTTCATCGAGTTTCTAACCAAATAAGCGTCTTAGTTCTAATCCAGCAGATTACTGGGCGTATTAATAGAACGCCCGTTCACAGAGAAATAGGAGCGAGCCAGCGTAGGAAAATTCAATTTTAATAAAGTAATCCAGAACCCAGGTGCACAGATTGGAGAGCGCACGTCACCTCTCCCAGACAAACTGGCCCAGCTCCAGAGCAGCTCAGGTGGGTAATTACATTAAATGCCAAATAATATATCATTTGCATTTCCTGGAAGAGGGCCAGCACTGGCAATGAATGAAGTGTTAGAGACAGTCACTGGGCAAAGATTGGGGCAAGGCTGGGGGGTGCCCAGACTGGGAGACAGACCAGGAAAAAAAAACCAAAAAACCCCAACACTGGTAATTAGAGCAGTCGGTAACATTGCGCAGGCAGACTGTTTCACGGGCGGAGAGGAACCCGCCTTCCCTACGCTGTTACAGGGGAAGCCTGCGGTTTCGGCCCACTGCGGTCACAGGTTCAGATTCCGGTTAGGAAAACCACTCTTGTTGCTGCGCTTGGACCGGAGTTTGGAAACATGGGAAAAACTCATTCCAAAAACAATGACAAGATCGCATCAGCTAATGGTTTTCTCCCCAAGTAGACTACAGAAAATGCGAGGCATTGTTAAATCTTGGTCTGTCCCTCAACGGGTCCAATGCAGTATCTAACTCTTTTGGATTCTAATACTTCTGAGCTCGATTAATCGTGCCTGGTGCAACTGAGCCTCCCGAGAGGACCGTTTTATTATTTTTATTTTTTTGGAGAGTATAGGTTCCAATACACCAGATAAGCTCAGTAAAGCAAAGAAAAGTATTTGAATCCAAAAACAATGACATATTTGAGCTAGGTCACTCTCACACTAACACACACACACTCACAGGACCATAACCCATGACTCCTCTGACCTTGCATAGACACAAAGGGGCGGATCTCACTGCAGTCAAAACCCCACCCTGAGGTCCACTCCTCCTCCTCCTGTCCGTGTCAGCAGCCGCAGCGTCACGGGAAAAGGTCAGACTCCCACTGACCACGGCAGAACAACAAGCTATCCCACAATTCACAGCGTAGACAGAATCAACACCAGCAGTCTCATGAAGGAGGAACAACACAAAATGTCCACTGGCCTCGTTTTCCCTAAAATGCAAAGGAACAAAGGTTTGCAGTTTGACTCAAATTAGGCCATTTGACTCCAGGCAAGAACAAAGAACGTGGCCCTGCCACAGTCAGACCCAACACTTGCATTCATACAATCATTACCAGGCCCCCCATGGTAATGCCTTTTTAGGCGTTCAACCATAAAAACAGCTTCAAGATTATCATCTTTCCTGAATCCATTTTGAAAACTGCTTGAAAACTACTCCAGATTACAGCTATGGGGGGGGGGGGCGCCTACCCCAGCATGCACTGGGTGAAACGCAGTCATACACCAAGGACAGCCGGCCAATCCGTTGCAGAGTTGCGCTGCGGAAGAGCGCTTTAAGTGCAGTGACTCAACTGCAATTTCATCCCACCCTGGACAGAATGAGAGGGCTGCAGCAGGCTGCCTTCAGACTCTTTCCATTACTGTAAAAGCCTGCGTATCATCTTCCATAATTTCACATAATCACAGTGGTTTATCTGAACAAGCAATAGAATCACACAACTCCCAGTACACAATGATATTAAGTGGGACTCAGTGGTTTTAACAAATAAAAAAGTGCCTCAAACGTACCCTAGCACACTGTCCATCGGGGATTCCAGTGCTGCGGCTATGGTCAGATTATGGTCACCAGGACCGTCTGGTTGGAGCTTTTCGACAGTTAAATACCCTTGGGAACTGAAGAGCATAAAAACACGGTTTAAATTTATAATTTCACGGGGAACTTGGGCCTATGTTTCAGCCGGGGTGGTTTACAATTGCGAGAAACATCAGCTCTCTGGCTAAAGCAGGTGTAGCCTATTTGGTCACAACATTCAAAAGCGAACTGAAGAGATTGGATATGACCTTTCTAGCTTTTCTAACCTTTCTACCCATCTAGACGACCTTTCTACCCCCCCCCCCCCCCCCCCCCCCGCCCCACCCCCTCCCACCCAAAGGCAGATTAGAGTCATCAAAAAGTACACTTTCATTTGTCTGGCCAGTGCACTTACAGAAGGGGCCTGAGGGACCAGAGCTCACCTAAAAGTGAAACCACTTGCGTCTGTAACCAACGACTCATTCCCAGCCAAAATTAAGATTTAAGGGCGATTAAGATTTTAGGACAAATCTTAAGTTATCAAAAAGCAAGAATCAATTGTCCTTGTCAAGATGATGGCGATATAAAGTACGCATGAACCTGCTCTAGGCTGACACACTGGGAAACCCCATCGTGCCAGATATGGGCCTCGTGATGAGAATACTAGACTACACAGGACCGGTTCCATGTGTATAGGGTTTCACAACATAACAATAAATCACCACAGGAGATCTCTGTCCTAGCACGAGAGCCGGTCTCCTCCCTTTTTTAACCACACAGTACTGTGGTTCTGACGATCACTCAACCTCCTGCTAGGACTGGCTTAGGCACAGTATCTCTGTAAGGAATGCGTACCCTGAACATAAACGTACAATTGAGGAAGCCAGTCGAATAAATAACAACAACATAGTCTTGCCCAGTTCCTATAATTTCAAAACAAATTGGCACATAACTAAGACAGCATAGGTTCTGCCAGTGTTGACTACAAACAGATTTTGAGGAGACTACCATTATGTTCTACGGCTCAGCCTCTGCCCCCCCCCCCCTTCTCACAAACCCCTCCTCCACTCCTCAAGTCAACCACTGTTCCCCTCAAAATTGCTTAATTGAAGACAGAAAGGTTTGGGGGCGCTGGGTTGGATGAGTATTCTCATTGTGCCCTCTCCATCGGCCTGGCTGACGTTCTGTTCCTCCCGAAACCGGCTTCCTGTCTCTGTTTACAACATCTGTGTGCCCTGGCCATGCGTTTCCACGCCGATCAGCCTACAGCACATCCCCCCAGGAGTCAATATGCTAGCCCCCTCCATTACTCTACCGTCCTCCACAACACCAACCCCCTCCATTACTCTAACGTCCTCCACAACACCAACCCCCTCCATTACGCTAACGTCCTCCACAACACTAACCCCGTCCATTACTCTACCGTCCTCCACAACACCAACCCCCTCCATTACGCTAACGTCCTCCACAACACCAACCCCCTCCATTACGCTAACGTCCTCCACAACAACAACCCCCTCCATTACTCCAACGTCCTCCACAACACTAACCCCGTCCATTACTCTAACGTCCTCCACAACACAAACCCCCTCCATTACGCTAACGTCCTCCACAACACAAACCCCCTCCATTACGCTAACGTCCTCCACAACACAAACCCCCTCCATTACGCTAACGTCCTCCACAACACCAACCCCCTCCATTACGCTAACGTCCTCCACAACAACAACCCCCTCCATTACTCTACCGTCCTCCACAACACCAACCCCGTCCATTACTCTACCGTCCTCCACAACACCAACCCCCTCCATTACGCTAACGTCCTCCACAACACCAACCCCCTCCATTACTCTAACGTCCTCCACAACACCAACCCCCTCCATTACTCTAACGTCCTCCACAACACCAACCCCCTCCATTACTCTAACATCCTCCACAACACCAACCCCCTCCATTACGCTAACGTCCTCCACAACACCAACCTCCTCCATTACGCTAACGTCCTCCACAACACCAATCCCCTCCATTACTTCCTCACCAGGGCCCACCAGTAAGTGGAGCACTGGGGTAGTTGTGTGCAAACTCAACCTGCTTCAGTATGAATGGTAAACGGTAAATGGTTGGCATTTATATAGCGCCTTTATCCAAAGTGCTGTACAATTGATGCTTCTCATTCACCCATTCATACACACACCAATGCCAATTGGCTGCAATGCGAGGCACCAACCAGCTGGTCAGGAGCATTTGGGGGTTAGGTGTCTTGCTCAGGGACATTTGTTGATGAAATCTAGGGCGGGATCGAACCAGCAACCTTCTCACTGGCAGAGGCCTCCTGAGCCAATGTCACCCCAATATGATACCGGCCCCCACAGAAGTAGCAGTCAGGCTTTTTCCCCAAAAACCACCCCCGACACACTCTTACATGACATCACCAGGCGTAGCAGCACAGAACAGCAAAGCTAGTCATGTTCAGCATCAGAATGGCATTTGTTTTGGGGTTTAAAAGAGGCTTTGCCTTTAGCAGCATGGAGATGCACACAGCTGGAAATGTGACATATGCTTAATGAAAGTTTTGTAACACTTTCCTTGAACTCCTCGCCATAAGGCTGACATAACACTGCCGTACACGACCTAACAGCTGCCACAAGGTGGCATGACACAGGATGTCCGGTTACGTCAAATAACATAAAACCGTCACACTGCTTCCATAAATTTTATGACAGCAACATGCATATTTTAGAACGCATGAATAGACGATACAAAATTTTGTATCCCATGATACAAAAGCAAGAAATATAATTTTTCTGAGAATTTTTTTTTCTTTTTTTTTTTTAAACATACACCAACTCTCCTTTCTCTCTTCGGACACACTGTACATTTGCAGGTTCTCTGCACTCTCGGGCAAGAGTGGCGTCACAGTAGAGTTATGACAGACCGGGTCCTCGATTTTAGCGTCTGAATGGGGAAACCAGCTGCTGCGGTTTTGGTGCTCAATTATGGACTGAATCAAATTGCTCAGCAATACCCAGAGTTCCTGGAGATCGGGGGAAGGGGGCAGTCACGCAGACAGTCAATCATTCTTGCCTTGAGTCAAAGAAGCCTCAACTTAAATAACACGCGCATATGGAAAAAGAAAGTTGACTTTTGAACGAGGTCTTAAAAAGAAAAACATCTCCAAGGTTCTGCAGAAAAGTCCAGGCGAACAACTCCAGGCACACACTCACAGCAGTGTTGCAAAGACGAACCACCACGGCAACAGACCCGGGTCAAATATGTGATGGTTTTGGATTCAAACACTTTATTGAGCTTGTCTGGTGAATTGGAACCTATGAGAAACTCAAAAAAAAAGGTACAACGCCCTCTCGGTTGGCTCAATCACACCAGGCAAGATCAGATCAATCGAATTCGACACAGATCTGCTAGGTAATCCTCCCATTCCGTGGCGGCAAATGTACAGCTTCCACGGACAGGAAATAGACAAGCAGATAAAGACGCATCCCGAAAAACATCCAGTCGCTTGAACCCATTTCTCCTGGGAAGGGATATTGCCACTGCGCTCCAACACTGCCCCCCCAGTCAGCCTCTCTACACACTCCACAATTGGAATACATCCTTTTTCATTTGACTGGCCCTGGGATATTCCCATATGGTTCTCCTACCATGATTCGGTAGCTTGACGTACTGGAGAGCACAGAGATCACACGAAGATGAGGAAACTCCTGGCTAATTGGAATTGTTCTGCCTGGAGCAGTTGGCTGTTAAAGCTTCTCCACAGGACAGGGTGGACTGAAGTACTCTATGAAGAGCACTGTTCACATTCATGTACTTTCAAGAAGCTTAAAAAGTGTAAACCGGTCCGGCCATTCATTGACAGAGCGCAAAACTCAGATATGGTACACAGACTACACGATAGCATCTCTTTGAGAATGACCGAGACCAAGGTTGTCAGGGGACTGAAAACGTTATGCCACAACGATTTTCTTGGCAATAGAGGGAAAAATTGGAACCACATAAATACGCCTATTGTTCACTGCACAAACTTCCTGTGAATTTATTATGCCTATAGTTTGTAAGTATGTTGGTACTTGCATGCATGCATTTCATCAGCATGATTTGATATAACACAAGGCAAAATACATATTTCATAATAATTAATAATTGTGTGGAGAGAATTAGATCAACTGGCACACTCTAAACTGAACTGAAGTAAGCACATTTTTCCACACCATCAAATATTATTCAATATCGTCAATTAATTCACCAACTAAAACCCCAACTAACAAAAGCAATTTGAGACCCTTTGTTTGTATCCCATTGTAATTAGCAAAATAGTGAATTTACAGCACTAGTTTATGCCTTTATTGAGAGCTCTACCCAGCAGTCAGATAGCAACAAGACCAGCCAGGACAAACAGTTCTGTCTTTGATAACAGCTTGTAGCCACATTTCAAAGGTAAACAGCTCTTAAATGCGCGTACGTGTTGGCAACCTTGGCTGGCTCCGTGTGCGGACTTTCCCTCCATGTTCCCTGAGCAGATGTAGACAAGGACGAGTGCAAACTCGCCGAATACGGAAAGAAACACTTTTTTT
Organism: Conger conger; assembly: GCF_963514075.1. Classification (NCBI taxonomy): domain Eukaryota; kingdom Metazoa; phylum Chordata; class Actinopteri; order Anguilliformes; family Congridae; genus Conger; species Conger conger. The sequence continues at coordinate 76,912,655 of NC_083762.1, forward strand.
TTTTTGAGGCCTCTAGTCACCTCCGGTTTGGACCCCGGTGCATCCCCACTGTGATTCGGCCCTTGGGCAAGGCCGTTAACCCCACCAGGCCCTTGCTCAAGGGTGGGGTTGTCTCCTGCTTAGTCCAATCAACTATAAGTCGCCTTGGAAGAAAGCGTCAGCCAAATAACATGCGATTGTGTCGCTACATTACATCTCGAAGCCTTCGTAGAAAAGCTGGCAAATGTTCGTCGGACCCCGGGCAGGGGCAGGCTGTAGTGTAGTGGCTACGGTGCTTGACTTGGACCCGGAAGGTCGGTGGTTCGATCCCCCGTGTAGCCACGAGAGGACCAGCACAGCCGTTGGGCGCTTGAGCGAGGCCCTTAACCCGGCACTGCTCCAGGGGAGGATTGTCCCATGCTTACCAACTGCAAAGCTGCTTCGGATAAAAAGCGTCAAACTAATAACAAATTCTTATTTTTCTAGGGGTAAATCCAATGAGGCCTGCCGGACCACATGTGCTCCAGTCAGTTCTGAGACAGCCACAGCTCATTAAAAATGAAAACCTAGCCCTTTCTTTCCGCTCTGTCTCCAGCGCTCTGTTCTTTAGATACTAGGTGACAGAATGGGCAACTGAAGCCCAGCAAGAAGTCTAAAGAGGCAGAACACCGTCGTCAGGCAGCCTGTAGCGTAGCGGTTAAGGTAAATGACTGGGACCCGCAAGGTCGGTGGTTCGATTCCCGGGGTAGCCAAAATAAGATCCGCACAGCCACTGGGCCCTTGAGCAAGACTCTTAACCCTGCATTGCTCCAGGGGAGGATTGTCTCCTGCTTAGTCTAATCAATTGTATGTCGCTCTGGATAACGTTATCATTGTAATGTAATGCAATGTGGACCAGACCTGGGTCAAATAAATCACTGCTTTGGATAAAAATACTTTTCTATGCTTTACGGAGCTTGCCTGGTGTAATGGGACCTGTGAAATGATCTCAAAAGGTGCAAGCCCCGCTATCTGGTCCTTTTGGTCGGCTCAATTGCACCAGGCAAGATCAATCGAGCACAGAAATACGTAACACTTTTGGATTCAAGTATTTGACAATGCGTAACAAATGCGGACGGGGTGATGTTGAGCTTCTGAAATTTGTCTGGAATAGTGGGCGGCTGCAATAACGAATGCTGAACAATAAATACAATGAGTGTACAAAACAAATACGCCATTTCTTTAAGAGGAGAAAACCCCAAGCTCATAAACACGTGGTCATACAAAAAGTTACATTTCCTGCCTTCACTACTAGTGCAATGGCCCCCAAAATTATCCCTGCTGTTTGTAGCTAAATTTAAATCTGTCCAGAGAGGGTCCAGCCGGATAAGTTACAATCTGGTAGATATTAACTACAACTCTGGATTCACCTCAGACAATTGGATCCAATACTCAAGATGCTATGCATTTGCACACTAGAGCAGTTCAACTACGAACAAAAAAAAATCCCAACCAAAAATAGAAGAATAGAAGAAAAAAAGAAAGAAAGAAATGAATACGTTGGATGGAAATGGGAACCATATTGAGTTTCTCCCTTTCATCCTTCCCCAGCCGTGTGACTCAAATGTGTGAGCAAGTAAGAACGATTTTCCTTTAACTTAAACCCACACGGACACCTCGGAGCCGGCGTGTGGGGGATTCCTGGTCTGAAAGCTCGCTTTTGTTCGCCTGTGTGTACTTGTGCTTATGTTCGCGGAAAACCCTAAAAGATTAATTGTCACACCGAACCTTCGCTGAGGGACGGCAATGGAAGCCCTTCTTTTTTTTTTTTTTTTAAAGATCGCTCAGTGCTTCTGGAATCAATTAGCAACCAGTAATGGACGCATTCCTGACAGCCCAAACTGACCCGTGAACGTTTGGTGTTCACGCCATGTCTCCATCTATGGCTTTCATTGTTATTATTCTTTTCGAAAATAAATAAATAATGAAACAAAAATGACCACAGGTCTCCGAAAACCTTCCCAAGATGTAGTCCAGGGGGCCTATTCAGCTATGAAGTAAAAGGCACCCCTACTCCTCACTGCTTATGTGGTTTTGCGAGGCAATAGGTTACAGATTTGTGTGACCTCAACGCTGCATAACGCATTTATTATGCAGAATTTCCATCTTACATCATTTAATAAATTGATTCATTGCGAAAGCAGTCTCAATAAAAGTAATCTCAACTCGTGCACCGCAAGTAGGCTAGTCTTGCAGTCGACTAGGCGTTGTTTCTATACGTTCAGTGCGTGCTGTCAGAAGTTTGTAATAGGCTAAAAATCGACGCGTGATACATTAACAATGCAAAATTTGCCCTAGTTTCCCCAAAAGAGATGAGCAGCAACAAAGGTAGAACCCCCCCCGAACCACTCCCCTTAAAAAGGTTTTGCCTTCACCCCCTCCGAGTCTGCAGAACAAGGACCCATGCGATGAATAAGTTACTGTGTTTTGGTGAGGAATGACAATAGCTGGCACTTGCGAACAATCTTGTCACTTCCATAGGCTAATCTAATTAAATATAGGCTAATCTTACTTTACATGAGTTACGTCCCAGTTATGCATGTGGATTTTGAGAATGTGCAATGAGTGTTCAAACGCCAGCCGGCAAAATTGATTTTTTAGAAAGAAACACGAACAATGAGCCAAAATCTGAAGGCGACGTCGGACTATAATGCGTGAAGTTTTTTTCAAAGCTTCATTAATACCTAAAACATCAAAACATGTATGCAAACTCAAATGAAATACTAGAAAGTACGTATCACAATACCCTGCATATTTTCTGTTTCATCGAAGCGAAACCCTATGAACTAATAGCAGCTGGGTAACTGAGTTTAGGCAGCTATCAAGTTTAGACTGTAGAGACGCACGCGAGAGACTCATGTTGTAGCCGATTTCGTCAATGTCCTTGAAAAATCAAAGTATTAGCCTATCGAGCAATCGCTAACTTAATCGGTAAGCAACCACTACTGCAATCATCGAGACTGAGCGAAGCGTTGCAAATCCAGTTTCTGGTGTTGACTAAAATATCAGGGGTGAAGGGTATCAAAAGTTTTTAGAAAGTTTGCACTTGCCTCTTTATGCGAGTTTAATTCCCTTTTCAATCCAATCCCTTGTAAGAAAACGTGCAATCCCGTGTCAGACTTCAGAATGAAAACGGGTGTCCGCTTTTATCCCTTCCCCGCTGTTTCAGAGATCCGGGAGAATGCGCGTCGGCTCGTCTCTCATCCAGCTCGACAGAGTTTCAATGAGCTGCGAGGGCGGATCGAGACTACGGGTCCACTGGCGTAGGGAGTGGCAGTAGTCAGCGTTTCATAAGGCTAGGCTCCCCTAATCACCTTCCACGAAAGCACGCCCGAACTCCTTTTCGTAGTTTGATCCAACTCGAGCTAATAATTTAACACAAGACTCGACAATACAACAGCGCCCTCTTGTGTCGCTATTGAAAGACCGCTCTCCCATATCGTTGCTCGGTCCTAACCATAGAACCGACTGGGACGCAAGTGGCCTTTTTTAAGTACACAGCTACGCTACATAGGTCAACATTTATTTATTTATCTGCGAGTACAGATTGATCATTTGTAAACTTATAAGGAGTCTTTGGAGAAGGATATTTGCTGTGAAAAGTTTTTTGACAATTCGTTTTAAAGTAATGGAATGCGAAGATTGGTATGAAATAAAACCTAAAATGTGAAACATTTTGAAACAACAAAAACAAAATAACTCCTCTTTTCAGCAATGTCAATTCCCACACTACTCAAATATTAAATTAAGTAGAGTGCTGTGCAAAAGATTTAGGCAGGTGTGAAAAAATGCTGCAAAGTAAGAATGCTTTCAAAAATAGAAATTGTAATAGTAAATTTTTTATCAATTAACAAAATGTAAAGTCAGTGAACAGAAGAAAAATCTAAATTAAATCACTATTTGCTGCAACCATCCTTTGCCTTCAAACCAGCATCAATTCTTCTAGGTACACTTGCACAAAGTCAGGGATTTTGGAGGCATTTTGTAGGGTGTGTGATTAACCAATTATACCAAACAGGAGCTAATGATCATCAATGTAATATGTAGGTTGAAACACAATCATTAACTGAAACAAATTAGCTGTGCAGGAGGGTTAAAAATGGGTGAGGAACAGCCAATCTCTGCTTCCAAGGTGAGGTTGCTGAAGACAGTTTGATGTCAGAAGTTATAGACCATGGCAAGACTGAGCACAGCAACATAACACAAGGTAGTTATACTGCATCAGCAAGGTCTTTCAAGGCAGACAGGGGTTTCCAGATGTGCTGTCCAAGCTCTGTTCAAGAAGCACAAAGAAACGGGCAACGTTGAGGACTGTAGACGCAGTGGTGGCCCACGGAAACATCATGCTTACAGGTGCAAGACTCATCATGCGTACTTCCCTTCACAATCGGAAGATGTCCAGCAGTGCCATCAGCTCAGAATTGGCAGAAACCAGTGGGACCCAGGTACATCCATCTACTGTGCGGAGAAGTCTGATCAGAAGTGGTCTTCCGACGTAGAAACAAGGCCAAGCGACTGCATGAAAACACAGGAACTGGGGTGCAGAAAAATGGCAGCAGATTCTCTGGACTGATGAGTCAAAATAATGAAAATGAAATATTTAGCGGTAGCAGATAGAGCAACATAGGTCTACAGATTGAATATATTCCCTACGTTATGTAATTTCTGTGTGACAGAATGGGCAGCCACCCAGTGTCCGACTAGCCATTTTCACAAATAGGCTAACGTTGCCTCAGTTCAGCGAACTGATAATTTGCTCAAGGATATCGCAATTCTATCAACGTAGCCTACAACGTTCTCCTCACAGACAGCTAAAAAAATCACTTGCGATACAACCAACGATGTGAAGTTTTATGTACTCCTAACTACAAAATCTTCTCCAGGGAAGCAAGCTTTCACAACGGGAGTTTTCGTCGATTTATGTGATGTTATTCTTTTGTCAATGTCAGTGTAGAGATGGGTGGTTCACATTCAAATGGATTATCCAAGCTTTCATTTGTTTTGCAGGCAATTTTTCCGTGGGCAGGTCTATCTACTGAACCTGACTCAGTCTGGGACCCCTGAACTTACTGAATTTTTTTCTTAGTTATGTGCTTTTCATGTTCAGAGAGATTGCTTCATCATCTTCAGCCACATTGTGTCAGACACACGTAGCTATGCGTACCACAAAGAATATAATTCCCCTGTTCACATTGTGCTTTTTACGGAAATCCCGTGTTTTATCGTGTTTTCGCTGTGTGCGGTGTCTGTATTTCATCTTCACTCTGGAGTCTTTGTGTGAAATCCAATTGGTAACTGTTTCGGTTAAATTTGGAGAAAAACAAAAATGTTTTAATGTTCCGGATAATCTCCCCCCTTGCAGAGCAGCACACACCGTGAGCCAATCTGCATAGGAGTGGCAACAGGGGGTTTGGGGCAATAACTTTGCCCGTGTACTTGTGGCGCCATATGTCAGTGACAAGATCCTTAGGGCAACCTCTGAATCTCCAGAGTTCTTGCTTAGTTGTGGAGGGAGACTACTGTACCTCCAGAAGTTCTGCCAAAGTAAATTCCTGTATCCAGGCCAAGATGGTAGGTCAACAGCTCTTTTAGCTGCAGCATCCACGTGCACATTGCCCTGGGAAACAGGGTCTTATATTTTATTACATCACAGCTAGCTTTGATGGTAGTTTTATTTCCTTGAGTACTCCAACAGTGGTAAGTGAAAGGGGAGTGTTGAGTGACGATGGCAAATCCTGATTTCCTATTTTGATGTCGGGGTCAATAAATGATGAGCCGTCTACAAACAAAGTCATGTCTGGGGTACTGAGGAGGTTTGTAAACAGACCAGGTCTAGGGCTCGAGTCCACTTCAACTGTGGCTTTGCAGTTGTGTGGTTCTCCATCGAGTGGTCATGAGAGTGGTCACCAGTGAGTGATCGTGATGTGTGGTTGGGTCAACAAAACTTTGTAGCCAGAAACTCTTTGGTGGGTTAGGGCATTTTTTCCCTGGATAGCATGGAGTCCACAGCGTGTGACACATGTAAGGAGAGCTCTGCTGTCTTGCTCGCATGCTTCTTTGGATGGGCTGCAGAGTAGGAGATCATCTACATACTGAATGAGTGTGCTCCCATTGGACCGGGCGAAATCGGAGAGATCTTGTCGGACAATTTGGTTGAACACACTTGGTGATTCCACGTGTCCTTGTGGCAGCCTGGAATAAGTGTATTGCTGCCTTCTGTAGGTGAAGGCAAAAAGGGCCTGGGATTGTTCATGTAAGGTGATGGAGAAAAATGATGAGCACAAGTCTATGACAGTGTAATGGGTTGTTGAAGGTGGGATTTTAGTGAGTATTGTTGATGGGTCTGGTACAATAGGATAAAAGTCTCTTTTCCAGTTCCGGCCTTTAGGGGGCGCTCTTGCTTCTGGCAAGGTTCCTGATGGGCCATGGATCCTCCTCCAAACAGCTGGCTGTCGCGTAGGTCATCACTCTGTAATGAACAGGCACTTTGCATGGAGGGGTGTTGAATTCTGGAAGGGCTGCTGGTGTCCCTCTGGTGGGGAGGACAGGAGGTGCTCAGCTGGCCTGATAAAGTCCCTTTTCTGAGTCGTCCTTCCATCTGTAATGGAAGTGTCAGATTGATTTACTTGACTTACCATCATTTGGACCTCCTCAATGTCAGGGTACATTCCTCCAGCAGGGGAAGCTCCAGAATAAGGTGGTGGTTTCTCAGTGAGGGCAGGGCAGCTTGGTTCTGCGTCACTGGGAAGCTCCTCCTTCCCGGGCACCCCTCTCTGCTTCTTCCTGGTAGCTTCACTCCTTCTGCCAAGCCTGTCCTGATGCCTCTGCGACTCAATTCTCCATTGATTAAAATGTTGTCGGTACATATTTTTATCTAATTTTTTCTTCCCCCAGCCTGGGCTCTTTTCTTTCTCAATCAACACAGCCTCAACACAGCCTCAACACAGCCTCAACACTGCCTCAACACTGCCTCAACACTGCCTCAACACTGCCTCAACACTGCCTCAACACTGCCTCAACACTCTCCAAGCAATCAGGTTTAAATGTTCAAGTCTTATCTGGCCACACATTCTTTTTTAAAATAATTATTTATGAATTCATCAATAAATATATTTTATTTATTTATTTTCAAATGTTTGAACATATGGTCCAGGGAGTCACAATCTTATCTAATGTTTCTGAGCAGTTCGTCAACATCATAAGATCAACCTTTCTTCGTTGCATTTGCTTTTCCCCAAAAACTGAATAAAAGAACTGAGAAAAATAAAATAAATGAAATAAAAATAAATGTTAATGGAACTTAATGTTTTCCAATTTCGTCTTATTATTTATTTTAATTATATATGAGAACAACCACTTTGTTCTAGCTCTTGGAAAATTCATAATATTTTTTCTTATTTTTAGAATATATTATTATTATTATTATTATATATGAGAACAACCAATCAATTTGTTCTCTCCCTTGGGAAATTCACAATATTTAAAACACCCGGCAGTAATCACGCATATATTCACAAAAGATTCTCAAACCTTAAAATGGTATTAAAAAAATATAAAAAGAGCGATAGTAGTATATCTGGAATTTATTACTTTTTATTTTCACAGCAATTATAACAGCAGCAGCAATTATAAACTCTCAATCGGAGAGTGAACTTACATTTTACAAACAATGAAAAAATTATCCATGAAAATTCTAGTTGTGTGGCATGCTTAGACAATTACAGTAAATGTGCACTAGATGGTGGTATTTGAGTCCTCAACAGGCCATCTACAATTGTAATGGTAAATGGTTGGCATTGATTTACATTACAATTAAAATTTTGTCATTTGGCAGACGCTTTTAATCCAAAGTGCATAGGTTCTACCACAAGTCAAAGCATCACATCCATAACTCGGAAAATACACATGGAATGCTGTTCTAAACATATAGTCGTCATCATAAGTGCATTTGTTTTTTTTTTTGTTTTTTTTTTTTGTTTGGGTTAGACAAGGAGGATAGGGATATCAGAAAGGGGGGGGCGGGGGAAATCAGGAGGGAGGACTAAGGTAGAGTTTGAAAAGGTGTGTTTTGAGTCTGCGTCGAAATAGGGGGAGGGATTCTGCTGTCCTGACAGTGGTAGGCAAGTCATTCCACCACTGAAGAACCAGAACGGAAAACAGGCGTGAACGTGCAGCTCGACCGCCAGGTGCACGTAGAGAGGGAACCATAAGGCGACCAGAGCTGGCAGACCGGAGTGGTCTAGCTGGGGAGTAGGGAGTGATTAAGGATTGTATGTAAGGTGGGGCAGTCCCCTAAGCAGCCTGAAATGCCCACACTAGGGCCTTGAATCGGATGCGTGCGGCAATAGGAAGCCAGCGGAGGCCAATGAGAAGCGGGGTGACATGAGCCGACCTGGGCTGCCTGGTGATCAGGCGGGCTGCAGCATTCTGGACCAGCTGGAGGGGCTTGATGGCACACGCTGGGAGACCTGCTAGGAGGGAGTTGCAGTAATCCAGGAGGGAAATGACGAGCGCCTGGACTAGGAGCTGGGTGGCTTTCTCCGTCAGAAGATGACGGATACGGCGTATATTATACAGAAAGAACCTGCAGGTTCTGGCAGTGGAGGATACTTGGAGCCAGGGTGAGGCAGTTATCAAGAGTCACCCCAAGATTCTTTGCCGTACGGGAGGAGGAAACTACAAAGTCCTCAACAGTCAGTGAGAGGTCGATTGACGGAGAGGGATGTAGAGAAGCTCAGTTTTGGCAAGGTTGAGCTTCAGGTGGTGGGAAGTCATCCACGCAGAGATATCAGCCAAGCAGGCAGAGATCTGTCTGGTGACTTGGGTGTCGGGGGGGAAGGAAATAAAGAGTTGAGGAAATAAAGAGTTGTATTAGAATTAGAATGAGAATTTATATAGCGCCTTTATCCAAAGCGCTGTACAATGGATGCTTCTCATCCACCCATTCATACACACACTCACACACCAACGGCGATTGGCTGCCATTCAAGGTGCTGACCAGCTCGTCAGGAGCATTTGGGGGGTTTAGGTTTCTTGCTCAGGGACACTTCAACACAGCCCGGGCAGGAGATCGAACCAGCAACCCTCCGACTGCCAGATGACGACTCTTACTGCCTGAGCCATGTCGCCCCTTTTTATGCTACAAGTGTTTGACCTATAGGCGACGAAATGCTACAAGTGTTTGAGCTATAGGCGACGAAATGCTACAAGTGTTTGACCTATAGGCGACAAAATGCTACAAGTGTTTGAGCTATAGGCGACAAAATGCTACAAGTGTTTGACCTATAGGCGACAAAATGCTACAAGTGTTTGAGCTATAGGCGACGAAATGCTACAAGTGTTTGAGCTATAGGCGATGAAATGTTGCAAGTGTTTGAGCTATAGGCGACGAAATATGGGCTGACCATGGATCACTATAAGACATAAAGAGATATTGAGACCCATGTCATCAGAGTTGGGCTATTCTCAGAAATACAGACCACTAACATTTTCAGATTGTTAATGTTGTAATGATGCAGTTGTTAATATGAATTCTGAAAATAAATAAATAAATAAATGAAAGAATAAATAAAATAAATTATTTTATTTTCAAACCCGCCTGTCAAAGAGCCCCTGAGCAAGACCCCCAACCCCCAAATGCTCCTGAGAAGCTGGTTGGTGCCTTGCATGGCAGCTAATCGGAGTTTGTGTGTGAGTGTGCGTATGAATGGGTGAATGAGAAGCATCAATTATACAGCACTATACAGATATACTCACAACCTGTCCCCACCCCAACCCCCAATATCAAACAAAACGAAACAAAGGAACCAAAAAATAACATTACATAATTGAGCACGAATGCAAAAATCCACCAGATCCTGCCATATTTCGGCAGATTCTCCAGATCACATCGGCAGAGGAATTAAACTGGCGGTAGGACTGTGGTTGACCCCAGGACCTCCTTGCTGTGGGGCGGCGGTGCTACCCACTGCACCATCCGTGCCGCTCTACGTAACATGTATGCAGCAGTTCCCTCAGTGTGACTGCAAGATAAGATGCGAGGGTCACACTTCTGTGGTGAATTTGTCCTGTTTTACAGCTGTGAACCATATGAGCATCAGCATCAAAATGAAAAGCACTATAGGTGCTAGTAACCATAGTAACCAGTAGTGATGCCTCTTGCTATGGTCTACAGCCAGGTCCCATATCTTCCCGTCTGCGAAGGAAAAGAGTACATCAATAGGTTAGTTTGACAGCCACACTAATGTATGATGCCACACATGACAATAGTGGTCATGATTTTGTTCTCACAGTACTATTAATTTCATCTAGTCTTGCAAGTCAACATGAAATTAAACCAGGTTATAATCGGTGGACTTACCCCATTTGACCGTCAGATTTCCAAAATGGACTCCACAGCTATAGGACTCCTCAGTGCTGTTTGAGATGTCCAAGCTCTTTCTCAGCTGGCAGGTCCCATCCCCGTTCGGTCTGATCCCAGTGGACAAAAGGCCATCTTTTTCAGCCAAGATGTCTTTATCCCGATAAAACCCCACCGTCATGTTAATGCAGCGAAATCCTGAAACTAGGCAGGTAAGATTAACCTTCCCAGTGTTCAGGTATCTCTTAGCGAATAATGCAGCAGTGGGCTGAGCTGAAATAGCAAAACAGGAAAAGGCTTAATATCCTGTGCACGAGGAAAGGCCTTTTTGGGGTAATGATGAAAATGTGCATTTGTATGTTTGAATGTTCAGGCAGTTTCAAGACAACTTTGTACTGTGTGTCCATTTTGAAAAGGTTGCTTTCCTGCATAAAAACCAATGGAAAATAAGGTCACATTTTAAGTAAAGTATCATCCTCAATTTAAAAAAAAAAAAGCAAAAAAAAAAAAACAATCATTTGGAAGCGTGCATGTAAAACGCACTTTAATTTGCATATGTACTCCCTGGGGTTTTGTATGGCTCTCTGATTTTGTATTGCAGTAATTCAAATAATTCCCTAAATATTGCGTAGTTAAATTCTGATATCTTGGTAAAATATTTCATCTTTTTATAATACTGAGCAGCATGTAGCATAGCCAAGGAAGGGTGCTGGTTCACACAGTAAGATCAGTGCATCTGTATTGCTGCTAACGGCTAAATAACAAAGTGTACAATTATAAATTGCTGCAGTATGCTCTAATTTCGTAAGGGAGGACCATGGTACTAACGTGTCTCCTGGCTCTCCTTTTCTTCGTAGGACGAACTTTTCATCACATGTCTCACGCAGAAGAAGTCTAAGTAGAATGACGTATTTTTGATGATGTCCGTGTCGCTGTTCCACTTGGTTTCAATGGGGACAGCAGATCCCAGTGAAGCCTCCCACTTTTGCTTGGAGAAGCTGAAGGATAGGAAGTCCTCTCCATTCCATCCGAACTGTGCAAAGGTCCTCCTAATTCTTAGATACGGGTTTAGCTCGATCTCACAGCCGAATCTCCCCTGCAGGACGGCAGCACCTGAAACAAACGGATGTATGCAATGCTGAAGTTACCTCCATGTACTGGAACTTCAACTTTAATGTACAAATATACCACTCACCAGCCATTTGAATTCCTTTGTCATTTAAGATGGCAGTTCTGCCTCTGTCCCATTGCTGCATATTGAGGCGTCTGACTGTGTTCCACAGATCATGGCCGTCACCTTCACGCATCCAGTTTCGCATGGGCATGATGACCGCGCCATCGCTGCTGTAGGAGTCAACTGCTTCGCCGTCGAGCCACAGAACTGAAGTGAACTCAGAACGGGTCACCGCAGTGTAGGTGCCTAAAATGGAGTGCACCTCATCTATACGCCGCAAAAGAAACAAACAACAAAAACACATGGAAAAACGCACGCACGCACACAGACACACCCTCTATATACTACAGTGCAAATAAAAATAAAAAACATACATTGAATGTACTATAATCTATGGTGGGAGGATATACATGCGAGATTACGGGGTTAGCGAGGAAACTTAAGCGTTAGCCGTGGTTTTCCCGTACTACGAAGCGGAGTTACATCTGGGTAAAAATCGGCGGGGGAATGTACAGTGGGAGCAATAATTATTTGATCCCTTGCTGATTTTGCCGACTTACAAAGAATGGAACTGTAGAATTTTAGTCATGGGTACATTTTTACATTGAGAGACAGAATATCACAAAATAATCCACAACAACAACATCTACATTTTATACATTTATTATCGTATTTTTGCATGAAATAAGTATTTGATCCCTGACCAATCAGCAATACTTCTGGCTCCCACAGACCAGTTAGTTTTCCATTAAGAAGCACTCCTAATCTCAACTCATTACCCAAAACACCTGTGTCAATCGTTATGTAGCTGTAGAAAAGACACCTGTCCACACAATCAATCAGATTCCAACGTTTCCACCATGGCCAAGACAAAGGAGCTGTCTAAGGACATCAGGGACAAAATTGTAGACTTGCACAAGGCTGGGATGGGCTACAAGAAAATAAGCAAGCAGCTTGGTGAGGAGTTAACAACTGTTGGAGCAATTATTAGGAAATGGAAGCAACAGAAAGTCACCGCCAATCTCCCTCGGTCTGGTGCTCCACGCAAGATCTCGCCTCGTGGGATATCAATGGTCATGAGAAAGCTCAGGGCTCAGCCCAGTACTAGACAGGAGGAGCTTGTTAATCACCGGAAGGCATTTGGGACCACAGCCAGAAGAGAACCATCAGTAACACACTACACCGTGAAGGATTAAAATCCTGCTGCGCGCGCAACGTTCCTCTCCTGAAGAAGGCACATGTACAGGCCCGTCTGAAGTTTGCCAAAGAATACCTGGATGATCCAGAGGAGGCCTGGGAGAAGGTGATATAGTCAGATGAGACCAAAAATAGAGCTATTTGCCATCAACTCGACTCGCCGTGTTTGGAGGAAGAGAAATGCTGAGTACAACCCCAAGAACACAATCCCCATTGTGAAGCATGGAGATGGAAACCTTACGCTTTGGGGGTGCTTCTCAGCTAAGGGGACAGGACGACTTCACCGTATCGAGGGGAGGATGAATGGGGCCATGTACCAGGAAATTTTGGGCGACAACCTCCTTCCCTCAGCGAGAGCACTGAAAATGGGCCGTGGATGGGTCTTCCAACATGACTGACCCAAAACATACGGCCAAGGCAACAAAGGAGTGGCTCAAAAAGAAGCATATTAAGGTCCTGGAGTGGCCTAGCCAATCTCCAGACCTAAATCCCATTGAAAATCTGTGGAGGGAGCTGAAGCTTCGAGTTGCCAAGCGACAGCCTCGGAACCTTAAGGATTTGGAGAGGATCTGCGAAGAGGAGTGGACGAAAATCCCTCCCAAGATCTGTGCAAACCTGGTGAAAAACGACAACAAACGTCTGACCTCTGTGCTTGCCAACAAAGGTTTCGCCACCAAGTATTAAGTCCTATTGTTCTATGGATCAAATACTTATTTCATGTGAAAATATATTAAATTTATAAAATTTATATGATGTTATTGTGGATTATTTTGTGATATTCTGTCTCTCAATGTTAAAATGTACCTACGATTAAAATTCTACACAGTTCCATTCTTTGTAAGTGGGCAAACCTACAACATCAGCAAGGGATCAAACAATTATTGCTCCCACTGTATGTCCACAGCTGGTCCAGGGCAGGTTATGCGCAGGCTATCACCAAACCGTGACTTTCCCGTGTTTATAGGGGTGGCTATGACTATAACGTGTACTATAGCCACCAACCGATAATGACGTTAAGAATGAGAATTTTATTGAAAAGGGGCCGCGTCATAGCAAGGTGGTTACAATCTACTGAATGTGGAAGCGGCAGAAAGAAAATAAATAAATTGCTATGAACGATAAACATTTCAAAACTCAAGGCGAAACACGGCAGGCAAAAACATCGGTTTTTCATGCACTGGTCAATTTTTTTATTTTGAGCTATTTAGCTTCCATATCATGTCTTTCAGACTTGTGAAATGAAAACGCACAAACGCTTTCAATCAACAACCAATCGTAAAAGTAGTTCCTTTTGCCAAGTACGATGTAATTCGCTACATCGCATCACATGACTATGGACTGGTTTCAGGACTTTCGCGTTAGCATGCCGCGGGTAGTTTGAAACCTAGAAAAGAAATGGTCAAAACGCCAAAAATCCGTGTAAAAGCTACTCAAGAGAAATGACCAATTAGCTACGGACAGAAGAAAAAAAATCTAACGGGGAAAATGCGTGTGACAATGAATCCCCCGCTGTCGGTAATGGCCGGCTTGTAATGCGTGATTATTTATGGTTACGCAGCTAAATCTTCTTTCGTTTGTGCTTCGCTGTCGATCATAGCTGTTGTCATACAGTTTTAGTTGTGAACTACCGAACGAGATTCAAATGCGAATCAAGTCGTAGGCTATTAAGTGGATTAACGTTACCGTTAACTTTAATACGAACAACGGAATGATGACAACGAAACGTCCATTCAGAACCACGGGATAGCAAAATAGGCTATTCACTATTCAATTCAAGACATGACACAATTTAAAAATCCATCAAAACAATTAAATCTGAAAACACCATGATATTCGGGATGTTGTCGGGGAAACATTGCAGTTATGCTGGCTGTATACTGTCCGATATCTCCCGGCGATTTGTGCAGCAACTTATAGCTACGTTACGTAGGCTACTTGGAAGAGAAATTCAGCGAGATTCACTACTGTAGCCTGTGTGAACAAAACGTGACTTACCCGAGTCAGCGCACCGAACAATGACAGAGAGCAAGAAAATGAAATTGCTATGAACGATAAACATTTCAAAACTTGAATATGTCCAAATTGCACGCCTATGTGTACGTTCCGAAGGCAACCAAGAGCGACTTTAAAAATACCTCGCTAACGTGACGTCACGTCAGTGGGAGTGGTCAGTCGGTTTCTAGAATGTAGCAAATGCAATGTAGCCAGAAAGCCTTTGGTACCAGGAAGTGAGATAGTCATAGCCGCGCCTATACGTGTACGCTCCGAACCAAACCAAGAGCGACTATAAAAACACTCTCCCCTAACGTGACGCTTCCGCGCTTCGCTTCTCATTTTTAAAGTATTTAATGAAATATAGGAAACGCAAAGAGCAAGCCTTTGGCAACAGAAAAGGCGTGGCCAAAGGGCTAAGCTGTACCCTGACTAATAAAATGATAAAATAAAGATCTTGCTAAGTGCAGTCGTCAAGCTAAAACATTAGAATACCAAATTAGAACAGGAGAGAGCAATCGGAGCGGCTCAAGGCAGGTAACGTGGAACACTTATCTGGCACCCCGCAGAATTCAGTCTCTGATCACGTCTTATAATCTTCGCAGCCGCTTTTCAGAAACGGCAGAGCCCTTAGGGGTCTGGAGTCCCAGCGCACACACCGCCCACCTCACAAAGGAGCCCCGCTTTTATTTAACCAGTCCTACTGTCTTGCAGGACAATTAGTCCAGTCGGGTGCGCTGAATTAGGCTACGTGGGCGTGGCAGAAGAACTCCATTCATCACAGTACCATGGTCCTCCCTTACGGAATTAGAACACAGTGCAGTAATTTATAATGATACACTTTGTTAAAATCAGAGAGCCATATAAAAGTACATATGCAAATTAAAGTGTGTTTCACATGCAAGCCCCCCCTTGCACCCTGAAAAAATGAATAATAAAAAAACGAATGAATGCAAAACCCTGGGCCGGTGAGACTTAAGGGGTTAAGTATGTTGTGATCAGATGTCATTTTATTAATTCTCAAGCTGTTGAGGTTTTAATAACATTTCCACGCACCAAAATGGACTCCACAGCTATAGGACTCCTCAGTGCTGTTTGAGATGTCCAAGCTCTTTCTCAGCTGGCAGGTCCCATCCCCGTTCGGTCTGATCCCAGTGGACAAAAGGCCATCTTTTTCAGCCAAGATGTCTTTATCCCGATAAAACCCCACCGTCATGTTAATGCAGCTGCTGTAGGGCAAAATTCACAGAACAAAAGATCTCCCTCCTTAAAGCATGATAAACAATCACAAGTCAAAGTCAGACTCCACCTTAGTGAGCAGGCTGGTTCCTCCAAATCTCTCTATGATGTATGCTAAAAGTGTATCAATATATACATATTAAAGTATGATATGTACCCTGTATAGATCCAAACTGATTAACTGCTAAATTGTGAGCTAGCTGGGGCGGGGGAGGCGTCTCGAACTGTGTGGTCAAGGACACGGGCAAAGCGAGATATGCCTTTACAGCTGATTTTCTCCAGGACTCTCGATGTTTTATGCCAGGAGTGTATCTATTTGACCTAGAACACTAATTATAGCTGAGCTTATGAAAACGCAAGAAACCACAGTGAAAACTGTTGAAATGAGAGCAAAGAATGCAACGTACATTTACTCCCTTAGAAGAGAATAATTAATCAATTATTTAGTATGTCTGTATATTAGAAAAGCATGTTAGAAGTGAATATTAAATCAAATGTTTAGTATGTCTGTATATTTTCAAAGATTACTGCTGCTTAGTTTGTCTTATAAAAGCGAAAGATACAGAGTGACGTGTATGGATGATGTGTGTGTTAGAGGGGGGGCATCCAGAACTTTATGAGGTCTTGTTTTCCACTCTGCCAAGAGCAGGTGCGGGGAGAAGTGAGGACAGGGGTAGTCCTGAACTTTGTTCGTAGTTGGCAGAACGCCCTGAACTTTGTACAGAGTTGGCAGAGCATAAGGACCGTTGGCAATTTGCCACAATGACGTTATGGGAGGAGCGTTGGGAGGAGTTACGATAAAAACAGTGTGGGTGATTTGCCAGAATGAGGTTTGAGGAGGAGTTGTAGGTGGAGTAACTGTGTATAAAATGGGTGTAAAAATGACAGTCGGGGTTCAGTTCTGGAGAGCTGATCCGACTTCAGGCGCTGCTGCTAATAAAATCTGATTTTCCTGAAGAAAAAGCCGTGGTGTCGTCTTTTCCCTCGCGAAGATGTTTTTCGACAAATTGAAGATTTGGACTCTGTCTTTTCCTAGACACGACACTGTAACTAGGCAGGTAAGAATAACCTTCCCAGTGTTCAGGTATCTCTTATAATGCAACAGTAGGCTGAGCTGAAATAGCAAAAAAGGAAAAGGCTTAATCTCCTGTGCCATGTCTCCATTTATGGCTTTCATTGTTATTATTCTTTTAAAACATAAATAAATAATGAAACAAAAATGATCACAGGTCTCCGAAAACCTTACCAAGATGTAGTCCAGGGGGCCTCTTCAGTTATGAAGTAAAAGGCACCCCCAACTCCTCACTGCTTATGTGGTTTTGCGAGGCAGTAGGCAGTTTTGCTACAGATGAGTGTGACCTCAACGCTGCATAACGCATTTATTTAATTTGTTTATCATCTTCAGCCACATTGTGTCAGACACACGTAGCTATGCATACCATAAAGAATACAATTCCCCTGTTCATATTGTGCTTTTTACGGAAATCCCGTGTTTTATTGTGTTTTCGCTGTGTGCGGTGTCTGTATTTCATCTTCACTCTTGCCCTGTCCCACCCCGGTTGTATAAAGACCGTGTATGCATTTGCGTCTGCGTTCTGTAGGCGAGTTCGTGTGTACTGGTTTGGAGGTATTTTGTTTATAAACAATAAAAAATTATCCATGAAACAATTCTAGTCGTGAGGCATGCTTAGACAATTACAGTAAATGTGCACTAGATGGCGGTCCTCAACAGGCCATCTACAATTATGCTACAAGTCTTTGACCTATTGGCGACCAAATATGGGATGACCAGGATCACTATAAGACAAAGAGATTTTGAGACCCATGTCATCAGTTGGGCTATTCTCAAAAATACAGAACACTAACATTTTCAGATTGCTGATGTTGTAATGATGCAGTTGTTAATATGAATTCTAAAAATAAGTAAATAAACAAATGAAAGAATGAATAAATAAATAGAATAAATTATTTTATTTTCGATCCCGCCTGTCGAAGAGTCCCTGAGCAAGAACCCAAACCTCCAAATGCTCCTGAGAAGCTGGTTGGTGCCTTGCATGGCAGCCAATCGCTGTTGGTGTGTGAGTGTGTGTATGAATGAGTGAATGAGAAGCATCAATTATACAGCACTATACAGATATACTCACAACCTGTCCCCACCACAACCCACCCCCCCAAAATCAAACAAAACGAAACAAAGGAACCAAAAAATAACATTAAATAATTGAGCACAAATGCAAAAATGCACCAGATCCTGCCATATTTCGGCAGATTCTCCAGATCACATCAGCAGAGGAATTAAACTGGCGGTAGGACTGTGGTTGACCCCAGGACCTCCTTGATGTGGGGCGGCGGTGCTACCCACTGCACCATCCGTGCCGCCCTACGCAACAACATGTAGGCAGCAATTCCCTCAGTGTGACTGCAAGATAAGATGCGAGGGTCACACTTCCGTGGTGAATTTGTCCTGTTTCACAGCTGTGAACCATATGAGCATCGGCATCAAAATGAAAAGCACTATAGGTGCTAGTAACCAGTAGTGATGCCTCTTGCTATGGTCTACAGCCAGGTCCCATATCTTCCCGTCTGCGAAGGCAAAGAGTACATCAATAGGTTAGTTTGACATCCACACTAATGTATGATGCCACACTCGACAATAGTGGTCATGATTTTGTTCTCACAGCACTATTAATTTCATCTCGTCTGGCAAATCAACATGAAATTAAACCAGGTTATAATCGGTGGGCTTACCCCATTTGTCCGTCAGATTTCCAAAATGGACTCCACAGCTATAGGACTCCTCAGTAGTGTTCGAGATGTCCAAGCTCTTTCTCAGCTGGCAGGTCCCATCCCCGTTCGGTCTGATCCCAGTGGACAAAAGGCCATCTTTTTCAGCCAAGATTTCTTTATCCCGATAAAACCCCACTGTCATGTTAATGCAGCGAAATCCTGAAACTAGGCAGGTAAGAATAACCTTCCCAGTGTTCCGGTACCTCTTAGCGAATAATGCAGCAGTGGGCTGAGCTGAAATAGCAAAAAAGGAAGAGGCTTAATATCCTGTGCACGAGGAAAGGCCTTTTTGGGGTAATGATGAAAATGTGAATTTGTATGTTTGAATGTTCAGGCAGTTTCAAGACAACTTTGTACTGTGTGTCCATTTTGAAAAGGTTGGTTTCCTCCGTAAAAAACATTGGAAAATAAGGTCACATTTTAAGTAAAGTACCGTCCTCATTTTTTTTTAAAGAAGATGAAAACAATAATTTGGAAGTGTGCATGTAAAACACATTTTAATTTGCATATGTACTATCTGGGGCTGTCTGATTTCGTATAGCAGTAATTCAAATAATTCCCTAAATATTGCGAAGTTAAATTCTGATATCTTGGTAAAATATTTTATCTTTTTATAATACTGAGCAGCATGTAGCATAGCCAAGTGTCTAAGGTACGATGACTGTGACCCGGAAGGGTGCTGGTTCACACAGTAAGATCAGTGCATCTGTATAGCTGCTAAATAACGGCTAAATAACTAAGTATATAATTATAAATTACTGCAGTATGTTCTAATTCCGTACGGGAGGACCATGGTACTAACGTGTCTCCTGGCTCTCCTTTTCTTCGAAGGACGAACTTCTCATCACATGTCTCACGCAGAGGAAGTCTAAGTAGAATGTGATATTTTTGATGATGCCCGTGTCACTGTTCCACTTGGTTTCAATGGGGACAGCAGATCCGAGTGAAGCCTCCCACTTTTGCCTGGAGAGGTTGAAGGACAGGAAGTCCTCTCCATTCCATCCGAACTGTGCAAAGGTCCTCGTAATTCTTAAATACGGGTTTAGCTCGATCTCACAGCCGAATCTCCCCTGCAGGACAGCAGCACCTGAAACAAACGGATGTATGCAATGCTGCAGTTACCTCCATGTACTGGGACTTTAACTTTAATATATTACTTTTGTTTTTAAACCTCAAATATCGGGCTACTCACTCACCAGCCATTCGAATTCCTTTGTCATTTAAGATGGCAGTTCTGCCTCTGTCCCATTGCTCCATATTGAGGCGTCTGGTTATGTTCCACAGATCATGGCCGTCACCTTCACGCATCCAGTTTCGCATAGGCATGATGGCCGCACTATCGCTGCTGTATGAGTCAACTGCTTCGCCATCGAGCCACAGAACTGAAGTGAACTCATAACGGGTCACCGCAGTGTAGGTGCCTAAAATGGAGTGCACCTCATCTATACGCCGCAAAAGAAACAAACAAAAACACATGGAAAAACGCACGCACACAGAAACACCCTCTATATACTACAGTGCAAATAAAAATAAAAAACATACATTTAATGTACTATAGTCTTAAGGTCCTTACACACCGGACGCGATGCGAAAAAGCGATGCGAAAATGCGAGACTTTTTTTTTTTTAAACAAAAGATTCGCCTAAGTTTCAGAACGAAAAAAACATGGATTCAACTTCATCCAGTGACGACGATGTGGTCCTCTACCTGCTCACTCGACAGAAGAAGAGGAGATTTTGGGTACATCCTGTATTACAAAGTCACACTTTATCTTGCTACCAACTCTACTTCCAAAAGTAAACTACATAAGCTTACAATCCTGACAGCCGAGTTGTTCGGCGATGCTGCTCCACACGTTGTCCTTAACGTCATTATCTTTGTACTGTTGATGTTCCTTATCATATAACACGGGGTTTTGAGACACACAAACAATTAACTGGTCCGCCATTTTCTATTTTTATATGGTTTTGTAAACTAATCTGCGATCACTTGTGGCACTCTTTGCTGTACCGTGCGTAGTGTACATTGTCGTAACGTCGTTCCACGCAATGTGATTGGTTGATGCGTTTATTCGCAGCGCGAAACTTCAGAAGTTTCGCTCCTGGATGCGAAAAAAAACCCGTCGTTTTTTCGCGGCGAAATATTCGCGTCCGGTGTGTAAGGACTCACAGGAAACCAGCAGTTCTAAAAAAAAATTTTTTCGTGCGAATTATTCGCGCGAAAAATACGCGTCCGGTGTGTAAGGACCTTTATGGTGGGAGGATATACATGCGAGATTACGGGGTGAGCGAGGAAACGTAAGCGTTAGCCGTGGTTTTCCCGTACTACGAAGCGGAGTTACATCTGGGTAAAAATCGCAGGGGGAACGTACAGTGGGAGCAATAATTATTTGATCCCTTGCTGATTTTGTAGGTTTGCCCACTTAAGATTGGAACTGTGTAGAATTTTAATCATGGGTACATTCTAACATCGAGAGACAGAATATCACAAAATAATCCACAATAACAACATCATATAAATTTTATACATTTATTATCGTATTTTTGCATGAAATAAGTATTTGATCCCCTACCAATCAGCAATAATTCTGGCTCGCACAGACTAGTTAGTTTTCCATTAAGAAGTACTCCTAATATCAACTCATTACCCAAAACACCTGTGTCAACTCGTTACATCGTTATGTAGCTGTAGAAAAGACACCTGTCCACACAATCAATCAGATTCCAACGTTTCCACCATGGTCAAGACAAAGGAGCTGTCTAAGGACATCAGGGACAAAATTGTAGACTTGCACAAGGCTGGGATGGGCTACAAGAAAATAAGCAAGCATCTTGGTGAGAAGTTAACTGTTGGAGCAATTATTAGAAAATGGAAGAAACACAAAGTCACCGCCAATCTCCCTCGGTCTGGTGCTCCACGCAAGATCTCGCCTCGGGGGATATCAATGATCATGAGAAAGGTCAGAGATCAGCCCAGTACTACACAGGAGGAGCTTGTTAATCACCTGAAGGCATTTGGGACCACAGTCACGAAGAGAACCATCAGTAACACACTACACCGTGAAGGATTAAAATCCTGCTGCGCACGCAACGTTCCTCTACTGAAGAAGGCACATGTACAGGCCCATCTGAAGTTTGCCAAAGAATACCTGGATGATCCAGAGGAGGCCTGGGAGAAGGTGATATGGTCAGATGAGACCAAAAATAGAGCTATTTGCCATCAACTCGACGTGTTTGGAGGAAGAGAAATGCTGAGTACAACCCCAAGAACACAATCCCCACTGTGAAGCATGGAGATGGAAACCTTACGCTTTGGGGGTGCTTCTCAGCTAAGGGGACAGGACGACTTCACCGTATCGAGGGGAGGATGAATGGGGCCATGTACCAGGAAATTTTGTGCGACAACCTCCTTCCCTCAGTGAGAGCACTGAAAATGGGCCGTGGATGGGTCTTCCAACATGATAATGACCCAAAACATACGGCCAAGGCAACAAAGGAGTGGCTCAAAAAGAAGCATATTCTGTGTGCATTAGTGTTCTGCAGTGGGTTGGTTGCATTTTCTCCTGGATTAGTTAAGTATTATTTGTTTGCTTGCTGATTCTAAATTCAGTTTAGTTGTCATTATAGTGTTCTGTTGTGTACTTGTTTGTTTGTTAGCTATTACAAGTGGTGTTTATTTAGATTCAGTGAAACTGGGTTAGGTGTTTGTTTCTCTCAGGTAAGCTAGGCTATTAAGTTAGGCTATTGTTTTACTGGCTGGCAGGCCACAGCTTTTGTTGTAGGAGGAGCCAATACTTTGCACCCTGCTCAGGGTATAATTACTGGCACACCTGAACTCACTTCAGTGTGCATTAGTGTTCTGCAGTGGGTTGGTTGCATTTTCTCCTGGATTAGTTAAGTATTATTTGTTTGCTTGCTGATTCTAAATTCAGTTTAGTTGTCATTATAGTGTTCTGTTGTGTACTTGTTTGTTTGTTAGCTATTACAAGTGGTGTTTATTTAGATTCAGTGAAACTGGGTTAGGTGTTTGTTTCTCTCAGGTAAGCTAGGCTATTAAGTTAGGCTATTGTTTTACTGGCTGGCAGGCCACAGCTTTTGTTGTAGGAGGAGCCAATACTTTGCACCCTGCTCAGGGTATAATTACTGGCACACCTGAACTCACTTCAGTGTGCATTAGTGTTCTGCAGTGGGTTGGTTGCATTTTCTCCTGGATTAGTTAAGTATTATTTGTTTGCTTGCTGATTCTAAATTCAGTTTAGTTGTCATTATAGTGTTCTGTTGTGTACTTGTTTGTTTGTTAGCTATTACAAGTGGTGTTTATTTAGATTCAGTGAAACTGGGTTAGGTGTTTGTTTCTCTCAGGTAAGCTAGGCTATTAAGTTAGGCTATTGTTTTACTGGCTGGCAGGCCACAGCTTTTGTTGTAGGAGGAGCCAATACTTTGCACCCTGCTCAGGGTATAATTACTGGCACACCTGAACTCACTTCAGTGTGCATTAGTGTTCTGCAGTGGGTTGGTTGCATTTTCTCCTGGATTAGTTAAGTATTATTTGTTTGCTTGCTGATTCTAAATTCAGTTTAGTTGTCATTATAGTGTTCTGTTGTGTACTTGTTTGTTTGTTAGCTATTACAAGTGGTGTTTATTTAGATTCAGTGAAACTGGGTTAGGTGTTTGTTTCTCTCAGGTAAGCTAGGCTATTAAGTTAGGCTATTGTTTTACTGGCTGGCAGGCCACAGCTTTTGTTGTAGGAGGAGCCAATACTTTGCACCCTGCTCAGGGTATAATTACTGGCACACCTGAACTCACTTCAGTGTGCATTAGTGTTCTGCAGTGGGTTGGTTGCATTTTCTGTATTCAGCGTCAGTGTTATTTAAGCAGTTGTGTAGCGCACCAGCGGCAGCTGTGTGCGGCAGCCTCGGCTACTTGCCTCGGCGTACGAAGTCGCAGGCGTACAAAGTCGGGGGTGTCTATCTACGGGTGTCCATCCAGGTTGTCCGAGAGCCTGATGTTGGATTTTGTTTTTGCTGCCTGCCCTCATTCCACTGTGTAGTATTCCCCTTGTCCTCCCTAGTTCCCTCCATGTGTTTCCTTCCCATCCCTGTCCTCTCTCCTCTCCCCAG
The DNA here is from genome assembly GCF_963514075.1 of Conger conger. NCBI lineage: Eukaryota > Metazoa > Chordata > Actinopteri > Anguilliformes > Congridae > Conger > Conger conger. The sequence continues at coordinate 76,936,541 of NC_083762.1, forward strand.
GTCCCAGTCAGGTAGGAGGTTTGCCTCCCGCCAACATGGGCAGAATATCTCTAACCTCATCTTCCCTCCCAGATCCCCTGGTATTGATCTCTGTGTGGCTGGTGGCCTCTGGAACTGCCAGTCCGCCGTCCAGAAAGCAGACTTCATATCTGCCTATGCCTCCCACCTCAACCTTGACTTTCTTGCTTTAACTGAAACGTGGCTCTCACCAGAGAACACGGCCACCCCGGCTGCCCTTTCCTCTGCCTTCTCTTTTTCCCACACACCCAGATCCTCTGGCAGAGGAGGTGGCACAGGTCTCCTAATCTCATCCTCATGGAGATCTAGTGTCTTCTCCTCATCCCTCTCCTTCTCCTCTTTTGAATTTCATGCGGTTTCTGTTACTCTGTCGTGCAAACTGTTTATCATTGTTGTTTATCGCCCCCCGGGTCCTCTGGGGAACTTTTTGGATGAGATGGACATCCTCCTCAGCTCCTCACCTGTCAATGACACCCCCCTGATCCTCCTGGGTGACTTCAACCTCAACTCAGAGTCCACCCAGTCTACCTTTCTCTCCCTCCTCTCTTCTTTTGACCTTACCCTCACTCTTTCCCCTCCCACCCACAAAGCAGGCAACCTTCTTGACCTCATCTTCACAAGGAGCTGCACAACAACCAACCTCTCTGTAACACCACTCCATATATCTGACCACTCCTTCATCTCTTTCTCTCTTCCACTCTCCTCTAACACCCATCCATCTCTCCCACCATCCACTGTCACCTGTCGACGGAACCTACGCCACCTGTCTTCCTCCACCCTCTCATCTACAATCCTCTCCTCCCTACCATCTGCGGAGTCTTTCTCTCGACTGTCTACCGATGATGCGGCTACAACTCTCATGTCCTCCCTCTCATCTTCCTTTGACTCTCTGTGTCCCCTCACCACCAAACTAGCTCGGGCCTCCCCCCCCAGTCCCTGGCTTTCTGATGCTCTACGAGCTGTCCGAACCGAACTGCGGGCGGCGGAGAGAAAATGGAAAAGGTCCTGTCTCCCCAGTGATATGGCTTCCTTCCATGCCCTCTTATCATCTTTCCATTCCTCTGTCTCTCTAGCTAAATCTTCCTTCTTTCACTCGAAAATTAACGCAGCCGCCTCTAATCCCCGCAAACTGTTTTCAACTTTCTCCTCTCTTCTGGCCCCCCCTCCCCCCCCACCCCCCTCATCACTCACACCTGATGACTTTGTCTCCTTCTTTGAAAAGAAGGTCGATGCTATTCGCAATTCCTTCTCCCAACCCTCCACCCCTGCTGACCCTCCTACCCTCCCCAACTCCCTAACCTCCTTTTCTCCCCTCTCTGACGCCGACACGCTGAAACTCCTTACTTCCCACCGCCCAACCACCTGTCCTCTTGACCCCATCCCCTCTCCCCTCCTACAATCTATATCTGAGGACATTCTCCCTTTTCTCTCCTCTCTAATCAACACCTCCCTCTCTTCCGGCACCATGCCCTCTTCCCTGAAGAGGGCCAGAGTCACTCCCCTCCTCAAAAAACCTACTCTCGATCCCTCTGCCCTGAACAACTACCGGCCTGTCTCTCTTCTTCCCTTTCTCGCTAAAACCCTGGAACGGGCGGTCTGCTCCCAACTGTCCACCTATCTTCTCCACAACAATCTCCATGACCCCAACCAGTCTGGCTTCAAGAGTGGCCACTCCACTGAAACCGCCCTGCTCGCGGTCACTGAGGCACTCCTCTCTGCTAAAGCAAAATCCCTCTCCTCTGTCCTCATCTTCCTCGACCTGTCGGCCGCCTTCGATACAGTCAACCATGAGATTCTGCTCTCATCGCTGGCTGGGATGGGTGTCACAGGTTCTGCACTCGCTTGGTTTTCCTCCTACCTCTCTGGTCGCTCCTACCAGGTGACTTGGAGGGGCGCACTCTCCGACCCTCAACCCCTACGAACTGGAGTCCCGCAGGGCTCGGTTCTTGGGCCTCTCCTCTTCTCGCTATACACCATGTCTCTTGGTTCTGTTATCTCTTCCCACGGCTTCTCTTATCACTCCTACGCTGATGACACCCAACTCTTCATTTCCTTCCCCCCTGACACCCAAATCACCACACAGATCTCTGCCTGCTTGGCTGATATCTCTGCATGGATGACTTCCCATCACCTGAAGCTCAACCTTGCCAAAACTGAGCTTCTCTACATCCCTGCTAAGTCCTCTCCGTCAATCGACCTCTCACTGACTGTGGAGGACTTTGTAGTTTCCTCCTCCCGTACGGCAAAGAATCTTGGGGTGACTCTTGATAACTGCCTCTCCCTGGCTCCACAAGTATCCTCCACTGCCAGAACCTGCAGGTTCTTTCTGTTTAATATACGCCGCATCCGTCATCTCCTGACGGAGAAAGCCACCCAGCTCCTAGTCCAGGCGCTCGTCATTTCCCGCCTGGATTACTGCAACTCCCTCCTAGCCGGTCTCCCAGCGTGCGCCATCAAGCCCCTCCAGCTGGTCCAGAATGCTGCAGCCCGCTTGATCACCAGTCAGCCCAGGTCGGCTCATGTCACCCCGCTTCCTATTGCCGCACGCATCCGATTCAAGGCCCTAGTGTTGGCATTTCAGGCTGCTAAGGGGACTGCCCCACCTTACATACAATCCCTGATCACTCCCTACTCCCCAGCTAGACCACTCCGGTCTGCCAGCTCTGGTCGCCTTACGATTCCCTCTCTACGGGCACCTGGCGGTCGAGCTGCACGTTCACGCCTGTTTTCCGTTCTGGTTCCTCAGTGGTGGAATGACTTGCCTACCACTGTCAGGACAGCAGAATCCCTCCCCCTATTTCGACGCAGACTCAAAACACACCTGTTCAAACTCTACCTTAGTCCCCCCTCCTGATTTACCCCGCCCCCCCCTTCTGATACCCCTATCCCTGTCTAACCCCCCGCCCCCCCAAAAAAAAAAAAAAAAAAAAAAAAAAAAAATTGCACTTATGATGACGACTATATGTTTACAACAGCAGTCCAGGTGTATTTTTCTAGTTCTGGATGTGATGCTTTGACTTGTGGTAGAACCTATGCACCTGTAAGTCGCTTTGGATTAAAAGCGTCTGCCAAATGACTAAAATGTAAATATTCAGGTCCTGGGGTGGCCTAGCCAGTCTCCAGACCTAAATCCCATCGAAAATCTGTGGAGGGAGCTGAAGCTTCGAGTTGCCAAGCGACAGCCTCGGAACCTTAAGGATTTGGAGAGGATCTGCAAAGAGGAGTGGACGAAAATCCCTCCCAAGATCTGTGCAAACCTGGTGAAAAACTACAACAAACATCTGACCTCTGTGCTTGCCAACAAAGGTTTCGCCACCAAGTATTAAGTCCTATTGTTCTATGGATCAAATACTTGTGAAAATATATTAAATGTATAAAATGTATATGATGTTATTGTGGATTATTTTGTGATATTCTGTCTCTCAATGTTAAAATGTACCTACGATTAAAATTCTACACAGTTCCATTCTTTGTAAGTGGGCAAACCTACAACATCAGCAAGGGATCAAACAATTATTGCTCCCACTGTATGTCCACAGCTGGTCCAGGGCAGGTTATGCGCAGGCTATCACCAAACCGTGACTTCCCGGGGTTATAGGGGTGGCTATGACTATAACGTGTACTATAGCCACCAACCGATAATGACGTTAAGGATGAGAATTTTACTGAAAAGGGGCCGTGTCACAGCAAGGTGGTTACAATCTACTGTATGTGGAAGCGGCAGAAAGAAAATAAATAAATTGCTGTGAACGATAAACATTTCAAAACTCAAGGCGAGACACGGCAGGAAAAAACATCGGTTTTTCATGCACTGGTCAATTTTTAGATTTTGAGCTATTTAGCTTCCATAACTTGTCTACTTTCAGACTAGTGGAAGGAAAACGCACAGAAAATCTTTTAATCAACAACCAATAGTAAAAGTAGTTTTGCCAAGTACGCTACAACGCATCACATCACTATGGACTGGTTTCATGACTTTCGTGTTAGCATGCCGCGGGTAGTTTGAAACCTAGAAATGAAATGGTCAAGACGCCAAAAAACGCCGTGTAAAAGCTACTCACAAGAGACATGACCAATTAGCTACGGCCAGAAGAAAAAAAGTCTAACGGGGAAAATGCGTGTGACAGTGATCATGCCAGAGAATCACCTGCTATCAGTAATGGCTGGCTTGTAATGCATGATTATTTATTGTTACGCAGCTTGTTTCGTTTGTGCTTCGCTGTCGATCATAGCTGTTGTCATACAGTTTTAGTTGTGAACTACCGAACGAGATTCAAATGCGAATCAAGTCGTAGGCTATTAAGTGGATTAACGTTACTGTTAACTTTAATACGAACAACGGAATGGTAACAACGAAACGTGCATTTAGAATCACGGGATAGCAAAATAGGCTATTCACTTTTCAATTCAATACATGACACAATTGTAAAATCCATCAAAACAATAAAATCTGAAAACACCATGATATTCGGGGAAACATTGCAGTTATGCTGGCTGTATACTGTCCGACATCTCCCGGCGATTTGTGCAGCAACTTGTAGCTACGTTACGTAGGCTACTTGGAAGAGAAATTCAGCGAGATTCACTACTGTAGCCTGTGTGAAAGTGACAAAAAGTGACTTACCGGAGTCAGCGCGCCGAACAATGACACAGAGTAAGAAAATAATGAAATTGCTAAGAACGATAAACATTTCAAAACTTGAATATGTCCAAATTGCACGCCTATATGTGTACGTTCCGAAGGCAACCAATAGCGACTTTAAAAACACTCCGCTAACACGTCACATCTCTATCCTACAGTGCAGATAAAATAAAATAAAAATGAAAACATACATTGAATGTACTATAGCCTATAGTGGGAGGATATACAGACGAGATTACGGGGTTAGCGAGGAAACTTAAGCGTTAACCGTGCGTTTCCCGTACAACGAAGCGGAGTTACATCTGGTGGGAAAATCGAAAAATCGCCGGGGGAACGTGGGTCCCTAAACCGTGACTTTCCCGTGTCTATAGGGGTGCCTATGACCATAACGTGTACTATAGCCCCCAACCGATAGCGACGCTAAGAATGAGAATTTTATTGAAAAGGGGCCGCGTCACAGCAAGGTTGTGAACAATAAACATTTCAAAACTTAAGTTGCATCCACGCTAAAACGTCTGAAAGAACAAGTCGGACATATACTGTATGTGAAAGCGACTTACCCGAGTCAGTGTGCCGAAAATTGACAGAGAGTAAGAAAATAAAGAAATTGCGATGAACGACAAACATTTCAAAACTTAATGCGAGACAAGCCAGGCAGAGATCTGCTGGGGGGTTTACGGGATACGACTGTGCCCAGATTTGATAGACGCGGCGCTTCAACTGAAATCTAGGCAGGAGCCCGTTTGAGAAACCACGGAGGCGTGGCTCCTACAGCCGCAACACAGCACACACACTGACATGACATCACAACATGGCACTGACAAAACGGGGAGCTTCACATGGGCAAGTGTGGTTGGCTTTGAAGACGCGTAACTTACGTTTTTAAATTCATCACTTCGTTCATCGCAATTTCTTTATTTTCTTACTCTCTGTCACTGACTCGGGTAGGTCACGTTTTGCCACTTTCACATAGGCTACTTAGAAGAGAAATTCAGCAAGATTCACTAGCGACTGTGGTCTAAGTGGCGTGAAGTGCAGCTCAAATCGTAAAAGCCGGCAGATATCACACAGTACACAGCCAGCATAACTGCGATGTACCCCCCAATAATATCCAGAATATGATGTTTCTTGATTTAATTGTTTTAATGGATTTTTAAATTGTGTAATGCATTGAACTGAAGACTGAATATTTTGCTTCCCCATGGTCGCTACCCACTTTTTAGCAGCTACCCACTGTAAAAACGCTGGGACAGTTTTGGCTACCTGCCAACGGTTGGTATGCATGGACATTCATTAAACATGGCCTAATTGTTAGGTTATTATCATTGAATGTTTAAAATAACCAAACGGTAGCATTTTGAGTATTTGTCGTGTCTTTCGTTTGCCGCAATGTAGATGCGCACTATAAACGAAGTGTGCCGGAGAGAGCAGTCTTCAGGTAAAAATGTTTGTAAAATATGTAGAGTTGTTGCTCTGACCTTGTTTGGCGCACTGATTCGGTAAGTTAACGTTACTTGCTTGTGTTTGTGGGCCGCCCCACAGTGGAAATACAGCAACAATTGCTGGGAACATGATTTCACAGAAGTGACTGTACAATATTAAAAATATGGGCCTATAGAGTAAACGTATACCCCCTTTCATTTGATAAAAATGTACTGTTTCTGAGTTGTGACCTATGCAAATGAGCTGGTTGGCAATTGACAGTCTATGGCAACGCATGTTTTGGCCACATGTGAAATGCCATGTAATGGCAGACATTTATATAGCGCCTTTATCCAAAGCGCTGTACAATTGATGCTTCTCCATTCACCCATTCATACACACACTCACACACCGACGGCGTTTGGCTGCCATGCAAGGCCCCGACCAGCTCATCAGGAGCATTTGGGGGTAGGTGTCTTGCTCAGGGACACTTCGACACAGCCCGGGCGGGGGATCGAACTGGCTGCCAGACGACTGCTCTTACTGCCTGAGCCATGTCGCCCCAGGGTAGGGTAGGCTTAGATGACGACGAAGACGTTAAAAACGAAAGCCTCATAGGTGAATAGCAAAAGGTAACACAATGCCAGGGACAAGGATTGGTTATCGAATCAATCAATTGTCCTCCAGTTTATTTCTGCTGCGGGAATTAGACTACATATTCTAGAAACGTGACTTGATACAGCATATTCACAAGTATTATGTCTGTAGGAGCCATTTAGGCCTACATGCTAGTTTTGTTTAATTTTTAATTCTTAATAATATTGATTGGTTTGATTTGATTTATTTATTTATGTTGTCATTACCCCCTTGTGTTCGAATTGATATGTAGAATATAAAAGAACAGCAAACGGGGTGCCTGCTGGGAGCAAATAGGTTTTCAACGGCAGTATCAATGGCTGAGGCTTATTGCAAATGTATTTTTGGAGGCAGTAAATGAACGTTTATTTTAAACGCGCATGACTCCGTTTTGTTAGGGAACTGTTTGTTGGGACCTCCGACTAACCCAAGTAGAGGCGATTTGGATCCGTTAAGACGCCTCTACAATGTCTGAAGCGAAAAGGGTTTATTCTTAAGCTCTGAAGTTCATCACTGATGGCTATTGATGTCGGCTACTGTATTCTCTCCCTTGAGAATCTAATTCATATTTTTCGAGTGGAACTTTAACCACTGAGAAAGTTAGCCGATTCATTTCATCCCCGCCCACTCAAATCTAGGCAGGAGCCTCGCCGTTTGAGATGCCAGGGAGGCGTGGCTCCTGCAGCCGCAACCCACCTTACAATCTCTCGCAGGGAAAACGGGGAGCTTCACATGGGCAAGTGTGGTTGGCTTTGAAGACGCGTAACTTACGTTTTGAAATGTTTATCGTTCATCGCAATTTCTTTATTGTCTTACTCTCTGTCATTTTTCGGCGCACTGACTCGGGTAAGTTACGTTTTGTCACTTTCGCATAGGCTACTTGGAAGAGAAATTCAGCAAGATTCACTAGCGACTGTGGTCTAAGTGGCGTGAAGTGCAGCTCAAATCGTAAAAGCCGGCAGATACCACACAGTACACAGCCAGCATAACTGCGATGTACCCCCCAATAATATCCAGAATATGGTGTTTCCTGATTTAATTGTTTTAATGGATTTTTAAATTGTGTAATGCATTGAACTGAATAGTGAATATTTTGCTTTCCCGTGGTCGCTACCCACTATATAGCAGCTACCCACTGTAAAAACGCTGGGACAGTTTTGCCTACCTGCCAAACATTAAACATGGCCTAATTGTTAGGTTATTATCATTGAATGTTTAAAATAACCAAACGGTAGCATTTTGAGTATTTGTCGTGTCTTTCGTTTGCCGCAATGTAGATGCGCACTATAAACGAAGTGTGCCGGAGAGAGCAGTCTTCAGGTAAAAATGTTTGTAAAATATGTAGAGTTGTTGCTCTGACCTTGTTTGGCGCACTGATTCGGTAAGTTAACGTTACTTGCTTGTGTTTGTGGGCCGCCCCACAGTGGAAATACAGCAACAATTGCTGGGAACATGATTTCACAGAAGTGACTGTACAATATTAAAAAATATGGGCCTATAGAGTAAACGTATACCCCCTTTCATTTGATAAAAATGTACTGTTTCTGAGTTGTGAGCTATGCAAATGAGCTGGTTGGCAATTGACAGTCTATGGCAACGCATGTTTTGGCCACATGTGAAATGCCATGTAATGGCAGGCATTTATATAGCGCCTTTATCCAAAGCGCTGTACAACTGATGCTTCTCCATTCACCCATTCATACACACACTCACACACCGACGGCGATTGGCTGCCATGCAAGGCCCCGACCTGCTCATCAGGAGCATTTCGGGGGTTAGGTGTCTTGCTCAGGGACACTATCGTTTGTTTCTTTTGCGGCGTATAGATGAGGTGCACTCCATTTTAGGCACCTACACTGCGGTGACCCGTTCTGAGTTCACTTCAGTTCTGTGGCTCGATGGCGAAGCAGTTGACTCCTACAGCAGCGATGGCGCGGTCATCATGCCCATGCGAAACTGGGCACCTCATCCATACGCCGAAAAGAAACAAACAATAAAAACGCACGCACACAGACACACCCACTACACCAACAAAATAAAAAACATACATTTAATATGCTATAGTCTATAGCTGGATGGTATACTAACGAGATTACGGAGTTAGCGAGGTAACTTAATTTCTAACCCTCAGTGTCCCTTACTACGAAACTGAGTTTCTGGGTATAGCCTATCGCCGGGGCTACGTATGCCGCGCAGCTAACCTGGTCCAGGGCAGGTTATGCATCGGCTTGAAACATATAAAATAACCACCCTTTGACCGATCAACTCATTGGAAATAGACGTCTCTCCAGGACACACGTGTAGAGCACTGCGATGACGCCATCCGCACTTGACGAAAACCGTCGGTCGCGCTATCCGCTCTTGAAATTTCTATGCGCGTCTACATTGCGCTTTACGGTTGTGTCACGGTTTACGGATTTTGGTGTTTCGATAGCAATATACAGCTAAAATCTCCACGACTCGCTCGTTCAATAGTTCAAATTATACCATTTGGTTATTTTAAACACTCGATGATAAATACTCCAAAATAGTCATTATTTTTATTTTTTTTAATCTATAAAAATCAAAGGTCGACTCGAACTGTTTTCAGAATTCCACAATAATCCTGAAAACCATTGCATGTATCCTTGCATATCGATTACGTGGGTATTTAGAACGATGGAATAGCAAACTCTTCAGCAAAAGACTCACTATTCAATTAAATACCTTAAAAACTCCCTCCCCTACCGTGAAGCTTCCACGCTTCTCATTTTTAAAGTACCTATTGTTATATATATTTTTTATACTAGGCTTAGTATAAGTAAGTAACTAAGTAAATGTTATTTATATAGCACCTTTCGCAGACGGTCACAAAGTGCTTCTGGTACTGTCAGGCAAGGGGACAGGCTTGGTGCTACAGCTGTGGCAGGAGGGAGTTGTGCGGCTGGTCTTGGGCTGGAGCTCCAGGCCAGGAGGGTGTGCGCAGGAAAGTTGGGCTATGTGTGGACTGATGTATATGTTGATCAAAGCCAACAGATTCAGTGATAGACAGGAATGCTGATCTGAGATTGCTTCACGATTGCTTCAACCGGACATCGTTAGCGCTGACATGAATAACAATTTTCGAAAATGTACGATTACCCTAAGCCAGCACTTTTAAATTTGCCTCGATGTCGGTCGCCCTAGCCCCAGGAATACATTGCACTATAGTCGCTGGTGTCGCTAAATTCACGTTTCTTAAAATAGAGTCGCCAATTACCAGAGTTTTTTCAACAGGTTTCACAGCCGGTGCGTTGCTGAGGGGGGAGAACCTGTTTGAAACGTGAATGGGCTGTTGGTGGACTGGTGACTTAAGTTTTCGACTACGTTCCCGAACTGTAATCCACCCGCCTTGCTGCAAAGGCTCTGCCGGGTACTACCTGGAGAGACTAACTTGTGCATCCGGAACCGAGAAGGATTCTATGAACTTTTCACTATCTAGAATTTCGTATAAGGTACGGATGCGAGTTTCCGATTCAACAATCTCCGTCAGCCTAGCATTTAACCTACACTTATCACAGGAAAGTTATTAACTCCCAGTCATTAACTGCGGAGAAGAAATAAGTAAACATATCGCACACAGAGCAGGAGACAGCCCAAGAAGGAGAGGGAAGGCCAGGGTGAGAGATGGGCGATACCGGCGAGCCGAAAACCGCCATAAGAATTCGTAGATAACTTACGTTTTATCTGCCTGTATTTATTCCGTGAGCTTGTGGATGATATAGGACGCCGTGGAAATTCGGAGCGCCTTATTGATGGTAGAGTAATCCAATGATTATTTTCAGAATATATTATCAAAAATAGAAGCGAAGTTCAGCAGCTGCTTGGAGAAAAACGCGCCTCTGGTTCAAACATCAAACAGGAAACAGCGTCAAACAGGAAACAGCGTCAACCGTCAACCGTCAAGATCCTCCTGGAGCTGGTCAGCAGCCTGGCAGCAGCATTTTGGACCAGTTGTAGGCGGTCTAGAGATGATTTGCTGAGGCAGGTAAAAAGCGAGTTACAATAGTCCAAGCGTGATGAAATAAAAGCATGAATAATCATTTCCAGCTCAGAGTGTGATACAATATACCTGAGTTTAGTAATGCTTCTAAGGTGGAAAAAACATGTACGGGACAAAGACTTAATGTGCTTGTCAAGATGCATAGCCTGATCAAAGACAACACCAAGATTTCTCACATTTGATTTAAGAGACCCAATACAATTTACAACATTAGAAACAATATTATCAGCAGCAATGATGGGGACTTCAGTTTTGTCTGCATTTAACTGAAGAAAGTTACTGTCCATCCAGTCCTTAATAGCAGACAAACAGTCACGCAGTACATAAGTTTATCAATCCTGTCAGGTTTAAAAGAAAGATAACTGAATGTCGTCCGCATAGCAATGGTATGAAATACCTTTGAATTGGCTAATAATGACACCTAAAGGAAACGTGTACAGAGCAAACAAAATCGAACACAGAACAGAACCTTGAGGGAAACCACAGGATAAGGCAGCGATCGCAGCAGATTCGCAGGGGCCAAACAGCCACTGAAAAACTCCTATCCGAGAGATAAGATGAGAACACGTCATAGTCATAGCCACGCCTATATACGCTTTTGCTGGTACCAAAACCTTGCTGTTTGCATTTCCTACATTTGTAGCAACAGGCTCTTACTCTGTCATTTTTCGGCACACTGACTCGGGTAGGTTACGTTTTGTCACTCACAAAGGCTACTTGGAAGAGAAATTCAGCGCGATTCACTAGTTACTGTCGTCTAACTGGCGTGAAGTGCAGCTCAAATCGTAAAAGCCGACCGATATCGCAGTGTACAGCCAGCATAACTGCGATGTACCCCCAACAATATCCTGAATATGGTGTTTCCTGATTATTATAATTGTTTTAATGGATTTTTAAATTGTGTCATGTATTGAACTGAACAGTGAATATTTTGCTTTCCCATGGTAGCTACCCACTGTATAAACGCTGGGACAGATAGGCTACTTGCTAAAGGTTGGTATTCACATTCACGAATAGGCCTAGGGCCTGGAGAGCCGCAGGGTTTGCTGGCTTTCGTCTCCACCTTAAAGTTAACTGTGTAATCAACGGCTTTCATTGATCAATTAATGCCAAGTAGCAACGAAAGCACACCCTGCGGCTCTCCAGGACCAGGGTTGCCGACCCCTGGGCTAGTTCGACATTCATTTAACATGGCCTAATTACCGTTTTGTTAGGTTATTATCATTGAATGTTTAAAATAATCAAACGGTAGCATTTTGAGTATTTGTCGTGTCTGTCGTTTGTCGTTACCGTAAACCGCAATGTAGATGCGCACTAAAAAAGGAAGTGTGCGGGAGAGAGCAGTCTTCAGGTAAAAATCTGAAAGACTTTATCCAAAGCGCTGTACAATTGATGGTTCTCCATTCACCCATTCATTCACACACATTCGAATTGATTTGTAGAATATATAAGAACAGCAAACGGGGTGCCTGTTAGGAGCAAATAGGTTTTCAATGGCAGTAGCAATGGCTGAGGCTTATTGCAAATTTATTTTTGGAGGCAATAAATGAACGTTTATTTTAAACGCGCATGACTCCGTTTTGTTATGGAACGGTTTGTTGGGACCTCCGACTAACCCAAGTAGAGGCGATTTGGATCCGTTAAGACGCCTCTACAATGTCTGAAGCGAAAAGGGTTTATTCTTAAGCTCTGAAGTTTATAATTGATGGCTATTGATGTCGGCTACTGTATTCTCTCCCTTGAGAATCTAATTTATATTTTTCGAGTGGAACTTTAACCACGAAGAAAGTTAGCCTATTAATTTGATCCCCGCCCAGCGAGAACACCCCCGAGCTCTACGGGGGTGTCCTGGCGAGACGTCTATTTCCGATAGCCTGTGCAGGACCTGCCCTGCACCAGGTTAGCTGTGGGCATACGTTCCCCCCGGCGATATATACCCGATATATATAAGTAAATCAGCTTCGTAGTACGGGAAACGCACGGTTATGGTTAAGGCTTAAACCCCGTAATCTCACCTGTATATCATCCCACCATAGACTATAGTACATTCAATGTATGGTTTTTTTAAATTAAATTTTAATTTGCACTGTAGTATATAGAGGGTGTGTCCATGTGCGTGCGTTTTCCCATGTGTTTTTATCGTTTGTTTCTTTTGCGGCGTATAGATGAGGTGCACTCCATTTTAGGCACCTACACTGCGGTTACCCGTTCTGAGTTCACTTCAGTTCTGTGGCTCGATGGCGAAGCAGTTGACTCCTACAGCAGCGATGGCGCGGTCATCATGCCCATGCGAAACTGGATGTGTGAAGGTGGCGGCCATGATCTGTGGAACACAGTCAGACGCCTCAATATGGAGCAATGGGACAGGGGCAGAACTGCCATCTTAAATGACAAAGGAATTCAAATGGCTGGTGAGTGAGTAGCCCTATATTTGAGCTTTAAAAAAAAAGTAATATATGAAAGTTAAAGTTCCAGTACATGCAGGTAACTGCAGCATTGCATACATCCGTTTGTTTCAGGTGCTGCCGTCCTGCAGGGGAGATTCGGCTGTGAGATCGAGCTAAACCCGAATTTAAGAATTACGAGGACCTTTGCACAGTTCGGATGGAATGGAGAAGACTTCCTGTCTTTCAACTTTTCCAGGCAAAAGTGGGAGGCTTCACTGGGATCTGCTGTCCCAATTGAAACCAAGTGGAACAGTGACACGGACATCATCAAAAATATCACATTCTACTTAGACTTCCTCTGCGTGAGACATGTGATGAGAAGTTCGTCCTACGAAGAAAAAGAGAGCCAGGAGACACGTTAGTGCCATGGTCCTCCCGTACGGAATTAGAACATACTGCAGTAATTTATAATTATATACTTTGTTATTCAGCCGTTATTTAGCAGCTATACAGATGCACTGATCTTACTGTGTGAACTTAGCCACTTGGCTATGCTACATGCTGCTCAGTATTATAAAATGATGAAATATTTTACAATGATATCAGAATTTAACTACGCTATATTTAGGGAATTATTAGAATTACTGCAATACAAAATCAGAGAGCAATACAAAACCCCAGAGAGTACATATGCAAATTAAAGTCTGTTTTACATGCACGCTTCCAAATGATTGTTTTTTCTTGCTTCTTTAAAAAAAATTAAGGATGGTACTTTACTTAAAATGTGACCTTATTTCCCAATGGTTTTTACGCAGGAAACCAACCTTTTCAAAATGGACACACAGTACAAAGTTGTCTTGAAACTGCCTGAACATTCAAACATACAAATGCACATTTTCATTTTTATCATTACCCCAAAAAGGCCTTTCCTCGTGCACAGGATATTAAGCCTTTTCCTTTTTTGCTATTTCAGCTCAGCCCACTGCTGCATTATTCGCTAAGAGATACCCGAACACTGGGAAGGTTATTCTTACCTGCCTAGTTTCAGGATTTCGCTGCATTAACATGACGGTGGGGTTTTATCGGGATAAAGACATCTTGGCTGAAAAAGATGGCCTTTTGTCCACTGGGATCAGACCGAACGGGGATGGGACCTGCCAGCTGAGAAAGAGCTTGGACATCTCAAACAGCACTGAGGAGTCCTATAGCTGTGGACTCCATTTTGGACATCTGACGGCCAAATGGGGTGAGGCTACCTATTATAACCTGGTTTAATTTCATGTTGACTTGCCAGACGAGATGAAATTAATAGTACTGTGAGAACAAAATCATGACCACTATTGTCGAGTGTGGCATCATACATTAGTGTGGCTGTCAAACTAACCTATTGATGTACTCTTTGCCTCCGCAGACGGGAAGATATGGGACCTGGCTGTAGACCATAGCAAGAGGCATCACTACTGGTTACTATGGTTACTAGCACCTATAGTGCTTTTCATTTTGATGCTGATGCTCATATGGTTCACAGCTGTGAAACAGGACAAATTCACCACGGAAGTGTGACCCTCGCATCTTATCTTGCAGTCACACTGAGGGAATTGACTGTGACAACCACCGCCAGTTTAAATCCTCTGCCGATGTGATCTGGATCTTGTGGCGCTGCCGAAATATGGCAGGATCTGGTGGATTTTTATGTCATGTTTTTTTTAGGTTCCTTCCTTTAGTTTTGTTTGATATTGGGGGGTGGGGGTGGGGACAGGTTGTAAGTATATCTGTATAGTGCTGTATAATTGATGCTTCTCATTCACCCATTCATACACACACTCGCACACCAACGGCGATTGGCTGCCATGCAAGGCCCCAACCCGCTTCTCAGGAGCATTTGGGGGTTTGGGTTCTTGCTCAGGGACTCTTCGACAGGCGGGATCGAAAATAAAATAAAATAATTTATTTTATTTATTTATTCTTTCATTTATTTATTTTCAGATTTTTATTCTGTCTCTTGTGTAAAACACTCTGGCAACAATTCAGCCATGTAGTTTTAATCGTTCCTGTGGCCTACAATCATATGGAATCATATTGACAGGTCAGCGACAATCACAACTGCATTATTTACAGTGTCTTCACTCACACTGACCTCAAAGGGAAGTTGTGGATTTGTCAAGTAGCTGATGTTTCGTGAAGCTGATTTTTTCTTTCCTGACACTTCCCTCCCACACACACACACACACTTGCCTATCGAATCGAGTCCTGAGGGTTTTTTTTCCGTCTCTTAACAGTACTATGTAGTACTATGTACAATGATGACAGTTAAGTGTCTGTGTTTAACATTGTCAACTGAACAGCAGATAACTAGACCTAATATACATACATGATTACAATTATACGTATTTGTTATAACATACAATTACAATACAGATGATGTAATTGTAATTTGCTATAATGTATAATTATCATCATACACAATTATACATATTTGATCTTGTTATATTTGTGTTAATTTGGCATACTGTTAAACACACACAAACACCGTTCATCAGAGATATCCTGGAATTTTTCTTTTGTCTCAAAAGTATGGAAAGGTATTTGTTGACTGATATTCTGATGACGTTGCATGTCTGCCACTATTTAGTAGGGTGGTACTCTATATTGTTTTATACATACACACACCTGTTTTTTTTTTTATATTGTGAAATGGGCTCGTCACATTATTGAATATGCTTAATAAATATTGTGTTCTTGACTTGTACATCATGTTTGCATTATGTTTGTATTTCAAGCAAGTTTGGTTAAAACAATGCAACCGCAAATCCACGACTTTACTTCCTTTTTTACTTTCCTTTCCTTTTTTGTCGTGGGTTTTAATGCGCGTCTACGTTGCGCTTTACTGTTGTGTTGAGGATGTTGGGTGAGCACGGCAGTCACATTCTAGTGTGGATGGGTCTCGCCTTAAGTTTTGAAATGTTTATCGTTCATCGCAATTTCATTATTTTCTTACTCTCTGTCATTGTTCGGCACACTGACTCGGGTAAGTTACGTTTTGTCACTTTCACACAGGCTACAGTAGTGAATCTCGCTGAATTTATCTTCCAAGTCGCCTACGTAACGTAGCTACGAGTTGCTGTACAAATCGCCGGACGATATCGCACAGTAGTACAGCCAGCATAACTGCGATGTACCTCCGACAATATCCCGAATATCATTTTTTTTTTCAGATTTAATTGTTTTGATGGATTTTTCAATTGTGTCATGTATTGAATTGAATAGTGAATAGCCTATTTTGCTATCCTGTGATTCTAAATGCCCATTCCGTTGTTCGTATTGAAGTTAACAGAAACGTTAATCCACTTAATAGCCTACGACTTGATTCGCATTCGAATCTCGTTCGGTAGTTCACTACTAAAACTGTATGACAACAGCTATGATCGACAGCCAAGCACAAACGAAAGAAGATTTAGCTGCGTAACAATAAATAATCATGCATTACAAGCCACTGTTGTGTGGCTGATCTGTCATTCTGATTTTCCGGCGGTTTGTTTGTCCTGAGGCACTGACAGCGTGATCGTAAACTTTATGTCACACGCATTTTCCCCGTTAGATATTCTTCTTCTGGCAGTAGGTAATTGGCCATGTCTCTTGTGAGTAGCGTTTAGACCTATTTTTGGCGTTTTGACCATTTTATTTCCAGGTTTCAAACTACCCACGGCATGCTAACGCGAAAGTGCTGAACACGTCATGTAATGCGGTGTAGCGGATCACATCGTAATTGGCGTGAAAACCCCCCTTTTAACTTTTACGATTGCTTGCTGTTAAAGGAAATGGATCGGACCCGATCTTCCGTGCAGGAGAAATAGATGTGCAGTTTGAACGTTTTCTTTCCACTAGCCTGAAAGAAGACATGTTATGGAAGCTAAATAGCTCAAAATCTCGAAATTGACCAGTGCATGAAAAACCGCCGTGCCGTGTCTCGCCGTAAGTTTTGAAATGTTTATCGTTCATAGCAAATTATTTATTTTCTTTCTGCCGCTTCCAAATACAGTAGATTGTAACCACCTTGCTGTGACGCGGCCCCTTTTCAATAAAATTCATATTCTTAACGTCATTATCGGTTGGTGGCTATAGTACACGTTATGGTCATAGCCACCCCTATAAACACGGGAAAGTCACGGTTTGGTGATAGCCTGCGCATAACCTGCCCTGGACCAGATTAGCCCCCGGCGTTCCCCCTGCGATTTTTACCCAGATGTAACTCAGCTTCGTAGTAGGGGAAACGCACGGTCAAGGCTTAACTTTCCTCGCTAACCCTGTAATCTCGCCTGTATATCATCCCACCATAGACTATAGTACATTCAATGTATGTTTTTTATTTAATTTGAATTTGCAATGAAGTATATAGAGGGTGTGTCCATGTGCGTGCGTTTTCCCATGTGTTTTTATCGTTCTTTTGCGGAGTATAGATGAGGTGCACTCCATTTTAGGCACCTACACTGCGGTGGCCCGTTATGAGTTCACTTCAGTTCTGTGGCTCGATGGCGAAGCAGTTGACTCCTACCACAGCGATGGCGCGGTCATCATGCCCATGCGAAACTGGATGCGTGAAGGTGACGGCCATGAGCTGTGGAACACAGTCAGACGCCTCAATATGCAGCAATGGGACAGAGGCAGAACTGCCATCTTAAATAACAAAGGAATTCAAATGGCTGGTGAGTGAGTACCCCTATATTTGAGCTTTAAAAAAAAAGTAATATATGAAAGTTAAAGTTCCAGTACATGCAGGTAACTGTAGCATTGCATACATCCGTTTGTTTCAGGTGCTGCCGTCCTGCAGGGGAGATTCGGCTGTGAGATCGAGCTAAACCCGAATTTAAAAATTACGAGGACCTTTGCACAGTTCGGATGGAATGGAGAAGACTTCCTGTCCTTCAACTTCTCCAGGCAAAAGTGGGAGGCTTCACTGGGATCTGCTGTCCCAATTGAAACCAAGTGGAACAGTGACACGGACATCATCAAAAATATCACATTCTACTTAGACTTCCTCTGCGTGAGACATGTGATGAGAAGTTCGTCCTACGAAGAAAAAGAGAGCCAGGAGACACGTTAGTGCCATGGTCCTCCCGTACGGAATTAGAACATACTGCAGTAATTTATAATTATATACTTTGTTATTCAGCCGTTATTTAGCAGCTATACAGATGCACTGATCTTACTGTGTGAACTTAGCCACTTGGCTATGCTACATGCTGCTCAGTATTATAAAAAGATGAAATATTTTACCATCATATCAGAATTTAACTACGCAATATTTAGGGAATTATTAGAATTACTGCAATACAAAATCAGAGAGCAATACAAAACCCCAGAGAGTACATATGCAAATTAAAGTCTGTTTTACATGCACGCTTCCAAATGATTGTTTTTTCTTGCTTCTTTAAAAAACAATTAAGGGTGGTACTTTACTTAAAATGTGACCTTATTTTCCAATGGTTTTTACGCAGGAAACCAACCTTTTCAAAATGGACACACAGTACAAAGTTGTCTTGAAACTGTCTGAACATTCAAACATACAAATGCACATTTTCATTTTCATCATTACCCCAAAAAGGCCTTTCCTCGTGTACAGGATATTAAGCCTTTTCCTTTTTTGCTATTTCAGCTCAGCCCACTGCTGCATTATTCGCTAAGAGATACCCGAACACTGGGAAGGTTATTCTTACCTGCCTAGTTTCAGGATTTCGCTGCATTAACATGACGGTGGGGTTTTATCGGGATGAAGACATCTTGGCTGAAAAAGATGGCCTTTTGTCCACTGGGATCAGACCGAACGGGGATGGGACCTGCCAGCTGAGAAAGAGCTTGGACATCTCAAACAGTACTGAGGAGTCCTATAGCTGTGGAGTCCATTTTGGAAATCTGACGGTCAAATGGGGTAAGGCCACCTATTATAACCTCGTTTAATTTCATGTTGACTTGCAAGACGAGATGAAATTAATAGTACTGTGAGAACAAAATCATGACCACTATTGCAGAGTGTGGCATCATACATTAGTGTGGCTGTGAAACTAACCTATTGATGTACTCTTTGCCTTCGCAGACGGGAAGATATGGGACCTGGCTGTAGACCATAGCAAGAGGCATCACTACTGGTTACTATGGTTACTAGCACCTATAGTGCTTTTCATTTTGATGCTGATGCTCATATGGTTCACAGCTGTGAAACAGGACAAATTCACCACGGAAGTGTGACCCTCGCATCTTATCTTGCAGTCACACTGAGGGAATTGACTGTGACAACCACCGCCAGTTTAAATCCTCTGCCGATGTGATCTGGATCTGGTGGCTCTGCCGAAATAGGGCAGGATCTAGTGGATTTTTATTTTATGTTTTTTTTTATGTTTAGTTTTGTTTGATATTGGTGGGGTGGGGTGGGGTGGTGGGGGTAGGGGTGGAGGTAGGGACAGGTTGTAAGTATACAGTGGTGTGAAAAAGTGCTTGCCCCCTTCCTGATTTCTTATTTTTTTGCATGTTTGTCACACTTAAATGTTTCAGATCATCAAACAAATTTAAATATTCGTCAAAGACAACACAAGTAAACACAAAATGCAGTTTTTAAATGAACATAAGGTCCAGGGGAGTCACAATCTTATCTAATGTTTCTGAGCAGTCCATCAACATCACAAGATCAACCTTTCTTGTTGCATTTGCTTTTCCCCAAAAACTGAAGAAAAGAACTGAAATAAAATGAATGTTAATGGAACTTAATGTTTTCCAATTTTGTCTTATTATATATTTTAATTATATATGAGAACAACCACTTTGTTCTAGCTCTTAGAAAATTCATAATATTTTTTTTATTATTTTTATAATTTATTTATTATTTATTATTATTATTATTATTATTATTATTATTATTATGAGAACAACCAATCAATTTGTTCTCCCCTTGGGAAATTCACAATATTTAAAACACCCGGCAGTAATCACGCATATATTTACAAAAGATTCTCAAACATTAAAATAATATAAAAAATATATAATTACACTCACAAGACATAGAGCGATAGTAGTATATCAAGTATTTTTTACTTTTTACTTTCACAGCAATTATAACAGCAACAGCAATTATAAACTCTCAACTGGAGAGTGAACTTACATTTTACAAACAATAAAAAAATGATCCATGAAAATTCTAGTCGTGAGGTATGCTTAGACAGTTACAGTAAATGTGCACTAGATGGCGGTATTTGAGTCCTCAACAGGCCATCTACAATTATAATGGTAAATGGTTGGGGTTTATATAGCGCCTTTATCCAAAGCGCTGTACAATTGGTGCTTCTCATCCACCCATTCATACACACACTCACACAACAACGGCGATTGGCTGCCATGCAAGGCGCCGACCAGCTCGTCGGGACCACTTGGGGGTTTAAGTGTCTTGCTCAGGGACACAGCGTGGGCGGGGGATTGAACCAGCAACCCTCCCACTGCCAGATGACTGCTCTTACTGCCTGAGCCGTGTCGCCCCTTTTTTATGCTCCAAATGTTTGACCTATAGGCAACGAAATGCTACAAGTGTTTGAGCTATAGGCGACGAAATATGGGCTGACCATGGATCATTATAAGACATAGAGATATTGAGACCTATGTCATCAGAGTAGGGCTATTCTCAAGAATACAGACAACTAACATTTTCAGATTGTTAATGTTGTAATGATGCAGTTGTTAATATGAATAAATAGATAAATAAATAAATATTTATTTAGCAACTTGTAGCTACCTTACGTAGGCTACTTGGAAGAGAAATTCAGCGAGATTCCCTATTGTAGCCTATGTGAAAGTGACGAAACGTGACTTACCCGAGTTGGTGTGCCGACAGAGAGTAAGAAAATAAAGAAATTGCTATGAACGATAAACATTTCAAAACTTAAGGCGAGACACGGCAGGCAAAAACATCGGGTTTTCATGCAGTTTTGAGATTTTGAGCTATTTAGCTTCCGTAACTTGTCTTCTTTCAGACTAGTGGTAAGAACCTTGAAACTACACATCTATTTCTCCTCATGCGAAGTGAAACGCGAAAAGCCATCAGATCACGTGTTCAGCACTTTCGCCTTAGCATGCCGCGGGTAGTTTGAAACCTGGAAATATCGTCAAAACGCCAAAAAGCTACTCACAAGAGACGTGACCAATTAGCTACTTCCAGAAGAAGAATATCTAACGGGGAAAATGCGTGTGACAGAGATCATAAAGTTTACGATCATGCCAGAGAGTCACCAGCTTTCAGTGCCTCAGAGCACAAAATACGGGAGATGGGGAAAGCGCAGTCTGTTGCTAGAATGTAGCAAATGCAAACCGCAAGAAAATGGCTACAGAAAAGGCCTGTTCTCATCCTCACGTCTTCGAGTCAACCAGGAGCGATGTAGCCTTTGACATTAAGTTACGCGTCTTCAAAACCATCCACACTAGAACGTGACTTTCCTGTGTTTATAGGCGTGGCTATGACTATGGCGTGTACTATAGCCACCTAGCAACAGGGACTTTAAGAATGAGAAGCGGGGAAGCGTCACGGTAGGGGAGGGAGTTTTTAAATTGTCAAGTATTTCCTCATCTTTTGCTGACGAGTTTGCGATTCCTGCCACCCGCTGTATATTTGGTTTAACGCCATTTATGAGCATAGACCGCTACAGAACTTTCTTTTCTTGTTAGTTTTCATGTTATTTTGCCAGCTGTGTTTTCACTTGATTGGCAGTGTCTAGTTATACGGCCGGTTTGCTCCGGTTTGCTATTCTTTGTATCTGGAAATGGTAGCTTTCCTCTGGGGTCCTCGTCGTACTTTGTTGTGCGTCGCTCTGGATAAGAGCGTCCGCTAAATGCCTGTAATGCAATGTATACACTGTATACCAACACCATTTAGTATTGTCTTTCACTGCTTGTTTGTACCGTTGTGTGTGTTCTTTAAAATGTACGTATATATGCTTGCAAGCTTCCAGCACTCTGACTATTTCCTCCCTGGGCGTTAGATTCACGGTCACCCATCGTCCCCTGGACGTAACAATTTGGGGGGGCTCGCCCGGGATCTAGCCACCAAGCGTGAATGTATTGGTTTAACTTTCACAGCAATTATACAATCTCAATTGGAGAGTGAACTTACATTTTACATGAATTCTGTAAATAAATACATAATTAAATAAATGGATTCACTGCTGTAGCCAATGTGAAATTGACGAAACGTGACTTACCCGAGTTGGTGTGCCGAAGGATGACACAGAGTAGGAAAATAAAGAAATTGCTATGAACGATAAACATTTCAAAACTTAAGGCGAGAAACGGCAGGCAAAAACATCGGTTTTTCGTGCACTGATCAATTTTGAGATTTTGAGCTATTTAGCTTCCATAACATGTCGTCTTTCAGACGAGCGGAAAGAAACCTCTCATGCGAAGTTGGATGTGCTTCCAGAAAAGCTATTGTATCACGTGATCCGTGACGTTGTTTCTCGAAGAAAATAAATGGACGATAGTCCTTGTATTCAAGTCCGTCTCCGTCTGATTATTGTTCTAACTTAGAGTTTAAACGGGAATAAAACACAGGTAATATACATAAAAGTGGCGACGAGGATTATCGTGATCTGCGTGTGTTTCGATGTTTGTAAAGAAAAGTTTCAAGCGGACTGTTTTCCATGAATGCGGCGGCGGATGATGACCTTCATCGTTGGGAGGACGACTACGTTGGCAGTGAAATCGGTTAACTAAGGAGCGTGAGTACTTGATAACAAGTAACTAACGAGGCTAAAATGACGGGGATACTTGGAAGCATTGGCGCCTTTGATGAAAATACGGAGCAGTGGAACTCCTACACGGAACGTTTTGAGTACTTTGCTAAAGCAAATGACATTGAAGCAGTCTGGGACTCTAGAACTTACTTTTTTTTCTTAATTATGTGTTTGAACGTATGGTCCAGGGAGTCACAATCTTATCTAATGTTTCTGTGCAGTCCGTCAACATCATAAGATCAACCTTTCTTCGTTGCATTTGCTTTTCCCCAAAAACTGAATAAAAGAACTGAGAAAAATAAAATTAATAAAAATAAATGTTAATGGAACTTAATGTTTTCCAATTTCGTCTTATTATTTATTTTAATTATATATGAGAACAACCACTTTGTTCTAGCTCTTGGAAAATTCATAATATTTTTTCTTATTTTTAGAATATATTATTATTATTATATATGAGAACAACCAATCAATTTGTTCTCTCCCTTGGCAAATTCGCAATATTTAAAACACCCGGCAGTAATCACGCATATATTCACAAAAGATTCTCAAACCTTAAAATGATATTAAAAAAATATAAAAAGAGCGATAGTAGTATATTAATTTTTACTTTCACAGCAATTGTAACAGCAGCAGCAATTGTAAACTCTCAATCGGAGAGTGAACTTACATTTTACAAACAATGAAAAAATTATCCATGAAAATTCTAGTTGTGAGGCATGCTTAGACAATTACAGTAAATGTGCACTAGATGGCGGTATTTGAGTCCTCAACAGGCCATCTACAATTTTAATGGTAAATGGTTGGCATTGATTTACATTACAATTAAAATTTTGTCATTTGGCAGACGCTTTTAATCCAAAGCGATTTACAAGTGCATAGGTTCTACCACAAGTCAAAGCATCACATCCATAACTAGGAAAATACATATGGAATGCTGTTCTAAACATATAGTCGTCATAAGTGCATTTGGTTTTTTTTTGTTTTTGTTTGGGTTAGACAAGGAGGATAGGGATATCAGAAAGGGGGGGCGGGGGAAATCAGGAGGGAGGACTAAGGTAGAGTTTGAAAAGGTGTGTTTTGAGTTTGCGTCGAAATAGGGGGAGGGATTCTGCTGTCCTGACAGTGGTAGGCAAGTCATTCCACCACTGAGGAACCAGAACGGAAAACAGGCGTGAACGTGCAGCTCGACCGCCAGGTGCCCGTAGAGAGGGAATCGTAAGGCGACCAGAGCTGGCAGACCGGAGTGGTCTAGCTGGGGAGTAGGGAGTGATCAGGGATTGTATGTAATGTGGGGCAGTCCCCTTAGCAGCCTGAAATGCCAACACTAGGGCCTTGAATCGGATGCGTGCGGCAATAGGAAGCCAGTGGAGGCCAATGAGAAGCGGGGTGACATGAGCCGACCTGGGCTGACTGGTGATCAAGCGGGCTGCAGCATTCTGGACCAGCTGGAGGGGCTTGATGGCACACGCTGGGAGACCGGCTAGGAGGGAGTTGCAGTAATCCAGGCGGGAAATGACGAGCGCCTGGACTAGGAGCTGGGTGGCTTTCTCCGTCAGGAGATGACGGATGCGGCGTATATTAAACAGAAAGAACCTGCAGGTTCTGGCAGTGGAGGATACTTGTGGAGCCAGGGAGAGGCAGTTATCAAGAGTCACCCCAAGATTCTTTGCCGTACGGGAGGAGGAAACTACAAAGTCCTCCACAGTCAGTGAGAGGTCGATTGACGGAGAGGACTTAGCAGGGATGTAGAGAAGCTCAGTTTTGGCAAGGTTGAGCTTCAGGTGATGGGAAGTCATCCATGCAGAGATATCAGCCAAGCAGGCAGAGATCTGTGTGGTGATTTGGGTGTCAGGGGGGAAGGAAATGAAGAGTTGGGTGTCATCAGCGTAGGAGTGATAAGAGAAGCCGTGGGAAGAGATAACAGAACCAAGAGACATGGTGTATAGCGAGAAGAGGAGAGGCCCAAGAACCGAGCCCTGCGGGACTCCAGTTCGTAGGGGTTGAGGGTCGGAGAGTGCGCCCCTCCAAGTCACCTGGTAGGAGCGACCAGAGAGGTAGGAGGAAAACCAAGCGAGTGCAGAACCTGTGACACCCATCCCAGACAGCGATGAGAGCAGAATCTCATGGTTGATGGTATACACTGTATATAGCATCGCGCACCAACACCATTTCGTATTGTCTTTCACTGCTTGTTTGTACCGTTGTGTATGTTCTTTAAAGTTTACATACATATGCTTGCAAGCAATTCCATCTCTCTGACCATTTCTTCCCCGGGCGTTAGATTCACGGTCACCCATCGTCCCCTGGACGTAAAAATTTTGGGGGCTCGCCCGGGATCTAGCCATCAAGCGTGAATGTATTGGTGGTTTAATATATAACTTTTTTTTTTAAAGCTCAAATATACTCACTCACCAGCCATTTGAATTCCTTTGTCATTTAAGATGGCAGTTCTGCCTCTGTCCCATTGCTGCATATTGAGGCGTCTGACTGTGTTCCAAAGATCATGGCCGTCACCTTCACGCATCCAGTTTCGCATGGGCATGATGACCGCGCCATCGCTGCTGTAGGAGTCAACTGCTTCGCCATCTAGCCACAGAACTGAAGTGAACTCAGAACGGGTCACCGCAGTGTAGGTGCCTAAAATGGAGTGCACCTCATCTATACGCCGCAAAAGAAACAAACAATAAAAACACATGGAAAACTGGACTATGGACTATGTTCCACAGAATGGTAACAACGAAACAGGCATTTAGAATCACGGGATACCAAAATAGGCTATTCGCTATTCAATTCAATACATGACACAATTGAAAAATCCATCAAAACAATTAAATCTGAAAACACCATGATATTCGGGATATTGTCGGAGGTACATCGCAGTTATGCTGGCTGTACCTTCCGATATCTTTGTACAGCAACTTGTAGCTACGTTACGTGTAGTTACATATTTTGCATCTTCTATTTGACAATATACACTCACTTTATTAGGTATTTATTAGACGTTTTGGGTCTTCTGCTGCTGTAGTGTATCCACTTAGAGGTTTGACGCATTGTGTGTTCAGAGATCTGTTCACTGATGTAATGTATAGTTATTTCCATTACAGTCACCTTCCTGTCAGCTTAGACCATTCTGGCCCTTCTCCATTACCTCACTCATCAAGCCATTTCCGTCCGCAGAATTGCCGATCACTGAATGTTTGTTTGTTTTTCGCACCATTCGGAGTAAACGCAAGAGACTGTTGTGGATGAAAATCTCAGGAGGTCAGCAGTTACAGAAATACTCGTACCTGCCCATCTGGCACCAACAATCATGCCACAGTCAAAATCACTATTGGTTGATATGAACAGCAACTGAAGCTCCGGACCCATATCTGCACGATTTTATGCATTGCACTGCTGCCACGATTAGGTAATCGCAGGACTAAGTAGGTGTACAGGTGTTCCTAATAAAGTTCAGTGAGTGGATATTTCGGCAATTGTTGTCTGTATCTGTGTGCATGGACAGTAGACCAGCTGTAAATATTGCTCTCCTTCAGTTGCCATAAAAACCATTTACCCAACATCCAACCAGCTGCCTGCCTTTCATTTTATTTCCTGCTTGATACTATTCATTTGAATGAAGTTGGTCAGGATTAGAAGATATGAAATTATATACTTCATTATGTCACGTCCTGGCTCAGTGGCTCAAGAGGGAGACGCACACTGACGCATTTAAAAAACAAGGTCAAATTTATTAGAAATAACCAGTTAACAAAAATGTGTAGTGTGAAAGTCAGTTGCATCAGTAGTGCGAGTGAATGGATGTGTGAAAAGTATGCTGAAGAAATGTTGTCTGATGCAAACCCAAAAAGAACCAACAGGTACGTGGGCAGAGTTCCCTGACAAGAGTCAGGCACATTTTAACATCTGGTCACAGGGGCTCCCAATTACGCAAACGACCTGGTACTCCGCCAAGAAACTGGCATCCACGTAGCCACGTTCGTCCGTCTTTAATCCGCCTTTGGTTCGTTCCGCCCCGGCGGTGGCCTGGCCGCTGAAGCCGTCCTTCCTCGCCTAGTCGTCCGTCTTTGATGCCGTCTAGGCTTAGAGAGAGAGAGAGGTTAGCGAGCGTGTTGTTAGAATGGTTTGCTCACGTGAATCCGGGACTTTTGAGGGTTCGTCCGTGGGGGTTTCCTCCGTGTGCATGGGCTCTCTCGCAATTCGTTAGCCCCGTCTAGGTTTCGCCAACCTATGCGTGTACTCTGGCTCCGGATCTCTCCTCCTCCGTCATGAGCCCGGGGTTGCGTTTTTAGGCTCCTTTTGAAGACGCCGCTTCTCCTTCCCGAACTCGGTTCAGCTGTGCCTGTTCAATTAAAATGTTCATTCACGTGCGGAATGCGGCCGCACCCGTCTCGCCCCGGGGGTTGCTGGCCATGGTGCTGATTCTCCTCCCGGTCTCTCTCCAAGGTGCCGTTCTCTTAGGATAGGACAAGGGAAAATATTCAGAGTGAATCAGCTTCCCCAGCTCTTGGCGCCGGCGCACGGGCCGTTCCACCCCAGTGGTGTACCGATCCCTGGTCGGGCCACCACAGGACGCTGTGGGTGTAACGTTACTACGAAGTTAAATTACTACGACGGGGTAGCGATTATTATTATTGTTGTTGTTGTTGTTGTTGTTGTTGTTGTTGTTGTCATTGGCACTTTTTGTACACCTGTTTCATCCTACAGATGTAATAGTACATACAAATATCACACATTTACAAGTTCAGCTTGTGTGATCTAAGCTGCTCTGACTTTTGTTAAAATGTAAATAATCTTTTTGTACAAAAGATTTTTTACCTGTCAAATATGGTTATTTCTCATGAGCAATTATGATTGGCATGTCCTCTGAGCAAAGTCTATTTATTCAGCTTCAACACCTGATGCAGTCACCAGAGTTCCATTTAAGTCTACAGGCAGGTATGGAGTGGCTATCCTCTCACAACAAATATTGTATTACCTTGGTTTGTTTTTTTGGCTGTGTTCTTTACTTTCTCTTGTGTTCTATTAAGAGAGAACCTTGCAGTGTCTAACATCTTTTAATGGATTGGTGAGTTTACAATTATCTCTGAAATATAGCATTTATAAAAGGGGATATAAATGGTATCAGAATGTGAGCTTGACTCTTTCCAATGTGACTTTTTCCTTCAGAGCTGAGTGGTCCCACATCAGCAGTGTCCAGAGGCAGTCCTGTATATGTGCATGCCTCCTCCTTGCGTGGTAAATATATTCATAACCATTACATAATTTTACTTGTTTATGCTGAAATTAGATCCTAACATAGATTTTTTTTTTGCCTGAATAGCTTCTCCTGCACCATGTACAGCCTCCAAAAATCAGCCCACAGCCACCGTGTCAAGAACAGAGGTTACTGATGTACCTTCAGCGCCAGTGAAGGCCCCCATTCCAGTCCCAGTGGAACTTCTGCGCGTGTTCGTGGAGCTCACTGGAGCAGTAGCGCAGAGTACGGCATTGAATCTTACCCAATAGTAAATACTCTGTGAAGAGCCATCATTCATTGTATTTACTTTTTACTTCTTACTTCCGTTGTGAAAATATACTACAATTGTTGAAATTATACTATAGTTTGACTGATGACCCTTTGTCTCAAAGTTCACAGTGGAGTTGCTACAACAGCGCCACATGTCTCTGTCTCTGACCATATGTCCTCTTTTACACCCTCCAGCCCCTGCCACACATGAGCCAGAGACACGACTGGATGAAGGCCAGCCTCGCTCCGTAAACACACATGAGCCACAGACACGACTGGATGAAGGCCAGCCTCGCTCCATAAACACACATGAGCTAGAGACACGACTGGATGAAGGTGAGCCTCGCTCCGTAAACACACATGAGCTAGAGACACGACTGGATGAAGGTGAGCCTCGCTCCGTAAACACACGAGCCACAGACACGACTGGATGAAGATGAGCCTCGCTCCGTAAACACACACATTAGCCAGAGACAGGACTGGATGAAGGGGAACCTCGCTCCATAAACACACACCTGAGCCAGAGACACGACTGGATGAAGGTGAGCCTCGCTCCGTAAACACAACTGAAGTAATTGTTTGGTGTTATTGTGTCAGCTCTTTGATACTTTGTTAATTAAGTGTTTTAAGTCAGTAACCGGCGGCACGGATGGTGCAGTGGGTAGCACTGCCGCCTCACAGCAAGGAGGTCCTGGGTTCGAATCCCCGTCGGCCGGGGCCTCTCTGTGCGGAGTTTGCATGTTCTCCCCGTGTCTGCGTGGGTTTCCTCCGGGTACTCCGGTTTCCTCCCACAGTCCAAAGACATGCAGGTTCGGCCGATTGGAGAGTCTAAATTGC
Source organism: Conger conger (assembly GCF_963514075.1). Lineage (NCBI taxonomy): Eukaryota > Metazoa > Chordata > Actinopteri > Anguilliformes > Congridae > Conger > Conger conger. Next base: position 76,965,780 of record NC_083762.1, read on the forward strand.
CCGTAGGCATGAGTGTGTGAGTGAATGGTGCGTGTGCCCTGCGATGGACTGGCGACCTGTCCAGGGTGTATTCCTGCCTTTCGCCCAATGAATGCTGGGATAGGCTCCAGCCCCCTGCGACCCTGATCAGGATAAGCGGGTTCAGATAATGGATGGATGGATGGAAGTCAGTAACCCCATACTTTGTGTTTTTTAGCAATAATACAGCCAGCAACAACTTCTCCCCCGCCGCCTCCACTCCCTGGTGTGCCTGGCAAGTACATATACTGCCCAGCTAAGGTATTTTCCCAATACCAAGCACAAGGCATGGCAAGGGAGATGACCTGGAGTGAGTTTCAGACCACTGCCTTTTATGAAAAGGAGAAACTAAGACGGTCAGCTGAGAGAGGAAAATGAAGCACACACGTATGCACACAGCATTCTTTTGTATGCAAGTGATGTGTATGGTCATAATTTTGCTTTGTTTGTTGTTCGTTTAATATATATAATAATAATTCAAATAGGCCCTAGTCCTTATCTTTGTTGTGCAATTCCAGCTCTGACTATTTCTTCCCTGGGCGTTAGATTCACGGTCACCCATCGTCCCCTGGACGTAACAATTGTGGGGGCTCGCCCGGGATCTAGCCACCAAGCGTGAATGTATTGGTGTTTTACTTTCACAGCAATTATACGCTCAATTGGAGAGTGAACTTACATTTTACAAACAATAAAAAAAGATCCATGAAACTATTCTAGTCGTGAGGCACGCTTGGACAATTACAGTGCACTAGATGGCGGTATTTGAGTCCTCAACAGGCCATCTACAATTATGCTACAAGTCTTTGACCTATAGGCGACGAAATATGGGCTGACCATGGATCACTATAAGACAAAGAGATATTGAGACCCATGTCATCAGAGTTGGGCTATTCTCAAAAATACAGAACACTAACATTTTGAGATAGCTAATCTTGTAATGATGCAGTTAATATGAATATGAATTCTGAAAATAAATAAATGAATAAATAAACAAAATAAATTCTTTTATTTTCGATCCCGCCTGTCGAAGAGTCCCTGAGCAAGAAACCAAACCTCCAAATGCTCCTGAGAAGCTGGTTGGTGCCTTGCATGGCAGCCAATCGCTGCATGAGTGTGTGTATCCACCAGATCCTGCCATATTTTGGCAGCGCCACAAGATCCAGATCACATCGGCAGAGGATTTAAACTGGCGGTGGTTGTCACAGTCAATTCCCTCAGTGTGACTGCAAGATAAGATGCGAGGGTCACACTTCCTTGGTGAATTTGTCCTGTTTCACAGCTGTGAACCATATGAGCATCAGCATCAAAATGAAAAGCACTATAAGTGCTAGTAACCAGTAGTGATGCCTCTTGCTATGGTCTACAGCCAGGTCCCATATCTTCCCGTCTGCGGAGGCAAAGAGTACATGAATAGGTTAGTTTGAGAGCCACACTAATGTATGATGCCACACTATAATAGTGGTCATGATTTTGTTCTCACAGTACTATTCATTTCATCTCGTCTGGCGAGTCAACATGAAATTAAACCAGGTTATAATCGGTGGACTTACCCCATTTGACCGTCAGATTTCTAAAATGGACTCCACAGCTATAGGACTCCTCAGTGCTGTTTGAGATGTCCAAGCTCTTTCTCAGCTGGCAGGTCCCATCCCCGTTCGGTCTGATCCCAGTGGACAAAACGCCATCTTTTTCAGCCAAGATGTCTTTATCCTGATAAAACCCCACCGTCATGTTAATGCAGCGAAATCCTGAAACTAGGCAGGTAAGAATAACCTTCCCAGTGTTCTGGTATCTCTTAGCGAATAATGCAGCAGTGGGCTGAGCTGAAATAGCAAAAAAGGAAAAGGCTTAATATCCTGTGCATGAGGAAAGGCCTTTTTGGGGTAATGATGAAAATGAAAATGTGCATTTGTATGTTTGAATGTTCAGGCTGTTTGTACTGTGTGTCCATTTTGAAAATGGTTGGTTTCCGGCGTAAAAACCATTGGAAAATAAGGTCACATTTTAAGTAAAGTACCATCCTTCTTTTTTTTTAAAAGAAGCAAGAAAAAACAATCATTTGGAAGCGTGCATGTAAAACACTTTCATTTGCATATGTACTATCTGGGGCTCTCTGATTTTGTATTGCAGTAATTCAAATAATTCTCTAAATATTGCCAAGTTCTGATTCTGATATCTTGGTAAAATATTTCATCTTTTTATAATACAGAGCAGCATGTAGCATAGCCAAGTGGCTAAGGTACGATGACTGCGACCCGGAAGGTTGCTGTTTCACACAGTAAGATCAGTGCATCTGTATAGCTGCTAAATAACAAAGTATATGATTATAAATTACTGCCGTATGTTCTAATTCCGTACGGGAGGACCATGGTACTAACGTGTCTCCTGGCTCTCCTTTTCTTCGTAGGACAAACTTCTCATCACATTTCTCACGCAGAGGAAGTCTACATAGAATGACGTATTTTTGATGATGTCCGTGTCACTGTTCCACTTGGTTTCAATGGGGACAGCAGATCCCACTGAAGCCTCCCACTTTTGCCTGGAGATGTTGAAGGACAGGAAGTCCTCTCCATTCCATCCGAACTGTGCAAAGATCCTCCTATTTCTTAAATACGGGTTTAGCTCGATCTCACAGCCGAATCTCCCCTGCAGGACGGCAGCACCTGAAACAAACGGATGTATGCAATGCTGCAGTTACCTCCATGAACTGGAACTTTAACTTTAATATATTACTTCTTTTTTTAAAGCTCAAATATAGGGCTACTCACTCACCAGCCATTTGAATTCCTTTGTCATTTAAGATGGCAGTTCTGCCTCTGTCCCATTGCTGCATATTGAGGCGTCTGACTGTGTTCCACAGATCATGGCCGTCACCTTCACGCATCCAGTTTCGCATGGGCATGATGACCGCGCCATCGCTGCTGTAGGAGTCAACTGCTTCGCCATCGAGCCACAGAACTGAAGTGAACTCAGAACGGGTCACCGCAGTGTAGGTGCCTAAAATGGAGTGCACCTCATCTGTACGCCGCAAAAGAAACAAACAATGAAAACGCATGTAAAAACGCACGCACGCGCACAGATATATACTACAGTTCAAATTCAAATAAAATACATTGAATGTGGAAGGATATAAAGGCGAGATTACGGGGTTTTCCCATACTACGAAGCAGAGTTACAGCTGTGTCAAAATCGAAAGTAAATAAATGGCTATGAACGATATACATTTAAAAACTTGGAATGTCCAAATTGCAAGGAAAACGGTCTATGGGGGAGCAAACCGGCCGTATAACTAGACACTGCCAATCAAGTGAAAACACCGCTGGCAAAATAACAGGGTTTTGCATTCATTCTTTTTTTTTATTATTCATTTTTTCAGGGTGCAATTTTCAATTGGGGGGGTTACATGTGAAACACACTTTAATTTGCATATGTACTTTTATATGGCTCTCTGATTTTAACAAAGTATATCATTATAAATTACTGCAGTGTGTTCTCATTCCGTAAGGGAGGACCATGGTTCTAAAGTGTCTCCTGGCTCTCCTTTTCTTCGTAGGACGGACTGACGATGTCCGTGTCACTGTTCCACTTGGTTTCAATGGGGACAGCAGATATATACTACAGTGCAAATTAAAATAAAATGCATTGAATGTGGAAGGATATAAAGGCGAGATTACGGGGTTTCCCGTACTACGAAGCAGAGTTACAGCTGTGTCAAAATCGAAAATGGCTAATAAATAAATGGCTATGAACGATAAACATTTAATAACTTGAATGTCCAAATTGCAAGGAAAACGGTCTACATATAAATATAGACCCTCAAAACCAAGGGTTTTGTAGCAGTCTCTTGCTAGAATGTAGCAAATGAAAACCGCAAGAAAATGGCGTCGAGAACCATGAGCTACATGGGACCTAACAATAGGGACTTTAAGAATGAGAAGCGGGGAGGGAATTATTAATTTGTCAAGTATTTGGACATTTCAGCTGTATGTTGTCGAACAATGACGGAGTAAGAAAATAATGTCACGTTTAGCGTCATCCACGCTAGTCCGTTACAAACGTAATTTACCCGAGTCAGTGCGCTGAACAATGACAGATTACCAAACTCCAGGCGAGACACGCCATAATAGTCTTTCAGACTAGCGGAAAGAAAACGTTGCACAGAAGATCGGATCCGATCCATACATAAATAAAATAACTTACCCGAGTCAGTGTGTCGAAGAATGACAGAGAGTAAGAAAATAATGAAATTGCGATGAACGAAAAACATTTCAAAACTTAAGTTACGCGTCTTCAAACCCAACCACACTAAACCGTGACTTTCCAGAGTTTATAGGCCCGGCTACGATCATAACGCCCACTGTAGCCACCAACCAATATTGACGTTGAGAAAGAGAGTATCATTGAAAATCTGCGGAAATGATGTTGCAGTGGGGAGCAGTGCCGCCGCACAGCAAGGTGGTTACAATCTACAATCTGCGGAAGTAAAAAAATAAAATAAAAATAAAGAAATTGCTGTGAACGATAAACATTTCAAAACTTAAGTTACATCCAAACTACATCCACGCTAAAACGTCTGAAAGAACCAGTCGGACATATACTGTATGTGAAAGCGACAAAACGTCGCTTACCCGAGCCAGTGCGCTGAACAATATCAGAGAGCAAGAAAATGAATAAATAGGTATGAACGATGAACATTTAAAAAAAATTAAGTTTCGCCTCTTCAAACCATAGACTGTATAAAGAATAACGAAGTTGCGCTAGTAAGCACAGCTGGAAACCACAAACCCCGTCGCACTTCTGAAACGCCTTTCACCGCATGTTTAATCTTTAGTCATCAGTTACCCAAGATGTAGTCTAGGGGGCCTCTTCTTTAATTTGTTTATCATCTTCAGCCACATTGTGTCAGACAGTTTTTTAAATGTGTTTTCGCTGTGTGCGGTGTCTGTATTTCATCTTCACTCTGGAGTCTTTGTCTTCCTCCTCCCAGTCCCGTTTTCTGATTTCAACCCGGCCAATCCATCATTGCCCTGTCCCATCCCGGTTGTATAAAGACCGTGTATGCAGTTGCGTCTGCGTTCTGTAGGCGAGTTCGTGTGTACTGGTTTGGAGGTATTTTGAGGAACATTTGCTCGCGGTAAGACGCGGTCCCTCCTACATGTTCACGCACGGAGGAGTGTGTGTTTAGCCCACTAGTTTAGAGGCAACTGCCACCCGCTGTATATTTGGTTTAACCCCATTTATGAGCATAGACCGCTACAGAACTTTCTTTTCTTGTTAGTTTTCCTGTTATTTTGCCAGCGGGGTTTTCACTTGATTGGCAATGTCTAGTTAAACGGCCGGTTTGCTCCCCCATTCTTTGTACCTGTAAATGTTAGCTTTCCTCTGGGGTCCTACAGACAGCAACAGCACATGTCTTCTTGGTACGTCACTCAACTTCCCCGTGCCTCTTAAAGGAACAGTCACACTGGTGTGACGCATACATAACATTTACCCCCCTCCCACAGGGAACCCAGAAGAACACAGGGCTGAACTAACAATTCCCACTCTAGGTGAACTGGGTAGACTACCAGTCACCAGCATGGTCATGTGGATTATTCTGCCATGCAACAGACTATGCTCTGTCTGAACATTTCAACTAACATTCACCAGTTGGTGATATAGTCCTTCAGATAGCTCGGTCTGACACGGACCCCGGTCAGACGAGCCTCGGGGTGAATCTCGGGCTCTACCGGCTCAGGTGGGCGACTGGCTGGGCCCTGCAGCTGTTCATCAGGGAAAGCAAAGTCCCCAAATGCAGACGCCGGGTCCTCCCCAGGGCCTGGGTCCACGATGGGGGGCGTTGTGACCCTTCGAAGCCGGCCTGCGTGCCACCTTGACCCATCAGCCAGACGAAAGGTGGCTGGTCCCAGCTGAGCGGTGACCTTCGTTGGTGCAGACCAAAAGGAGAGCAGCTTGTGGTCCCTGTTGGGGCGGCGAATCCTGACCCAGTCCCCCACTGTAAAGAGAGGCGCTTTCACCCTCCGTCTTTTGTCGAACCGCTGCTTCATCCGATGCTGAGCGTCTGCAACCCTGGCGTTCTGACAGGGTGCTGCTGCCGGCATGGTTGCAGCTCACGACCCATCATCAGGAGGGCTGGGGAGCTGCCGGTGGTTGAGGGTGGCGTTGCCCAGTAGTGAAGCAGGGTGCGGCTGTGAACGGGAGACCATCTGCCAGGTGTCCTCTGATACCATTTTTTAGAGTTTGGTTAAACCTTAGTTAGTCCTTTCTGTGAAATCCTGTTCCGAGCAATTGTTGCTGTGTTTCTAGTGTGGGGTGGCCATACGCAGTCATTGCTATTGACTGTCAGTTGCCACCCAGCTCATTTGCTTAGCTCATAACTCAAAAACTATAAATTGTTTCCAAATGAAAGTGGGTATACATTTGTTAGCTGGACCCATATCTTTAATATTCTACAGTCCTTTCTGCAAAATCCTGTTCCGAGCAATTGTTGCTGTGTTTCTAGTGTGGGGTGGCCATACGTTGCTATTGACTGTCAGTTGCCACCCAACTCATTTGCATAGCTCATAACTCAAAAACTATAAATAGTTTCAAAATGAAAGGGGGTATACATTTGTTAGTTGGACCAATATCTTTAATACGAAACAGTCCTTTCTGCAAAACCCTGTTCCGAGCAATTGTTGATGTGTTTCTAGTGTGGGGAGGCCGTACATTTCCTAGAATGCAAAGGGTTTCCTTTTTTTTTTTTTTTTTTTCATTGAAGGGAAGGGCTCTGTTCCTCACTATATAAAGCCTGTTTTTGCTAATGCCATTCAGGACCTCTGCGTTCCCCTTCTGTCAGAACTTTGGCGATCTAATATTTTCAGAACTTTTGCTTTGTACCTGTGAACTACCCTTTTGACAAAGAGGACCATTTTCATCATCGTTTGATCAAACAGGTAAGATAGCTTAATTTTATTTACACATTTTTCACAGGCTTGATTTTCTATGGTAATTTGTTAACAAAACTGTATGTGAATTTTTATTACCCTTTTGGAAAAATCACTTTAAAAAATAACATGTGCACACCCAACATTTGAAGTCTTCGAAAAAATAGCACTTATTAGAAGAAAACAGAGAAAGCTATTCTTTGCTATTTGAAGCCACATACTTTATTTCAACCTGTCAATATTGTTCTTCAAATCTTTAAAAGTCAGTGAAATGTGAAAATGTAATTTAGCAAATGAGGCAATTTGACCAATTATTTATTTCATATGGACATTTTTTTCACGTATGAAAAAAGGCAATCACAAGTTAAAATGTCCAGTTCACATGCTGCGGAATTGAAAATGACAGTTGGAAAGAGCAACAACAGTTACTATGGTAACTAGAAAGTTCTTACTGCTGGGCAGTGATTTGTAAGTTCTGCTTGGTCCTGAAAAGAAATTGATCAGATCAGTAAATAAATGACTAAATCTACATTCGTTTTTTTTTATTAATTTGGTGCTAAGTCAATTACTGAAAATGTTCTCAACTGTACTTTTAATGCATGTACAACATTACAAATCCAGAATAGTTGCTTGGCATAAAGCACTGGAGCCAGAGAGACAGAAATCCCATAGTGCATTGCCCCATAATTAAAACATTGTCAGTGCAAATAACAATGTGAAATTGGAAGCTAATTGGAAACTAATTTTCTGAATTTTGAGTTTTGTCCAATAAAGGTTTCCTTTCTTGTGCATATTCTTATATTCACCTTTTACTCTGTTTAGCAATGGCAGATTTCTTGCTTGGGACGGGATTCCGAAACCGGGTGAATCAATGGCCTGTGTCTCCTGCAACGGAACAGTCCAGAACGGAATGTCCTGTGTCTCCTGCAACGGAACAGTCCAGAACGGAATGTCCTGTGTCTCCTGCAACGGAACAGTCCAGAACGGAATGTCCTGTGTCTCCTGCAATGGAACAGTCCAGAACGGAATGTCCTGTGTCTCCTGCAACGGAACAGTCCAGAACGGAATGTCCTGTGTCTCCTGCAACGGAACAGTCCAGAACGGAATGTCCTGTGTCTCCTGCAACGGAACAGTCCAGAACGGAATGTCCTGTGTCTCCTGCAACGGAACAGTCCAGAACGGAATGTCCTGTGTCTCCTGCAACGGAACACTACAACAAGACTGTTGTGCCAGCAGAGATTGTAATAGGTTTCTTTACTCTTCTCTTTTCTTTGTTTCCAACTGCTTGGATTTTTTTATTTTACAGTTTGTTCTGGTGGTTGGAGATTCCCATCTGCGGGGCTTCGTAGATGGGTCTGTGGCCATGCCGAAAGGATGCCTCTCCTTCGGTTTTAGCTGCACTCCTGGTGCAAGTGCGGCTGTACTCAAAAAGGAGGTTATGGCGCTGGAACTGCCCAGAACCCCAGACGTTGTCTGTGTCCTGGCTCCTGGCAACAATATCACCTTGAGCCGCACCATCGAGGAAGCTGGGAAGGACTTCGCAAGCCTGCTACGGTGTGCTTTATACCGCTGGCCTGAGGTAGATTTAATGTTATATTCAAATTTGTGTAGCTTCAACATTCCTTGCAATAGCTCCATGTGTTGTTTATAAAATTCTCTGCCCAACAAATTAAAAGGGGGTAGTCCTGTGCATCAATTGGATTATAATGTAATTGCTAACTCAATTAGGCTAATAAAATTGACAAATCCAGACATGCATTCTTTGCAGTTTTGGGGATCAGTAGCCAAATTGTTAAAGTGGCCTCACAGCAAACCCAAACTTTTTAGAAAAAGTATAGTTCATTTGCGTACTATCTGGGCAGAGAATCGACATCATATTAAAGATATTGTAGCTGAAATGGATCAGAAAACCATGCACACATCTGTGCAAAACGAACACAATCCTCACACACAAATTATTGACATAGACCAGACACATGAAAGCAAAGACTGCTTAAACGTAAAACGAAAAAGAGAAAACAAGAGCTTTAAATACCCCTCAACAGAATGGGAAAAAGGTAAAAAGTGAAGTGAAGTGAAGGGTAAAAATTGAAGGCGGCCAGTGTAGCCACAATAAGATCCGCACAGCCGTTGGGCCCTTGGGCAAGGCCCTTAACCCTGCATTGCTCCAGGGGAGGATCGTCTCCTGCTTAGTCTAATCAACTGTATGTCGCTCTGGATAAGAGCGTCTGCCAAATGCTAATAATGTAATGTCATGTAAAAAAATTCATGGACAAAGGAAACCAAAGCATTATTGCCTCTGCAACTCGCCAAATAAAAGTAAACGTCCAATGTTAGCTTGCGATATATGTGCTGAATGGTTCCATTTTGACTGTGTAGGACTAGCAAATAGTAGCAACTTTGATTCTACGTGCTTTATTTGTAACTCACATAATTGCCATGTACATGTTCAACCACAAAAACATGGCTATATAATAACAGGTGAGACCAAAAGTATTGAAACTGTAGCAGTGAAAGTTAGCTCACTTAAACAAATAAATAAAACAGAGGTAATTAATGTGGAAACACAAACTGAAACACCATGCAGGGAGGAACATAGAAGTCCACAAGCTACAAAGGAAATAATTAATTTAAATGTCCAATAGCACAGTAATGAATGCACATTGGACAAACACAAACAGATCAATCAACTCATACGTCCAAATCACATTTAACTACCCCTGACAGTGATATTAATGAACAAACATTAAGTAGTATATTTACGGATTAAGCAAAATTTAGCAATTTCAATTGCACCATTTCTCCCCTCGCAAACTTTACTTTAACAATGGCTGAGTGGGCCTGGTTAAAAGAGCAAAAACGTTATTTTAGGTATTTTCGGTATTTTCGTAAACATTCATGGCAAAATCTATTTGCAGATAAAATAAAGGAATCAAATCCATATTGTGTCCTTTCATTTAAGAATCATTCATTCTCTAGCCCACAATTTAAAAAAACACATAAACCATTCCTAAAAATTAATGGATATTGTACACATGACATCTGCACCCTCACTTTCCAAATTACATTAGAAATAGAATTGAAATGGAAGATAACACCAGCTCAAGTTTAAAGGGATTTATTTGTGATTCTAAATTCAGTTTAGTTGTCATTATAGTGTTCTGTTGTATACTTGTTTGTTTGTTAGCTATTACAAGTGGTGTTTATTTAGATTCAGTGTTTGTTTCTCTCAGGTAAGCTAGGCTATTAAGTTCGGCTATTGTTTTACTGGCTGGCAGGCCACAGCTTTTGTTGTAGGAGGAGCCAATACTTTGCACCCTGCTCAGGCTATTATTACTGGCACACCTGAACTCACTTCAGTGTGCATTATTGTTCTGCAGTGGGTTGGTTGCATTTTCTGTATTCAGCGTCAGTGTTATTTAAGCAGTTGTGCAGCGCACCAGCGGCAGCTGTGTGCGGCAGCCTCGGCTACTTGCCTCGGCGTACGAAGTCGCAGGTGTACAAAGTCGGGGGTGTCTATCTACGGGTGTCCATCCAGGTTGTCCGAGAGCCTGATGTTGGATTTTGTTTTTGCTGCCTGCCCTCATTCCACTGTGTAGTATTCCTCTTGTCCTCCCTAGTTCCCTCCATGTGTTTCCTTCCCATCCCTGTCCTCTCTCCTCTCCCCAGGTCCCAGTCAGGTAGGAGGTTCGCCTCCCGCCAACATGGGCAGAATATCTCCAACCTCATCTTTCCTCCCAGATCCCCTGGTATTGATCTCTGTGTGGCTGGTGGCCTCTGGAACTGCCAGTCCGCCGTCCAGAAAGCAGACTTCATATCAGCCTATGCCTCCCACCTCAACCTTGACTTTCTTGCTTTAACTGAAACGTGGCTCTCACCAGAGAACACGGCCACCCCGGCTGCCCTTTCCTCTGCCTTCTCTTTTTCCCACACACCCAGATCCTCTGGCAGAGGAGGTGGCACAGGTCTCCGAATCTCATCCTCATGGAGATCTAGTGTCTTCTCCTCATCTCTCTCCTTCTCCTCTTTTGAATTTCATGCGGTTTCTGTTACTCTGCCGTGCAAGCTGTTTGTTATTGTTGTTTATCGCCCCCCGGGTCCTCTGGGGAACTTTTTGGATGAGATGGACATCCTCCTCAGCTCCTCACCTGTCAATGACACCCCCCTGATCCTCCTGGGTGACTTCAACCTCAACTCAGAGTCCACCCAGTCTACCTTTCTCTCCCTCCTCTCTTCTTTTGACCTTACCCTCACTCTTTCCCCTCCCACCCACAAAGCAGGCAACCTTCTTGACCTCATCTTCACAAGGAGCTGCACAACAACCAACCTCTCTAACACCACTCCATATATCTGACCACTCCATCTCTTTCTCTCTTCCACTCTCCTCCAACACCCATCCATCTCTCCGACCATCCACTGTCACCTGTCGACGGAACCTACGCCACCCGTCTTCCTCCACCCTCTCATCTACAATCCTCTCCTCCCTACCATCTGCGGAGTCTTTCTCTCGACTGTCTCCCGATGATGCGGCTACAACTCTCATGTCCTCCCTCTCATCTTCCTTTGATTCTCTGTGTCCCCTCACCACCAAATTAGCTCGGGTCTCCCCCCCCCAGTCCTTGGTTTTCCGATGCTCTACATCACAAAAAAATACAAAAAGGATTTTATTCTATGAAATGTCAGTTTGTACTTCAACCCCAGCCCAAATCTCATGCCCAATTGCATTTATGATCAGTGAAGAGCACACACAAAGTGCAGTAGAACAGCTCCTCACTGCAATTAGGGACTATGGAAAAAAAGATTTATAATTTCAATACCTTGCCAATGCAAATTAATAGTGACCGCTCTTTAGTTCTCCTTCTAGCGTCCATGCGAATATTTAATTATCAAACGATGGAACATTATATTATGACATTATAACCATCTATTTGATAAGACAACATCACTATGCGAAGCTAGTTTTAAAAATACAAAAGTACTTTTTTTCAACAATGAAAAACACAGAACTGATGCATGTGTTGACAAATTGCATACATTGTATAAGGCTAGAGAGAGGGAACTTTGTGAAAGTAAGATTGAGTGTTTTAAAAGAGAAACGGAAATTTTAAAAACCAGAGGAAAAGTGGAACAAAAGCAAAAGAAGAGACCACATATAGCTTCCAGAAAGCACCAATTAAAAGTAACATGCCATTTACATTAAATGAGCAGACCCCCAAAAAGCAATCTGCTTTAATGAATTTCAGTTCGAATTTTACATCTCATTTTGCAAAGTGCAGGGCATCTGATGCCATAGCATTTGCAAAAGCAGAATGGAATGCTTTGCTTCCTGAACAGAAAAGTAATTTCAAAAAAGTTTCCAAAGAACAACAAATTGACTGTCCTCGGCCTACCCAGTTAAACACTGAACTGGATTAAATTTGTGCCTTCCAAAATGTGCAAATGAACTGCTGGTTTAATGCAACAACACAGTGCTTTCTGAACCTAAATATTATGAAAAGAACATTGGCAACATTAACAGACACAATTTTACATTCCACCACATCAATGCCCATGTCATTATCAAAGTTACTCATAACGGCAGTACAGAATCCTGGCTATATTTTCAAGGCATGTATCCTAGGGCCTCTTTTAAAAGAACTGACTGCAGCCATTCCTGCTCTAAAATTAGGTCAGAGAAATGACCCCATTGATTTTATTTTACCACTTGTATCTAGGTTGCAGAGAGCAAGCATTAATGTCAATGTCATGGTAACAAATACAGACACGTGTACACACTGCGCAAATAAAATTAGAACAATTGGGGAGTTCAACTCAGTCGTTACTGTGGAGCTAAATGATCAAACTACATCCGTTGAAAATGCGTTCAGCAATTGTTTAAATGGAGCAGAGGCTCCAAGCAAATGTGCCATCCTTTCGGCAAATCTTTAGTGCACACTTACCCTGACATTGTCATTGTTCAATTGCCTAGAGCTAGTATTGGTGCTGTTTTGCGCCAACGTGTAAGATCAACGGGGGCATTTACTCTGCAAAACATCAACGGCGAGCAGCAAGAATATAGATTAAATTCGATCATATCTCATATAGGGAAATCAGTGTTGTGGGGTGGTCACTATACAGCGTCACTGATTAGAAATGATAAATTAGTAACGGCAAACGATTTAATTGTGTCATTGAGTAATTCTGAACATGATTCCACAAGCCTTACATGACAAATCAGAAGACAATGTAGAGGAAATAAGAGAGAACAATGAAAACATGCAATCACATGTAGAAGACATCACTAAAAAAAAAGAATTGAATCAATCAGAATTAAGTGTAGTATTTCACCTTCTTGATGGCAGCAAAGCAATCCAGGAGACATATGACCGTCTTCAGCTGTCCTCTTCAAAATCAGCTAATTCTAATTTAAAAGAAATGCTAAAGAAATTTGACAAAAAAACGTATGATGCAACTTGTGCGAGGCACCCTGCTATGGCTTCATTTTCAAAATTACTTCAGTTAATCCACTTGTTTGTTAGAACATCAATGTGTTCACGTTTCCTTGCAGAGGATTTGCTGTACACAAAATTAATATTCACTACAATCTGCAAATGTGGACAAGTGCAAATAAAAACAAAGATTATCTCATAATAAATTCGACCAATTTAACACAAGATAATATAAAAAATTGCGTTAGAGTCTGAATCTGGATGTCAAACGTACTTGTGGAACTGCGGAAATTCAAAAAACAATGATTTTTACCTACACAGAGCAATTGTTCTTCCAGAAACGCTTATCGTGGCATGTAATCCAGTACCACTTGAGGTACATCAAAATATTAGCCTTAGATCTGTATTTAGAGAGAAAAAATATACATTGGTAGCTGTACTAATTGGATTACATTATTACCCACATGTAATTATATTTAAAAATGACAATACCTGGAAAAAACACTGTGGGTTTTTTGAAAAAACGGAGTACACTTTTGATTTAATACAAAAAATAATTCAAAAGTCTAAATTCATAATATGCGTATTTGACTGCATATCTTCAAAAGAGCAAGTAGAGCATTGTAAAGTAGAAGTTGCTCACTCATGTTCTGCTCGATGCATGTCCAAATCTCCTAACCAAAATACATGCATTAGCTCAAAAATAAATTCACCCATTAACTTAGAATCACATGATCTAGCGATTCTGAAAGGAAACAATTGGCTAAATGATTCCATTATAGACACATACCTGTCATTTTTAGTCAGAACAGTACCCGAAAAAATAATTCTTGCAGTCCCCTCTACATTTGTTGGCCAGGAACTGTATAGTTTGTACTGTGACACAATTGAGGTCTTGCCAAATTTACCAAATTTAAAAAGAAATTGGTGGAGATTTAAATTTGTCCTTGTTCCATTGAATTTTGATTTGTTACATTGGACCATGATTGATATTACAATGGAACATTGCAGGATATTAGAGGGAAAAATATATTTAAAAGCGATATTAATGGATTCACTGAAGCACCACAACTCATCATTATTAGCAGTTCTTGACCGTCTCTCACTCTATTTATCTTTACAGTATTTTGGCATTACAGGAAAACTACATCCAGTAAATTTTGTTTTTGAATATGCTCACCAATGTCCTTCCTTTCCAGGTCAGTTAGATGGGAGCAGCTGTGGACTTTACGTTTGTCTTTTTTCAAAAAGTATAATACTTGATAGTAATCAGTTAAATTGCAGTCCAAGTAAAATGCGAAAGGTTGCCCTAGATGACTTAACTTAAAATTAAATACTCATTAGAATTAGCCCAACAGTAAATCCTCCTTACAATTAAGGCCTCGGTTTGTTTCCAAGTCCCATCTGTGTCCCGACTTACTTCCCACTGCCATATTGTTGTTAATCTCCCCCTTGTCTTCATCACAAGCATGCTGCAGTGCTGAGACACCCCCCACATACTGCCCCAGGACCGCCACCTCCTTCATCTGCACCCTGCCAATCTCACACAAATTCAAAACCCATCACACAAAACAAATTGTTCAGAATTAATTGTTAATCGTTTTATCTGACACGTTGTCACCCGTAAGCCAGCCAGAGGAGGATGGGCCCCCCCACTTAAGTCTGGTTCCTCCCAAGGTTTCTTCCTTCTCCACCTTGGAAGTTTTTCCTTGCCACTGTTGCCTTAGGCTTGCTTTTGTGGGGGAAAAGGCTGGGGCTTGCTCTAAAGCTGTGTTTCTCAACTCTAGTCTTGCCGGAAGGTTGTTGTAGTAACCAGAAACTGAAACAACTAATTTAATAACTGAACCAAGCATACCACCAAAAATGCCCTGAATTAAATAAATCAATTAATAAATTCCTGGTTGAGAAGCACTGCTCTAAAGCATGTACTGACTAATATAGCGTGAAATGTGCAACACAAATAAAGTTGATTTGACTTTAAATTCATTGTAAAGTTGCATGGTTTGGGCTTATTCCTAGGTATATAGGTCTATAATGAGCAGCTTGTGAATTGACAGTCTATAGCAATGAATGCCCACCCTGCACCTGACACACAGCAACAATTGCTCGGAACAGGATTTTGCAGAAAGGACTGTAGAATATTAAAGATAAGGGTCCAGCTAACAAATGTATACCCCCTTTCATTTTGAAACAATTTATAGTTTTTGAGTTATGAGCTATGCAAATGAGCTGGGTGGCAACTGACAGTCAATAGCAACGTATTGCCACCCCACACTAGAAACACAGCAACAATTGCTCGGAACAGGATTTTACAGAAAGGACTATAGAATATTAAAGACATGGATATATAGAGTAAATGTATACCCCCTTTCATTTTGAAACAATTTATAGTTTTTGAGTTATGAGCTATGCAAATGAGCTGCTTGTGAATTGACAGTCAATGGCATTGCATGCCCTTACCACACTGTAAATACAGCAACAATTGCTCGGAACATGATTTTAGATAATAAATGTATAATTTC
Source organism: Conger conger (assembly GCF_963514075.1). Taxonomy (NCBI): domain Eukaryota; kingdom Metazoa; phylum Chordata; class Actinopteri; order Anguilliformes; family Congridae; genus Conger; species Conger conger. The sequence continues at coordinate 76,981,674 of NC_083762.1, forward strand.
ATATATATATTATACATAGATTTAATGTATGCCCCTTCATATTTGGCAACATTTTTTTCAAACAGTAAGCAGGTATGCAAATGAGCCGTTATTGAACCGACAGGGTCAAGCAATTTATGCTAGGCCTACAATATAGAAACTAGTCAAATGGCAAGCTAGTTGCTTGCTGACTTTTATAAGTTCTATCAGCAATGAATTTAAACAATGGTAATTATGTGAGGCAGCGCAGAAAACGCGGTAACTATGTTCTCATTATTTAACGTTACTCAGCAGCTCTTATTTTGAGGAACATCACAGGAAGTTGAAACCGGAACTTCTGTACAGGAAGTCTAATTGTTGCCAACTTCACGGAGCTTGCTGCACATGTCTTGGAGGACTGAAATGTGTCCCCACGCAACACAAAACGTAAAATAGGTTCTTACATATTGTAACTCAACAAATCAATATTCATGAAAATAAAATCATATAAATATGCGTAACAAACGTCAAATCAATTTCAAGTTTCAAGTAAAACAAATAATAACAAATAATGACATAAACAATAGTTATGTCAGTTAAAGGCGCCAGCTGTGATGCCAAGGCTGCTGCTGACTCGAGTTACGCGTCTTCAAACCCAACCACACTAAACCGTGACTTTCCAGAGTTATAGGCCCGGCTACGACCATATCGCGCACTGTAGCCACCAACCAATACTGACGTTGAGAAAGAGAGTGTCATTGAAAATCTGCGGAAATGATGTTGCAGTGGGGAGCAGTGTCACCGCACAGCAAGGTGGTTACAATCTACTGTATGTGGAAGTAAAAAAAGAAAAGAAAGAAAATAAAGAAATTGCTGTGAACGATAAACATTTCAAAACTTAAGTTACATCCAAACTACATCCACGCTAAAACGTCTGAAAGAACAAGTCGGACATATACTGTATGTGAAAGCGACAAAACGTCGCTTAGCCGAGTCAGTGCGCTGAACAATATCAGAGAGCAAGAAAATGAATAAATAGGTATGAACGATGAACATTTAAAAAATTAAGTTTCGCGTCTTCAAACCATAGACTGTATAAAGAATAACGAAGTTGCGCTAGTAAGCACAGCTGGAAACCACAAACCCCGTCGCACTTCTCTTTGTTGTACAGGTAGCAGTTGAAATTGTACTTCCCTCTAGGGTCTTTCAGCGAATTTATCCCTGGTTATGGGTATGCACTTTGTTGTACGTCGCTCTGGATAAGAGCGTCTGCCAAATGCCAATAATATAATGTAATGTAATGTAATGAAACGCCTTTCACCGCATGTTTAATCTTTAGTCATCAGTTACCTTATGGAATGGAAATGAAGTTAGTCTAGTTTTCATGTTTTATGTTTCACTCCCCTCCAGGAAACACACCACATCGGCCCATGGGTTACCCGTCCGCAACGTGAAGACTCGTCAGCTTCGGCAAGTGGAAGTTGTTCCCGGGATTGAAGCAAATTTCTCGGATTAAAGCCACGGTTTCGCCGAAGAAGCAAGCGATTTGGAATCTTTGTCTAGGGTGACTTCGTGCATGGACTGAATTCGGATCTATGAAGCATAAAGTTGGACGTGCTTCTCAGTGATTGCAAAAATGATCACAGGTCTCCGAAAACCTTCCCAAGATGTAGTCCAGGGGGCCTCTTCAGTTATAAAGTAAAAGGCACCCCTACTCCTCACTGCTTATGTGGTTTTGCTACAGATTTGTGTGACCTCAACGCTGCATAACGCATTTATTTAATTTGTTTATCATCTTCAGCCACATTGTGTCAGACAGTTTTTTAAATGTGTTTTCGCTGTGTGCGGTGTCTGTATTTCATCTTCACTCTGGAGTCTTTGTCTTCCTCCTCCCAGTCCCGTTTTCTGATTTCAACCCGGCCAATCCATCATTGCCCTGTCCCATCCCGGTTGTATATAGACCGGGTATGCAGTTGCGTCTGCGTTCTGTAGGCGAGTTCGTGTGTACTGGTTTGGAGGTATTTTGAGGAACATTTGCTCGCGGTAAGACGCGGTCCCTCCTACATGTTCACGCACGGAGGAGTGTGTGTTTAGCCCACTAGTTTAGAGGCAACTGCCACCCGCTGTATATTTGGTTTAACCCCATTTATGAGCATAGACCGCTACAGAACTTTCTTTTCTTGTTAGTTTTCCTGTTATTTTGCCAGCGGGGTTTTCACTTGATTGGCAATGTCTAGTTATACCGCTGGTTTGCTCCCCCATTCTTTGTACCTGTAAATGTTAGCTTTCCTCTGGGGTCCTCGTCGCACTTGTCCCTGTGTTCGATCTGCACTTCGTTGTTCGTCGCTCTGGATAAGAGCGTCTGCTAAATGCCTGTAATGTAATTTAATGTATTACATTTACATTTTTACATTTTAGTCATTTGGCAGACGCTTTTAATCCAAAGCGACTTACAAGTGCATAGGTTCTACCACAAGTCAAAGCATCACATCCCGAACTAGAAAAATACACCTGGACTGCTGTTCTAAACATATAGTCGTCATCATAAGTGCAATTTTTTTTTTTTTTTTTTTTTTTTTTTTTTTTTGGGGGCGGGGGTTAGGCAGGGATAGGGGTATCAGAAGGGGGGGGCGGGGTAAATCAGGAGGGGGGACTAAGGTAGAGTTTGAAGAGGTGTGTTTTGAGTCTGCGTCGAGATAGGGGGAGGGATTCTGCTGTCCTGACAGTGGTAGGCAAGTCATTCCACCACTGAGGAACCAGAACGGAAAACAGGCGTGAACGTGCAGCTCGACCGCCAGGTGCCCGTAGAGAGGGAATCGTAAGGCGACCAGAGCTGGCAGACCGGAGTGGTCTAGCTGGGGAGTAGGGAGTGATCAGGGATTGTATGTAATGTGGGGCAGTCCCCTTAGCAGCCTGAAATGCCAACACTAGGGCCTTGAATCGGATGCGTGCGGCAATAGGAAGCCAGTGGAGGCCAATGAGAAGCGGGGTGACATGAGCCGACCTGGGCTGACTGGTGATCAAGCGGGCTGCAGCATTCTGGACCAGCTGGAGGGGCTTGATGGCACACGCTGGGAGACCGGCTAGGAGGGAGTTGCAGTAATCCAGGCGGGAAATGACGAGCGCCTGGACTAGGAGCTGGGTGGCTTTCTCCGTCAGGAGATGACGGATGCGGCGTATATTAAACAGAAAGAACCTGCAGGTTCTGGCAGTGGAGGATACTTGTGGAGCCAGGGAGAGGCAGTTATCAAGAGTCACCCCAAGATTCTTTGCCGTACGGGAGGAGGAAACTACAAAGTCCTCCACAGTCAGTGAGAGGTCGATTGACGGAGAGGACTTAGCAGGGATGTAGAGAAGCTCAGTTTTGGCAAGGTTGAGCTTCAGGTGATGGGAAGTCATCCATGCAGAGATATCAGCCAAGCAGGCAGAGATCTGTGTGGTGATTTGGGTGTCAGGGGGGAAGGAAATGAAGAGTTGGGTGTCATCAGCGTAGGAGTGATAAGAGAAGCCGTGGGAAGAGATAACAGAACCAAGAGACATGGTGTATAGCGAGAAGAGGAGAGGCCCAAGAACCGAGCCCTGCGGGACTCCAGTTCGTAGGGGTTGAGGGTCGGAGAGTGCGCCCCTCCAAGTCACCTGGTAGGAGCGACCAGAGAGGTAGGAGGAAAACCAAGCGAGTGCAGAACCTGTGACACCCATCCCAGACAGCGATGAGAGCAGAATCTCATGGTTGATGGTATACACTGTATATAGCATCGCGCACCAACACCATTTCGTATTGTCTTTCACTGCTTGTTTGTACCGTTGTGTATGTTCTTTAAAGTTTACATACATATGCTTGCAAGCAATTCCATCTCTCTGACCATTTCTTCCCCGGGCGTTAGATTCACGGTCACCCATCGTCCCCTGGACGTAAAAATTTTGGGGGCTCGCCCGGGATCTAGCCATCAAGCGTGAATGTATTGGTGGTTTAATATATAACTTTTTTTTTTAAAGCTCAAATATACTCACTCACCAGCCATTTGAATTCCTTTGTCATTTAAGATGGCAGTTCTGCCTCTGTCCCATTGCTGCATATTGAGGCGTCTGACTGTGTTCCAAAGATCATGGCCGTCACCTTCACGCATCCAGTTTCGCATGGGCATGATGACCGCGCCATCGCTGCTGTAGGAGTCAACTGCTTCGCCATCTAGCCACAGAACTGAAGTGAACTCAGAACGGGTCACCGCAGTGTAGGTGCCTAAAATGGAGTGCACCTCATCTATACGCCGCAAAAGAAACAAACAATAAAAACACATGGAAAACTGGACTATGGACTATGTTCCACAGAATGGTAACAACGAAACAGGCATTTAGAATCACGGGATACCAAAATAGGCTATTCGCTATTCAATTCAATACATGACACAATTGAAAAATCCATCAAAACAATTAAATCTGAAAACACCATGATATTCGGGATATTGTCGGAGGTACATCGCAGTTATGCTGGCTGTACCTTCCGATATCTTTGTACAGCAACTTGTAGCTACGTTACGTGTAGTTACATATTTTGCATCTTCTATTTGACAATATACACTCACTTTATTAGGTATTTATTAGACGTTTTGGGTCTTCTGCTGCTGTAGTGTATCCACTTAGAGGTTTGACGCATTGTGTGTTCAGAGATCTGTTCACTGATGTAATGTATAGTTATTTCCATTACAGTCACCTTCCTGTCAGCTTAGACCATTCTGGCCCTTCTCCATTACCTCACTCATCAAGCCATTTCCGTCCGCAGAATTGCCGATCACTGAATGTTTGTTTGTTTTTCGCACCATTCGGAGTAAACGCAAGAGACTGTTGTGGATGAAAATCTCAGGAGGTCAGCAGTTACAGAAATACTCGTACCTGCCCATCTGGCACCAACAATCATGCCACAGTCAAAATCACTATTGGTTGATATGAACAGCAACTGAAGCTCCGGACCCATATCTGCACGATTTTATGCATTGCACTGCTGCCACGATTAGGTAATCGCAGGACTAAGTAGGTGTACAGGTGTTCCTAATAAAGTTCAGTGAGTGGATATTTCGGCAATTGTTGTCTGTATCTGTGTGCATGGACAGTAGACCAGCTGTAAATATTGCTCTCCTTCAGTTGCCATAAAAACCATTTACCCAACATCCAACCAGCTGCCTGCCTTTCATTTTATTTCCTGCTTGATACTATTCATTTGAATGAAGTTGGTCAGGATTAGAAGATATGAAATTATATACTTCATTATGTCACGTCCTGGCTCAGTGGCTCAAGAGGGAGACGCACACTGACGCATTTAAAAAACAAGGTCAAATTTATTAGAAATAACCAGTTAACAAAAATGTGTAGTGTGAAAGTCAGTTGCATCAGTAGTGCGAGTGAATGGATGTGTGAAAAGTATGCTGAAGAAATGTTGTCTGATGCAAACCCAAAAAGAACCAACAGGTACGTGGGCAGAGTTCCCTGACAAGAGTCAGGCACATTTTAACATCTGGTCACAGGGGCTCCCAATTACGCAAACGACCTGGTACTCCGCCAAGAAACTGGCATCCACGTAGCCACGTTCGTCCGTCTTTAATCCGCCTTTGGTTCGTTCCGCCCCGGCGGTGGCCTGGCCGCTGAAGCCGTCCTTCCTCGCCTAGTCGTCCGTCTTTGATGCCGTCTAGGCTTAGAGAGAGAGAGAGGTTAGCGAGCGTGTTGTTAGAATGGTTTGCTCACGTGAATCCGGGACTTTTGAGGGTTCGTCCGTGGGGGTTTCCTCCGTGTGCATGGGCTCTCTCGCAATTCGTTAGCCCCGTCTAGGTTTCGCCAACCTATGCGTGTACTCTGGCTCCGGATCTCTCCTCCTCCGTCATGAGCCCGGGGTTGCGTTTTTAGGCTCCTTTTGAAGACGCCGCTTCTCCTTCCCGAACTCGGTTCAGCTGTGCCTGTTCAATTAAAATGTTCATTCACGTGCGGAATGCGGCCGCACCCGTCTCGCCCCGGGGGTTGCTGGCCATGGTGCTGATTCTCCTCCCGGTCTCTCTCCAAGGTGCCGTTCTCTTAGGATAGGACAAGGGAAAATATTCAGAGTGAATCAGCTTCCCCAGCTCTTGGCGCCGGCGCACGGGCCGTTCCACCCCAGTGGTGTACCGATCCCTGGTCGGGCCACCACAGGACGCTGTGGGTGTAACGTTACTACGAAGTTTAATTACTACGACGGGGTAGCGATTATTATTATTGTTGTTGTTGTTGTTGTTGTTGTTGTTGTTGTCATTGGCACTTTTTGTACACCTGTTTCATCCTACAGATGTAATAGTACATACAAATATCACACATTTACAAGTTCAGCTTGTGTGATCTAAGCTGCTCTGACTTTTGTTAAAATGTAAATAATCTTTTTGTACAAAAGATTTTTTACCTGTCAAATATGGTTATTTCTCATGAGCAATTATGATTGGCATGTCCTCTGAGCAAAGTCTATTTATTCAGCTTCAACACCTGATGCAGTCACCAGAGTTCCATTTAAGTCTACAGGCAGGTATGGAGAGGCTATCCTCTCATAACAAATATTGTATTACCTTGGTTTGTTTTTTTGGCTGTGTTCTTTACTTTCTCTTGTGTTCTATTAAGAGAGAACCTTGCAGTGTCTAACATCTTTTAATGGATTGGTGAGTTTACAATTATCTCTGAAATATAGCATTTATAAAAGGGGATATAAATGGTATCAGAATGTGAGCTTGACTCTTTCCAATGTGACTTTTTCCTTCAGAGCTGAGTGGTCCCACATCAGCAGTGTCCAGAGGCAGTCCTGTACATGTGCATGCCTCCTCCTTGCGTGGTAAATATATTCATAACCATTACATAATTTTACTTGTTTATGCTGAAATTAGATCCTAACATAGATTTTCTTGCCTGAATAGCTTCTCCTGCACCATGTACAGCCTCCAAAAATCAGCCCACAGCCACCGTGTCAAGAGCAGAGGGTACTGATGTACCTTCAGCGCCAGTGAAGGCCCCCATTCCAGTCCCAGTGGAACTTCTGCGTGTGTTCGTGGAGCTCACTGGAGCAGTAGCGCAGAGTATGGCATTGAATCTTACCCAATAGTAAATACTCTGTGAAGAGCCATCATTCATTGTATTTACTTTTTATTTCTTACTTCCGTTGTGAAAATATACTACAATTGTTGAAATTATACAATAGTTTGACTGATGACCCGTTGTCTCAAAGTTCACAGTGGCGTTGCTACAACAGTGCCACAGTCTCTGTCTCTGACCATATGTCCTCTTTTACACCCTCCAGCCCCTACCACACCTGAGCTAGAGACCTGCCTGGATGAAGGTGAGCCTCGCTCCGTAAACACACATGAGCTAGAGACACGACTGGATGAAGGTGGGCCTCGCTCCATAAACACACATGAGCTAGAGACACGACTGGATGAAGGTGAGCCTCGCTCCGTAAACACACATGAGCCAGAGACACGACTGGATGAAGGTGGGCCTCGCTCCGTAAACACACATGAGCCAGAGACACGACTGGATGAAGGTGGGCCTCGCTCCCTAAACACAACTGAAGTCATTGTTGAGTGTTATTGTGTCAGCTCTTAGATACTTTGTTAATTAAGTGTTTTAAGTCAGTAACCCCATACTTTGTGTTTTGTAGCAATAATACAGCCAGCAACAACTTCTCCCCCTCCGCCTCCACTCCCTGGTGTGCCTGGCAAGTACATATTCTGCCCAGCTAAGGTATTTTCCCAATACCAAGCACAATTTCCAGTGTGGGACGGCCCACAAACAGCGACAAGCAAGTAACGTTAACTTGCCTGAATCAGTGCGCCGAACAAGAGCAATGAAAAGCTACGAACTCTAAACATTTTACAAAGATTTTTACCTGAAGACTGCTCTCTCCTGCACACTTCAAACGGCAAACTAGCCGATAGACTAGGCATATTAATAAATACCAACCTTGGCAGGTAGCCTATCTGTCCCAGCGTTTATACAGTGGGTAGCTACTATGTAGTGGGTAGCTACCATGGGAAAGCAAAATATTCACTATTCAGTTCAATACACGACACAATTGAAAAATGCATCAAAACAATTAAATCTGAAAACACTATGATATTCGGGATATTGTCGGAGGTACATCGCAGTTATGCTGGCTGTACTACTGTGCGATATCGTCCGGCGATTTGTACAGCAACTTGTAGCTACGATACGTAGGCTACTAGGAAGAGAAATTCAGCGAGATTCACTACTGTAGCCTGTGTGAAAGTGACAAAACGTGACTTACCCGAGTCAGCGCGCCGAACAATGACAGAGAGCAAGAAAATAAAGAAATTGCGATGAACGATAAACATTTCAAAACTTAAGGCGAGACACGGCAGGCAAACGACAGTAACGACAGACGGCAGACACGACATATACTACCGTTTGGTTATTTTGAACATTAAATGACAAAAACCTAACAATTAGGCCATGTTTAATGAATGTCCATGAATACCAACCGTTGGCAGGTAGCCAAAACTGTCACAGCGTTTTTACAGTGGGTAGCTACTATGTAGTGGGTAAAGCAAAAGCAAAATATTCACTATTCAGTTCAATACATGAAACAATTGAAAAATCCATTAAAACAATGAAATCAGGAAACACCATATTCTGGATATTATTGGGGGGTACATCGCAGTTATGTGTACTGTGTACTGTGTGATATCTGCCGGCTTTTACGATTTGAGCTGCACTTCACGCCACTTAGACGACAGTCGCAAGTGAATCTTGCTGAATTTCTCTTCAAGGTAGCAGTAGCGAAAGTGACAAAACGTAACTTACCCGAGTCAGTGCGCCGAACAATGACAGAGAAAATGAAGAAATTGTGATGAACGATAAACATTTCAAAACTTAAGGCGAGACACAGCAGGCAGAGATCTGCCCGAGAATTTACTCGTAGACGCTTAACCGAGGCGGATGGCCACGGCATCCTCCCCAGATTTGAGTGAGGCGGCGTTTCCTCACGACGATTACCTATCCACTTGTGGGGAGATTCGGAGGCGTGGTCCTACAGTCATATCAGCATAAACTTTTTTGCACTGACGAAACGGAGAGCTTCACATGGGCAAGTGTGGTTGGCTTTGAAGACGCGTAACTTAAGTTTTGAAATGTTTATCGTTCACCGCAATTTCTTTATTTTCTTACTCTCTGTCATTTTTCGGCGCACTGACTCGGGTCGTGAAGTGCAGCTAAAATCGTAAAAGCCGGCAGATATCGCACAGTATACAGCCAGCATAACTGCGATGTACCCCCCAATAATGTCCCGAATATGGTTTTCCTGATTTACACCGCAGACTTGGAAGGAAAGAAACCCAAGAAGGGAAATCCTGCAAGATATATCTCTGATAAAAGTGTGTTATAAGTTGTGTTGAAAAGTGTTCGGATATAACGTTGTATTGAGGCAACGGAGGTAAAAATAGTTATTTATGTATGTGTAAGATAAGAAACGCAAAGGGTGAATAAAGGTATTAACGAGAGAAAATACAGGCTCTGGCGGAAAAATAAAGATAAAATATATAATAATATAGATAATAATAGGCGGAAAAAAATTTAAAAATAGATAATATAAAAGTATTACGGCCAGTATATGAAAATGAAAAAGGGAAAGAAAACGGCGACTGAGATAATAGCGGGGCTGTATCTCAAATGTATACAGGAGATAGAAACTATCTCCGATAAGTGGAAACAAAAAAAAGAACTAAGAAAATTGCGGCAAAATGGCCGTTTGATAAGAAAAATATGCGGAGGAGAAGGATAGCGTAATGGCGGCGGGTAGAAACTGAAGCGAAGAGGCGACTCCGCCTCCGTATGACATGTGGCCTTGGGAAGGAGGAGTGTGGAGAAGGGGCGTCAAAACAGGTGCAGAGGGACTTGGCTGGGTGATACAAAACGATTTTTTTCTTTTTATTAAATAAAACAAGAACAACACAGAAACCATACGGTTTAGCGATAAGGAGGAGCTCCCCAAAATAGTAGGGTCATTATTAATTTGGGCTGCTGTACCTCGATACATTCCCTGGTCCACTCAAGACATGCAACATATAATAACAAATCTCCCTGAGCTACAGAATGGAGTGAGCCACTGGTTCAAGATGCTGGAGGAGGAGATGACAGGCCGAATCTTGGCTGTTGGGGGCCTGAAGGCTCTCCTGGGGAAGGTTGTGGGGATGGAAACAATGCTGGACATATTCAAGCAGGCTGGCTTTGTCAGAGCCCAGGTGCAACATACAGCAGTGGACAGTGGGCCATTTGACAATGTACGTGCTGCGCAGGTGGAGGCTGATAACCGAAAGGGACGCACAAACAGATCCCATAATGCCGTATGGGAGGGGATGCCACCAGGAGTGGGGTGCCGCCTCGATGAGGTGGTGGGACTGAACACCATGACACACAGGGAGTTTGTGGATCATGTGGCGAACGCTGTAGAGAGACAGTGAGAAGAGGAAAAAAGCTGGAAGATCAAGCTAAAGACATTCAAAGAAAACTACTGTGCAGCTGAAGGAGCTGGAAGCCAAAGAACAAAAGCACCCCCCACACCTGAACCATGGAGCAGCCCGATGGTGCCCTGGCCAACAGTGGTCTACAACTTCTCCGGCATCCCTCACCCAGTAGCCATGTAAGGTAATATACAAGGGGGGAACTACAAATGGGTGCGCACCAAATCAGGGGAGGGCCAGGGAATGGTGGGCAAGCCAATCAGGGGAAAGGGCAGCAGAATCAGCGCAATTTTGATGATGCTGGTAGGGGTAGTATTTATGATAGCTGGTATTTATCAGATTCTAATTGGAGTAGATAATCAAAGTAAAAATAAAAGTAAACTTGGTGAACTTAGACAGAGTAGTAACACATAGAGCCAGACGCCTTCCTAAAGGTTCTTTGTCTCTTTTTATTTTCTTGCTCATGTGAGCTTGTGGGTGAGGGACGTTGTCCCCGGTATTTGTAATTTGGTTTGTGTTTTTTCCTGAGCTGCGTCTCATGATTCTTTATTTCCGTGCCTAGTGTTTTTTCTGGATTGTATGTTGTTATTTTGGTTGGGGTGTTCGCCCCGTTTTTAGGGTTTTTCGGAACAGGATTGTAGAATATTAAAGACATGTGTCCAGCTCTCTCTCTCTCTCTCTCTCTCTCGGTTCAGAGGGACTTCCCGTCTTCTTCTCATTGACGGGAAATAGCGCTCGTTTTCTTTCCACTAGCCTGAAAGTCAGTGCATGAAAAAGCCTTGAGTTTTGAAATGTTTATCGTTCATCGCAATTTCATTATTTTCTTACTCTCTGTCATTGTTCAGCGCACTGACTCGGGTAAGTTACGTTTGTAACTGACTTGTTCGTCTAGGTTCGTCATGTTGTTTAGTTGGTTACGCAGACTGGTTACGCACACTTTTACAGGTCTTTCCGCAAACTTTTTTTTCCGTCTGCCTCTTGTACGTCAAAGCAACTCTTGAGCATTACTCATCTCTCTCTCTCTCTCTCTCTCTCTCTTTCTCTCTCTCTCTCTCTCTCAGTAACAGTAAGGTTCGCATTTGAATCTCGTTCGGTAGTTCACAACTAAAACTGTACTTCGTTCAGCCTCCACAGGCCGCTTGGCACCTCCCCCTCTCCGAACCTCCACATCACGCTCACGACTACTGTCTGTTCTGGCTCCACGGTGGTGGAACGAACTCCCCGTTGAGGTCAGAACTGTAGAATCTCTCCCCACCTTCAAGCGCAAGCTGTTATGTTTGTTATGATTTATTTTCTTGTCATGTCTAGTTATGTTTCGTTACGATTATTTTACCTTGTTATGTTCAGTGGTTATCGTCTTAGTTCGCCCCTTTTCAACAAAATTCGATTTTTACACAGATGTAACTACGCTTCGTCGTACGGGAAAACCCCGTAATATCGCCTGTATATCCTCCCACCATAGACTTTAATTTTAATTGTTTTTCCATGTGTTTTTATTGTTTGTTTCTTTTGCGGCGTATAGATGAGGTGCACTCCATTTTAGGCACCTACACTGCGGTGACCCGTTCTGAGTTCACTTCAGTTCTGTGGCTAGATGGCGAAGCAGTTGACTCCTACAGCAGCGATGGCGCGGTCATCATGCCCATGCGAAACTGGATGCGTGAAGGTGACGGCCATGATCTGTGGAACACAGTCAGACGCCTCAATATGCAGCAATGGGACAGAGGCAGAACTGCCATCTTAAATGACAAAGGAATTCAAATGGCTGGTGAGTGAGTAGCCCTATATTTGAGCTTAAAAAAAAAAAGAAGTAATGTCCATCCATCCATCCATTATCTGAACCCGCTTATCCTGAACAGAGTCGCAGGGGGGCTGGAGCCTATCCCAGCATACATTGGGCGAAAGGCAGGAATACACCCTGGACAGGTTGCCAGTCCATCGCAGGGCACACACACACCATTCACTCACACACTCATACCTATGGGCAACAGACTCTCCAATCAGCCTAACCTGCATGTCTTTGGACTGTGGGAGGAAACCCACGCAGACACGGGGAGAACATGCAAACTACACACAGAGAGGCCCCGGCCGACGGGGATTCAAACCCAGGACCTCCTTGCTGTGAGGCAGTAGTGCTACCCACTGCACCATCCGTGCCGCCAAGAAGTAATATATTAAAGTTAAAGTCCCAGTATATGGAGGTAACTGCAGCACCCGTATTTAAGAATTACAAGGACCTTTGCACAGTTTGGATGGAATGGAGAGGATTTCCTGTCCTTCAGCATCTCCAGGCAAAAGTGGGAGGCTTCAGTGGGACCCTTCCGGGTCACAGTCATCGTACCTTAGCCACTTGGCTATGCTACATGCTGCTCAGTATTATAAAAAGATGAAATATTTTACCAAGGTATCAGAATTTAACTACGCAATATTTAGGGAATTATTTGAATTACTGCTATACAAAATCAGAGAGCCATACAAAACCCCAGAGAGTACATATGCAAATTAAAGTGTGTTTTACATGCACGATTCCAAATGATTGTTTTTTCTTGCTTCTTTAAAAAAAATTAAGGATGGTAATTTACTTCAAATGTGACCTTATTTTCCAATGGTTTTTACGCAGGAAACCAACCTTTTCAAAATGGACACACAGTACAAAGTTGTTTGAAACAGTCTGAACATTCAAACATACAAATGCACATTTTCATTTTCATCATAACCCCAAAAAGGCCTTTCCTCCTGCACAGGATATTAAGCCTTTCCCTGTTTTGCTATTTCAGCTCAGCCCACTGCTGCATTATTCGCTAAGAGATACCTGAAAGCTGGGAAGGTTATTCTTACCTGCCTAGTTTCAGGATTTTGTTGCATTAACATGACGGTGGGGTTTTATCGGGATAAAGACATCTTGGCTGAAAAAGATGGCCTTTTGTCCACTGGGATCAGACCGAACGGGGATGGGACCTGCCAGTTGAGAAAGAGCTTGGACATCTCAAACAGCAGTCCTATAGCTGTGGAGTCCATTTTGGAAATCTGACGGTCAAATGGGGTAAGTCCACCGATTTATAACCTGGTTTAATTTCATGTTGACTTGCAAGACGAGATGAAATTAATAGTGCTGTGAGAACAAAATCATGACCACTATTGTCGAGTGTGGCATCATACATTAGTGTGGCTGTCAAACTAACCTATTGATGTACTCTTTGCCTTCACAGACGGGAAGATATGGGACCTGGCTGTAGACCATATCAAGAGGCATCACTACTGGTCACTAGCACCTATAGTGCTTTTCATTTTGATGCTGACGCTCATATGGTTCACAGCTGTGAAACAGGACAAATTCACCAAGGAAGTGTGACCCTCGCATCTTATCTTGCAGTCACACTGAGGGAATTGACTGTGACAACCACCGCCAGTTTAAATCCTCTGCCGATGTGATCTGGATCTTGTGGCGCTGCCGAAATACGGCAGGATCTGGTGGATTTTTATGTATTGTTTTTGTTTAGTTTAGTTTGATATTATAGTTTAATTGATGCTTCTCATTCACCCATTCATACACACACTCACACACCAACAGCGATTGGCTGCCATGTAAGGCACCAACCAGCTTCTCAGGAGCATTTGGAGGTTTGGGTTCTTGCTCAGGGACTCTTCGACAGGTGGGATCGAAAATAAAATAATTTATTTTGTTTATTTATTCATTTATTTATTTTCAGAATTCATATTCGTATTAACTGCATCATTACAAGATTAGCAATCTCAAAATGTTAGTGTTCTGTATTTTTGAGAATAGCCCAACTGATGACATGGGTCTCAATATCTCTTTGTCTTATAGTGATCCATGGTCATCCCATATTTCGTCGCCTATAGGTCAAACACTTGGAGCAGGGGTCGGCAACCCTGGTCCTGGAGAGCCGCAGGATGTGCTGGCTTTCGTTGTTGCTTGGCATTAATTGATCAATGAAAGCCGTTGATTACACAGTTAACTCACCTCACCTGGTTTCTTGGGTCTGAGTCGCTTGCTTATTTTAAGGTGGAGACGAAAGCCAGCACACCCTGCGGCTCTCCAGGACCAGGGCTGCCGACCCCTGACTTGGAGCATAATTGTAGATGGCCGGTTGAGGACTCATATACCGCCATCTAGTGCACTGTAATTGTCTAAGCATGCCTCACAACTAGAATTGTTTCATGGATTTTTTTTGTTGTTGTTGTAAAATCTAAGTTCACTCTCCAATTGAGAGTCTATAATTGCTGTGAAAGTAAAACACCAATACATTCACGCTTGGTGGCTAGATCCCGGGCGAGCCCCCCAAATTGTTACGTCCAGGGGACGATGGGTGACCGTGAATCTAACGCCCAGGGAAGAAATAGTCAGAGCTGGAATTGCTTGCCAGCATATATACGTACACTTTAACGAACATACACAACGGTACAAACAAGCAGTGAAAGACAATCCTAAATGGTGTTGGTATAGTGTATACATTACATTACATTACAGGCATTTAGCAGACGCTCTTATCCAGAGCGAATCAAATCAAACACAGGGACAAGTGCGACGAGGACCCCAGCGGAAAGCTAACATTTACAGGTACAAGAATGGGGGAGCAAACCGGCCGTATAACTAGACACTGCCAATGAAGTTAAAACACCGCTGGCAAAATAACATGAAAACTAACAAGAAAAGAAAGTTATGTAGCGGCCTATGCTCATAAATGGCGTTAAACCAAATATACAGCGGGTGGCAGGAACAGCAAACTCGTCAGCAAAAGTTGCTAGGTGGCTATAGTACACGTCGTAGTCATAGCCACGCCTATAAACACAGGAAAGTCACTTTCTAGTGTGGATGGTTTTGAAGACGCGCAACTTAATGTCAAAGGCTACATCGCTCCTGGTTGACTCGAAGACGTGAGGATGAGAACAGGCTTTTTCTGTAGCCATTTTCTTGCGGTTTGCATTTGCTACATTCTAGCAACAGACTGCGCTTTCCCCATCTCCCGTATTTTGTGCTCTGAGGCACTGAAAGCTGGTGACTCTCTGGCATGATCGTAAACTTTATGATCTCTGTTACACGCATTTTCCCAGTTAGATATTCTTCTTCTGGAAGTAGGTAATTGGTCACGTCTCTTGTGAGTAGCTTTTTGGCGTTTTGACGATATTTCCAGGTTTCAAACTACCCGCGGCATGCTAAGGCGAAAGTGCTGAACACGTGATCTGATGGCTTTTCGCGTTTCACAGCGTACTTCGCATGAGGAGAAATAGATGTGTAGTTTCAAGGTTCTTACCACTAGTCTGAAAGAAGACAAGTTACGGAAGCTAAATAGCTCAAAATCTCAAAACTGACCAGTGCATGAAAACCCGATGTTTTTGCCTGCCGTGTCTCGGCTTAAGTTTTGAAATGTTTATCGTTCATAGCAATTTCTTTCTTTTCTTACACTCTGTCGGCACGCCAACTGGGGTAAGTCACGTTTCGTCACTTTCACATAGGCTACAGTAGTGAATCTCGCTGAATTTCTCTTCCAAGTAGCCTACGTAAGGTAGCTACAAGTTGGTAAATAAATATTTATTAATTTAATTTTTTATTTATTTCCAGAATTCATATTCATATTAACAACTGCATCATTACAACATTAACAATCTGAAAATGTTAGTGGTCTGTATTCTTGAGAATAGCCCTACTCTGATGACATAGGTCTCAATATCTCTGTCTTATAATGATCCATGGTCTGCCCATATTTCGTCGCCTATAGCTCAAACACTTGTAGCATTTCGTTGCCTATAGGTCAAACATTTGGAGCATAAAAAAGGGGCGACATGGCTCAGGCAGTAAGAGCAGTCATCTGGCAGTGGGAGGGTTGCTGGTTCAATTCCCCGCCCACGCTGTGTCCCTGAGCAAGACACCTAACGACTAGAATTTTCATGGATAATTTTTTTATTGTTTGTAAAATGTAAGTTCACTCTCCAATTGAGAGTGTATAATGCTGTGAAAGTAAAAAGTAAAAAAGACTTGATTTCACAAGCTACTATAGCTCTATGTCTTGCGTGTGCAATTTTTATATATATTTTATTTCATTTTAAGGTTTGAGAATCTTTTGTAAATATATGCGTGATTACTGCCGGGTGTTTTAAATATTGTGAATTTCCCAAGGGGGAGAACAAATTGATTGGTTGTTATTATATATGTAAATTTATATATGAGAAGACGAAATTGGAAAACATTCAGTTCCATTAACATTTATTTTTATTTTATTGATCTCATTTCTTTTCCCCTTTCTCAGTTCTTCTATTCAGTTTTTGGGGAAAAGCAAATGCAACGAAGAAAGGTTGATCTTGTGATGTTGACTGCTCAGAAACATTAGATAAGATTGTGACTCCCCTGGACCTTATGTTCAAACATTTGAAAAAAAAAAAAAAAAAATGTGTGGCCAGAAAAGACTGGAACATTTAAACCTGATTGCTGTGTTGATTGAGAAAGAAAAATTAGATTAAAATATGTACCGACAACATTTTACTCAATGGAGAATTGCGTTGCAGAGGCATCAGAACAGGCTTGGCAGAAGGACTGAAGCCAACAGGAAGAAGCAGAGAGGGGTGCCCGGGAAGGAGGAGCTTCCCAGTGACGCAGAACCAAGCTGCCCTGCCTTCACTGAGAAACCACCACCTTATTCTGGAGCTTCCCCTGCTGGAGGAATGTACCCTGACATTGAGGAGGTCCAAATGATGGTAAGTCAAGTAAATCAATCTGACACTTCCATTACAGATGGAAGGATGACTCAGACAAGGGACTTTATCAGGCCAGCTGAGCACCTCCTGTCCTCCCCACCAGAGGGACACCAGCAGCCCTTCAAGAATTCAACACCCCTCCATGCAAAGTGCCTGTTCATTACAGAGTGATGACCTACGCGACAGCCAGCTGTTTGGAGGAGGATCCATGGCCCATCAGGAACCTTGCCAGAAGCAAGAGCGCCCCCTAAAGGCCAGAACTGGAAAAGAGACTTTTATCCTATTGTACCAGACCCATCAACAATACTCACCAAAATCCCACCTTCAACAACCCATTACACTGTCATAGACTTGTGCTCATCATTTTTCTCCATCACCTTACATGAACAATCCCAAGCCCTTTTTGCTTTCACCTACAGAAGGCAGCAATACACTTATTCCAGGCTGCCACAAGGATACGTGGGATCACCAAGTGTGTTCAACCAAATTGTCCGACAAGATCTCTCCGATTTCGCCCGGTCCAATGGGAGCACACTCATTCAGTATGTAGATGATCTCCTACTCTGCAGCCCATCCAAAGAAGCATGCGAGCAAGACAGCTGAGCTCTCCTTACATGTGTCACACGCTGTGGACTCCATGCTATCCAGAGAAAAATTTGCCCTAACCCACCAAAGAGTTTCTGGCTACAAAGTTTTATTTTATTTTATTTTCGATCCCGTCTGTCGAAGAGTCCCTGAGCAAGAACCCCCAAGCCCAAATGCTCCTGAGAAGCTGGTTGGTGCCTTGCATGGCAGTCAATCACCGTTGATGTGTGAGTGTGTGTATGAATGGGTGAATGAGAAGCATCAATTATAAAGCACTATACAGATATACATACAACCTGTCCCCACCTCCACCCCTACCCCCACCACCCCACCCCACCAATATCAAACAAAACTAAACATTTAAAAAAAATAAATAAAAAAAATCCCATATCTCCCCGTCTGCGAAGGCAAGGAGTACATCAATAGGTTAGTTTGACAGCCACACTAATGTATGATGCCACACTCTACAACAGTGGTCATGATTTTGTTCTCACAGTACTATTAATTTCATTTCGTCTTGCAAGTCAACATGAAATTAAACCAGGTTATAATCGGTGGACTTACCCCATTTGACTGTCAGATGTCCAAAATGGACTCCACAGCTATAGGACTCCTCAGTGCTGTTTGAGATGTCCAAGCTCTTTCTCAGCTGGCAGGTCCCATCCCTGTTCGGTCTGATCCCAGTGGACGAAAGGCCATCTTTTTCAGCCAAGATGTCTTTATCTCGATAAAAGTCCACCGTCATGTTAATGCAGCGAAATCCTGAAACTAGGCAGGTAAGAATAACCTTCCCAGTGTTCAGGCATCTCTTAGCGAATAATGCAGCAGTGGGCTGAGCTGAAATAGCAAAAAAGGAAAAGGCTTAATATCCTGTGCACAAGGAAAGGCCTTTTTGGGGTAATGATGAAAATGAAAATGTGCATTTGTATGTTTGAATGTTCAGGCAGTTTCAAGACAACTTTGTACTGTGTGTCCATTTTGAAAAGGTTGGTTTCCTGCGTAAAAACCATTGGAAAATAAGGTCACATTTTAAGTGAAGTACCATCTTTAATTTTTTTTAAAGAAGCAAGAAAAAAAACAATCATTTGGAAGCGTGCATGTAAAACACACTTTAATTTGCATATGTACTCTCTGGGGTTTTGTATGGCTCTCTGATTTTGTCTAGCAGTAATTCAAATAATTCCCTAAATATTGCGTAGTTAAATTCTGATATCTTGGTAAAATATTTCATCTTTTTATAATACTGAGCAGAATGTAGCATAGCCAAGTGGCTAAGGTACGATGACTGCGACCCGGAAGGGTGCTGGTTCACACAGTAAGATCAGTGCATCTGTATAGCTGCTCAATTGCGGGTGAATAACAAAGTACATACTGATAAATTACTGCAGTATGTTATAATTCCGTACGGGAGGATCATGGCACTAACGTGTCTCCTGGCTCTCCTTCGTAGGACGAACTTCTCATGACATGTCTCACGCAGAGGAAGTCTAAGTAGAATGTGGTATTTTTGATGATGTCCGTGTCACTGTTCCACTTGGTTTCAATGGGGACAGCAGATCCCACTGAAGCCTCCCACTTTTGCCTGGAGAAGTTGAAGGACAGGAAGTCCTCTCCATTCCATCCGAACTGTGCAAAGGTCCTCGTAATTCTTAAATACGGGTTGAGCTCGACCTCACAGCCGAATCTCCCCTGAAGGACGGCAGCAAACGGATGTATGCAATGCTGCAGTTATCTCCACGTACTGGAACTTTAACTTTAATATATTACTTATATATTATATATTATATATTTATTATTCCTTTGTCATTTAAGATGGCTGTTCTGCCTCTGTCCTTTTGCTCCATATTGAGGTGTCTGACTGTGTTCCACAGATCATGGCCGTCACCTTCACGCATCCAGTTTCGCATAGGTATGATGACCGCGCCATCGCTGCTGTAGGAGTCAACTGCTTCGCCATCGAGCCACAGAACTGAAGTAAACTCAGAACGGGTCACCGCAGTGTAGGTGCCTAAAATGGAGTGCACCCCATCTATACGCCGCAAAAAAAACAAACAACAAAAACACATGGAAAAACGCACGCACTCACCTACACACCCTCTATATACTACAGTGCATACATACATTGGATGTACTTTAGTCTATGGTGGGAGGATATACAGGCGAGATTACGGGGTTAGTGAGGAAACTTAAGCCTTAACCGTGCGTTTCCGTACTACGAAGCTGAGTTGCTGCGTGAAGGAGGCAAAATGTTGCTGGTGACTTCCGGTTCGCATTTATCAAAATGAAAGTTCGGTGAATAAAATTATTTATGAACTGTAATTTTGTCAATTTTAATTGTTAAATTAATACAGTTGGATATGATTGTGATGTATTTGCAGAGAATATAAAATTCTGCACAAATTTCAATAAAAACTGTTTGCCACCTGTTGTTGCTGTCTGTCAGGTGTGGTATGGGCATGCATTGCCATAGACTGTCAGTTGCCACCCAACTCATTTGCATAGCTGATAACTCAAAAACTATAAATTGTTTCAAAATCAAAGGGGGCATACATTTGTTAGCTGGACCCATATCTTTAATATTAAACAGTCCTTTCTGTGAAATCCTGTTCCGAGCAATTGTTGCTGTGTTTCTAGTGTGGGGTGGCCATACGTTGCCATAGACTGTCAATTGCCACCCAACTCATTTGCATAGCTCATAACTCAAAAACTATAAATTGTTTCTACAGTCCTTTGTTGCTCCAATTTTATTCACCGAACATTCATTTTTATAAATGCGATCCGAAAGTCTCCAACTGTGGCCAGCAACATTTGCTAACTTCACGCAGCTCAATCTAGCTCCGTGAAGTTGGCAACGATTAGACTTCCTGTACAGAAGTTCCGTCAAAACAAGAGCTGTTGAGTAACGTTGATATAGCTGGGTGTGTGGAACTATGGAGCTTAAATGTTCAGTGTTAGTCTGTTCATCCACAACAAAACCCTTGGTTATGAGGGTCTATATTTATATGTAGACCGTTTTCCTTGCAATTTGGACATTCAAGTTTTGAAATGTTTATCGTTCATAGCCATTTATTTACTTTCTTACTCTCTGTCATTTTTCGGCGGACTGACTCGGGTAAGTTTCGTTTTACCCTTTCACATACAGTTTATGTCCGACAGTAGATTCGAACTACTTTCAATAAAATTCGATTTTTACACAGATGTAACTGAGACGGGTGCGTGGGGGTTGGACCCAAAATGCACGACTCAGAAACAATAGTAATATAAAGACCCCTCAGGGCTTTATTCGGGACGAATCCCAGGAGAGTAGTCAATACAAGCAAAGTCCATACACGTAGATCCAGCCAAACAAAAAGTAAACAAACAAAAAGCACGGTGCCGAGGGAAGAGGCAAACTCGTCGTCGGTAGACGTGCAGGGAGGTCCGGTAGCAGGAGAGCTGTCAGCGGGGCAGATGAACAGACGGACGGCAGGCAGAGGCGTCGTCGTGGACGAAGCGGGAGTCGAAACCATGAAACAATCAGCGAAGCAAAAGTACAAAAACGGTAGGCGAGGACGAAGTCAAAAAACAAACGATGGTCACAAAACAGAAATCAATAAACAATGGTCGGTAAACAGGCGTGGCTCGTAACGTGTAATCACTGGTAGTAAATGCTCAAGAGTTGCGTGTAAACAGAGGCAGACAATTTCGCAATGAACAGTTGCGCGACTGGGCTATAAATGCAGGTGTAGACAATTAGTTAGAGCGTAGCAAGGAAATGGAAAACAGGTGCGATGGATGACAAGTTTAACAAGGAGCTTAGTAATCGTTAGTAATAAACCTATCCTGCCCTAGCATTAGTAAATTAGTAAATGACATGCACGAGAAACGTAAGGTAACATGAACACATGATTAGTTTGTTAGTCTCTACCCAATCCTGATCTAGCGTTAGTAGTTTTAGTAAATAGACAAATAGAAACAATTAGGAAGTGAATGACAGAAGGAGAGAGAGAAAAGGCGGAACGCAAGGTTTGCGGAAAAACATGTAAAAGTGTATGCATAAACCGTGACCAGTTAACGTAATAATAAACATAAATCAAAACATGACACAACGCGAAACTAAGACGATAACCACTAAACATAACCAGGAATATAATCGTACGAAAACATAACTAGACATGACAAGAAAATAAATCGTAACGAAACATAACTAAACAACATGACGAACCTAGACTAACATAATACATGAAGACACTACGTGACTAAGACAACATGAATAAACATAAAACATGGCGAGACAGACCTGAAACGTGACAGTAACTCCGCTTCGTAGTACGGGAAAACCCCGTAATATCGCCTGTATATCCTCCCACCATAGACTATAGTACATTCAATGTATGTTTTTTATTTAATTTTAATTGTGTATGTGTGCGTGCGTTTTTCCATGTGTTTTTGTTGTTTGTTTCTTTTGCGGCGTATAGATGAGGTGCACTCCATTTTAGGCACCTACACTGCGGTGACCCGTTCTGAGTTCACTTCAGTTCTGTGGCTCGATGGCGAAGCAGTTGACTCCTACAGCAGCGATGGCGCGGTCATCATGCCCATGCGAAACTGGATGCGTGAAGGTGACGGCCATGATCTGTGGAACACAGTCAGACGCCTCAATATGCAGCAATGGGACAGAGGCAGAACTGCCATCTTAAATGACAAAGGAATTCAAATGGCTGGTGAGTGAGTAGCCCTATATTTGAGCTTTAAAAAAAAAAGTAATATATTAAAGTTAAAGTTCCAGTTCATGGAGGTAGCTGCAGCATTGCAAACATCCGTTTGTTTCAGGTGCTGCCGTCCTGCAGGGGAGATTCGGCTGTGAGATCGAGCTAAAACCGTATTTTAGAATTACGAGGACCTTTGCACAGTTCGGATGGAATGGAGAGGACTTCCTGTCCTTCAACATCTCCAGGCAAAAGTGGGAGGCTTCAGTGAGATCTGCTGTCCCCATTGAAACCAAGTGGAACAGTGACACGGACATCAACAAAAATATCACATTCTACTTAGACTTCCTCTGCCTGAGACATGTGATGAGGAGTTCGAACTACGAAGAAACGGAGAGCCAGGAGACACGTTAGTACCATGGTCCTCCCGTACGGAATTAGAACATCCATCCATCCATCCATCCATTATCTGAACCCGCTTATCCTGATCAGGGTCGCAGGGGGGCTGGAGCCTATCCCAGCATACATTGGGCGAAAGGCAGGAATACACCCTGGACAGGTCGCCAGTCCATCGCAGGGCACACACACCATTCACTCACACACTCATACACTCATATCTACGGGCAATTTAGACTCTCTAATCGGCCTAACGTGCATGTCTTTGGACTGTGGGAGGAAACCGGACACGGGGAGAACATGCAAACTCCGCACAGAGAGGCCCCGGCCGACGGGGATTCGAGCCCAGGACCTCCTTGCTGTGAGGCGGCAGTGCTACCCACTGCACCATCCATGCCGCCACGGAATTAGAACATACGGCAGTAATTTATAATCATATACTTTGTTATTTAGCAGCTATACAGATGCACTGATCTTACTGTGTGAAACAGCAACCTTCCGGGTCGCAGTCATCGTACCTTAGCCACTTGGCTATGCTACATGCTGCTCAGTATTATAAAAAGATGAAATATTTTACCAAGATATCAGAATTTAACTACGCAATATTTAGGGAATTATTTGAATTACTACTATACAAAATCAGACAGCCATACAAAACCCCAGAGAGTACATATGCAAATTAAAGTATGTTTTCCATGCACGCTCCCAAATTATAGTTTTCTCTTGCTTCTTTTAAAAAAATTGAGGATGGTACTTTACTTAAAATGTGAACTTATTTTCCAATGGTTTTTACGCAGGAAACCAACCTTTTCAAAATGGACACACAGTACAAAGTTGTCTTGAAACTGCCTGAACATTCAAACATACAAATGCACATTTTCATCATTACCCCAAAAAGGCCTTTCCTCGTGCACAGGATATTAAGCCTTTTCCTTTTTTGCCATTTCAGCTCAGCCCACTGCTGCATTATTCGCTAAGAGGTACCGGAACACTGGGAAGGTTATTCTTACCTGCCTAGTTTCAGGATTTCGCTGCATTAACATGACGGTGGGGTTTTATCGGGATAAAGACATCTTGGCTGAAAAAGATGGCCTTTTGTCCACTGGGATCAGACCGAACGGGGATGGGACCTGCCAGCTGAGAAAGAGCTTGGACATCTCAAACAGCACTGAGGAGTCCTATAGCTGTGGAGTCCATTTTGGAAATCTGACGGTCAAATGGGGTAAGTCCACCGATTATAACCTGGTTTAATTTCATGTTGACTTGCAAGACTAGATGAAATGAATAGTACTGTGAGAACAAAATCATGACCACTATTTAGCCACATTAGTGTGGCTGTCAAACTAACCTATTGATGTACTCTTTGCCTTCGCAGACGGGAAGATATGGGACCTGGCTGTAGACCATATCAAGAGGCATCACTACTGGTCACTAGCACCTATAGTGCTTTTAATTTTGATGCTGATGCTCATATGGTTCACAGCTGTGAAACAGGACAAATTCACCACAGAAGTGTGACCCTCACATCTTATCTTGCAGTCACACTGAGGGAATTGACTGTGACAACCACCGCCAGTTTAAATCCTCTGCCGATGTGATCTGGATCTTGTGGCGCTGCCGAAATATGGCAGGATCTGGTGGATTTTTATGTCATGTTTTTTTTAGGTTCCTTTGTTGCCATGGTATTTCTTCGCCTGGCCCTATAGGTCAAACACTTGTAGCATAATTGTAGATGGCCTGTTGAGGACTCAAATACCGCCATCTAGTTTTAGTTTTTCGTTTTTTTTTTTGTGAAATCTTAAGTTCACTCTCCAATTGAGAGTGTATAATTGCTGTGAAAGTAAAACACCAATACATTCACACATGGTGTGAATCAACAACAAACAATTTCGATTTATTTTACACAGTGATATCTGTTGTATATCATTTTTGACTTCTCTCGTCGCCAAATGTTGTGTTGCACCTATGAAGGGAGAGAACCCGTAGAGCGAGATTCAACAACACAACACTTTAATAAGAATAACAGGGACGAAGCAGGTCCTTACAGCAGCCATACCCAACCACAACTCTCGGCAAATCTTTATACCTTTTTACATCCAGTTTCACTTCCCGTTTTCCTGGTCTTACGTCACGAGCATTAAAGGCACAGTTTCTCATTTCTCCCCATGCTGATCCCGGGCGAGCCCCCCAAATTGTTACGTCCAGGGGACGATGGGTGACCGTGAATCTAACGACCAGGGAAGAAATAGTCAGAGCTGGAATTGCTTGCAAGCATATGTGGGAAACTTTGGATTAAGTGGCCCCCCATCTAATTTTTTATTTTACAAATGTTATGAATGTTTGTAATTTATTTAATACCTTCATTGTACAGCCAGCATAGCAGTGAAGGAGAACTATTCATTTATAGCGATACTAGTTCTTGTCACAGGAGGGCGCTATAGGATTGCTAGGACATTCGGGTTCGGACGCTCGGCTCGACTCCACTGCGCTCGGTCGGAGTCGTCAGACGACAGTTGAGCAGAATGTAAACCACACTGATACAGCGTCTCTGTACAATGATGTTATTTCTGACTGTTTAGGCCAGGGGTCGGCAACCATGGGGCCTCATTTATAAACGTTGCGTAGGCACAAAAGAATGCGTAATGCGTAAGCAAACTTTGGCATTTATAAAAAACGAACTTGACGGAAAATGTGCGGTCCTCCACGGAAACTCTGACCCATGTGTACGCACATTAACTGGAGAAATGAGAAACTGTGCCTTTAATGCTCGTGACGTAAGACCAGGAAAACGGGAAGTGAAACTGGATGTAAAAAGGTATAAAGATTTGCCGAGAGTTGTGGCTGGGTATGGCTGCTGTAAGGACCTGCTTCGTCCCTGTTATTCTTATTAAAGTGTTGTGTTGTTGAATCTCGCTCTACGGGTTCTCTCCCTTCATAGGTGCAACACAACATTTGGCGACGAGAGAAGTAAAAAATGATATACAACAGATATCACTGTGTAAAATAAATCGAAATTGTTTGTTGTTGATTGTACTCTTAAAGGGTTCTGATTTTCTGCATGTTTACACTAGGACTCGGAACTATACTGTCCTCCTAGGTCCTATTTGCACTTGTTCTTGTGTTTAATTTGCACTTTGTTGTACGTCGCTCTGGATAAGAGCGTCTGCTAAATGCCATGCAATGTAATATAATGTAATGTAATGAAATATTACCTCTCACGTATCATATACGAAGAGTTAATTTGCAAAAACGGATAAAAGCCTCTCTTACAACGAATAAACAAACAGCTGTTTGATTGATGCTCCCTGGAGTGCCCAAAAAATATGATTTAGGATGATAAATATAAACGGAGATGTTGTTGTAAAATAATCCCTCAAATATGTAGACGAATTGTTAAACAATACTTCATGTTATTAAATGTTACGAGCATAGTTTCATATATTGTTATCATATTCACATATTATGTTTTATAATGTGTTTATTGTTATACATTTTTGTTAGTTTAATCTCTTAATTTTGTGACTGTGTTTTCAATGGTGCTAGACAAATAACGTGTATTATTATTATTATTATTATTATTATTATTATTATCATCGTCATCATCACATTCGCTGTGCAGAACTGTTCGTCATTTACAATCAATCAGGATAATTCCCACACCTGTAGCTTTTCAGAGGCAATCAAATGGCTGAAATCCCTTTTCTTGGCCTTCTTTTCAGCGTTTGCCATTGTCGTCTTCGTGAAATGCATATTCATTAGGGGTGTTTCACTGCCTATTTATAGGCAACTGTGGGCGGGACATGAAGCTGGCAAAGTTGCGCCACATTTAGAGTTGATTGTGATTTATAAAGTAAAACTGGCGTGGGACGTGCGTATGCACTGTTTTATAAATCAGAATATTTTTTTGCGTTCGCACGTCCTAGGTTTCATGCTTAGCCAACCTTTTGACGTGAATCCTAAGCACAGTTTTATAAATGAGGCCCCTGGTTTCTTGGGTCTGAATCGGTTGCTCATTTTAAGGTGGAGATGAAAGCCAGCACACCCTGCGGCTCTCCAGGACCAGGGTTGCCGACCCCTGGTTTAGGCTTATAGAAAGGTATGAAAGTGAAATAGGATTTGTATGTGGGATAACGTGGCCTATTAGAAGTATCCACGAAGCGAATCGCCTATTTATTTTGATTCATAAAAGTACGGTAACGTTATAACTAACGTTAGCAAAGTGACGGTTAGTTCGCTAGTTGCTAACTGTTGCTAACTGAACTCCCGCGGAAATAATTTCAGTCTGTAGCTAACGGTGACGTTACTTGTCTATATGCGTAATACAGTCTGTTTAACCCCTTTTACTAGCTATGTTTGTAGTGTGATAGCACTCTGTAAATATGAGAGGTATGTATGTTTTATTTTGATACATCCACCCCCGTTAATGGATTTCTATATGTAGCTATTGTAACCTTAGTTAATAGACCCATTACATTTTCAAGTATATTAATTGCTCTTTGACTATTGTTTTATGCAGGTGTAACATTTCTGAGTTATTGGGTTTTGGTTCCTACCTGCTGTTGTGTGCGGGGGACAGTTTAGTGGGGGACACAGTGTGGAGTTGTCAGTTACTGTCGTGCCGTATTGGTTGTCGTTATTGGAATAAATAAACAGTGATAATATCCATTGTAACCCGTGCGTTACTCAGGCCAGAAGGACTGGAGAAAGCTACCCCTACAAAAATAAGGGTTACAGATTGGTGGCAGCGGTGTTTTCTTAATTTTCGAAGTGAGCCAAGGCACTCAACTAAGAGGCGCGTTTTTCTGCAAGCAGCTGCTGAACTTCGCTTCTATTTTTGATACTATATTCTGAAAATAATCATTGGATTACTCTTCCATCAATAAGGCGCTCCAAATTCCCACCGCGTGCTATATCATCCACAAGCTCACGGAATAAATACAGGCAGATAAAACGTAAGTTATCTACGAATTCTTATGGCGGTTTTCGGCTCGCCGGTATCGCCCATCTCTCACCCTGGCCTTCCCTCTCCTTCTTGGGCTGTCTCCTGCTCTGTGTGCGATATGTTTACTTATTTCTTCTCCGCAGTTAATGATAACTTTCCTGTGATAAGTGTAGGTTAAATGCTAGGCTGACGGAGATTTTCGAATCGGAAACTCGCATCCGTACCTTATACGAAATTCTAGATAGTTAAAAGTTCATAGAATCCTTCTCGGTTTCGGATGCACAAGTTAGTCTCTCCAGGTAGTACCCGGCAGAGCCTTTGCAGCAAGGCGGGTGGATTACAATTCGGGAACGTAGTCGAAAACTTAAATCACCAGTGCACCAACAGCCCATTCACGTTTCAAACAGGTTCTCCCCCCTCAGCAACCCCTCAGGTTGTGAAACCTGTTGAAAAAACTCTGATAATTGGAAGAAACGTGAATTTAGCGACACCAGCGACTATAGTGCAATGTATTCCTGGGGCTAGGGCGACCGACATCGAGGCAAATTTAAAAGTGCTGGCTTAGGGTAATCGATTTTCGAAAATTATTCATGTCAGCGCTAACGATGTCCGGTTGAAGCAATCGGAGATCACCAAAGATCATTTTAAATCGGTGTGTGATCTGGCAAAACGGATGTCTAGTTAGCTAGCTAGTTACCATAAAGGGCTATCACGACCAAAACATAAAGAACAAAGCCTGGAGAGATGTCTCTGCTTTTTATATATTTTTTATATAACTACAAAGTAAACGGCAAGCTAGCAAGGGCATACGAACTGACAGTTGGCTAATCTCTGACGGTTAGCTAATGTTAGCTAGCTAGCATAACTACAAACAAACAAACAAACAAACAAACAAAGATCATGACATGGCGGAGGAGAGGCTGTTTCTTGCGGTGTCCGACAACCCGGTCATATGTGATCTTACCATAAAGGGCTATCACGACCAAAACATAAAGAACAAAGCCTGGAGAGATCTCTGCTTTTTGTAGTTATGCTAGCTAGCTAACATTAGCTAACCGTCAGAGATTAGCCAACTGTCAGTTCGTATGACCTTGTTAGCTTGCTGTTTACTTTGTAGTTATATACAAAATATATAAAAAGCAGAGACATCTCTCCAGGCTTTGTTATTTATGTTTTGGTCGTGATAGCCCTTTATGGTAATTAGCTAGCTAAATCGGGTAACTAACTAACTGTCAGTTAGCATTATTTTAGCACCCACACACTTCTAGCCCTTCTCCTGACAGCGGGATCTCCATTGAGATCCGCGGCTAGAGCAATTGCGAGGATTTTGTTTCTGGTATTCATGTTTACCGTTATGTCGTTATTTCGGTTAGGTTATTTGTATTAATGACGGACACGACGACCGTAACCTAGCAACAAAAAGCGCTCTGAACTCTGAGCGCTTTCTGGAAGCGCTCTGGGAATTTTTTGATTTTGATGTCCAAAGCGCTCTGCCATGAAAAAAACGCTTTCTGTGGACACGGCCCTAATTAAGTCAGTTATTTGCTCTGGTCCCATCCCCTCGGCGTGGTGATGAAATCACTATAAATCACTGGTTGTCTGTTTGCTGCCCAGCAAACGGTGTTGGCTTCAGAGACAATTGGAATACCTTTTTGGGGGAGGCCTGGTCTTTTGAGAAGAGATGGTATTCACCCTTCGTGGGTGGGTGCTGCTCTTCTTTCTAGAAATGTATCGTATAGTCTCAGAAATTCTATTTCTTGACACACCAGAGCCAAGGCCAGGCAGCAGACCTTCTGTCTTACACAGATTTCTGCTTGTTCCCAAGAACTGCTGCCCAGGTGTCATACTATTGAGATAGTGTCTGTGCCCAAACCTAAATTAAGCCTTGCAAAAAAGCCCATCAAGGGTGTTTGTATCCATCCATCCATCCATTATCTGAACCCGCTTATCCTCAACAGGGTCGCAGGGGGGGCTGGAGCTTATCCCAGCATACATTGGGCGAAAGGCAGGAATACACCCTGGACAGGTCGCCAGTCCATCGCAGGGCACACACACCATTCACTCACATACTCACATACTCACACACTCACACCTACGGGCAATTTAGACTCTCCAATCAGCCTAACCTGCATGTCTTTGGACTGTGGGAGGAAACCGGAGTACCCGGAGGAAACCCACGCAGTCACAGGGAGAACATGCAAACTCCACACAGAGAGGCCCCAGCCGACGGGGATTCGAACCCAGGACCTCCTTGCTGTGAGGCGGCAGTGCTACCCACTGCGCCATCCGTGCCGCCACAGGGTGTTTGTATGGCAAATCTAAAAAAAAAATCAGGCCCTGTCATTCTAATTATAATGTGGCTAACCAAACTGAGCTAAAAATTGGATTGAATAATATCAGATCACTAGCTCCGAAAGCAACTCTTGTTAATTAATTTAACTGAAACTTGGCTTAATAGTAATACTGATGAATATATTGCCCTAAATGAATCCACACCTCCCGGTTACAGTTATACCCACGTTCCCCGTCTGACGAGTCGTGGAGGAGGTGTTGCTGCTGTATATAATGCCAATCTCCTTGCTACTTTGAAATGTGGCTTTGATTTTAACTTTTTTGAAGTGCTTGTTCTCAGTTTTGCACATCCGGACAAAAAAAGCAGTCCGTTTTGTCCTTGCAATTGTAAACAGGCCACCAGGGCCATACAGTGGTTTCTTACTCAAGTTTGCCGATTTCCTTTCCAGCCTCGTTGTTAATTCAGATAAAGTTGTAATTGCAGGGGATTTTAATATTCACATGGATAGTGAA
Organism: Conger conger; assembly: GCF_963514075.1. Lineage (NCBI taxonomy): Eukaryota > Metazoa > Chordata > Actinopteri > Anguilliformes > Congridae > Conger > Conger conger. The sequence continues at coordinate 77,012,240 of NC_083762.1, forward strand.
GGTGATCATCTCAGATCAGCATTCCTGTCTATCACTGAATCTATTGGCTTTGATCAACATAGACATCAGTCCACACAGAGCCCAACTTTCCTGCGCACACCCTCCTGGCCTGGAGCTCCAGCCCAAGACCAGCCGCACAACTCCCTCCTGCCACAGCTGTAGCACCAAGCCTGTCCCCTTGCCTGACAGTACAAGAAGCACTTTGTGACTGTCTGCAAAAGGTGCTATATAAATAACATTTACTTAGTTACGTACTTATACTAAGCCTAGTATAAAATATATATATAACAATAGGTACTTTAAAAATGAGAAGCGTGGAAGCTTCACGGTAGGGGAGGGAGTTTTTAAGGTATTTAATTGAATAGTGAATCTTTTGCTGAAGAGTTTGCTATTCCATCGTTCTAAATACCCACGTAATCGATATGCAAGGATACATGCCATGGTTTTCAGGATTATTGTGGAATTTTGAAAACAGTTCGAGTCGACCTTTGATTTTTATAGATTAAAAAAAATAAAAATAATTACTATTTTGGAGTATTTATCACTGAGTGTTTAAAATAACCAAATGGTATAATTTGAACTATTGAACGAGCGAGTCGTGGAGATTTCAGCTGTATATTGCCGTCGAAACACCAAAATCCGTAAACCGTGACACAACCGTAAAGCGCAATGTAGACGCGCATAAAAATTTCAAGAGCGGATAGCGCGACCGACGGTTTTCGTCAAGTGCGGATGGCGTCATCGCAGTGCTCTACACGTGTGTCCTGGAGAGACGTCTATTTCCAATGAGTTGATCGGTCAAAGGGTGGTTATTTCATATGTTTCAAGCCGATGGCCTGCGCATAACCTGCCCTGGACCAGGTTAGCTGCGCGGCATACGTAGCCCCGGCGATAGGCTATACCCAGAAACTCAGTTTCGTAGTACGGGACACTGAGGGTTAGAAATTAAGTTACCTCGCTAACTCCGTAATCTCGTTAGTATACCATCCAGCTATAGACTATAGCATATTAAATGTATGTTTTTTATTTTATTTTCATTTGCACTGTAGTGGGTGTGTCTGTGTGCGTGCGTTTTTATTGTTTGCTTCTTTTTCGGCGTATGGATGAGGTGCCCAGTTTCGCATGGGCATGATGACCGCGCCATCGCTGCTGTAGGAGTCAACTGCTTCGCCATCGAGCCACAGAACTGAAGTGAACTCAGAACGGGTCACCGCAGTGTAGGTGCCTAAAATGGAGTGCACCTCATCTATACGCCGCAAAAGAAACAAACGATAAAAACACATGGAAAAACGCACCCAGACACACCCTCTATATACCACAGTGCAAATTAAAATTTAATTAAAAAAAACATACATTGAATGTACTATAGTCTATGGTGGGATGATATACAGGCGAGATTACGGGGTTTAAGCCTTAACCATAACCGTGCGTTTCCCGTACTACGAAGCTGATTTACTTATATATATCGGGTATATATCGCCGGGGGGAACGTATGCCCACAGCTAATCTGGTGCAGGGCAGGTCATGCGCAGGCTATCGGAAATAGACGTCTCGCCAGGACACTCGGAGGTTTGCTCGGAGGTTTTCTCCCTGGTCGGACGTTTTGTCAGTGCCATGCTGTGATGTCATGTCAGTGTGTGTGCTGTGTTGCGGCTGTAGGAGCCACGCCTCCGTGGCTTCTCAAACGGTGTGGCTCCTGCCTAGATTTCAGTTGAAGCGCCGCGTCAATCTGGGCACAGTCGTATCCCGTAAACCCCCCAGCAGATCTCTGCCTGTTTTGAAATGTTTGTCGTTCATCGCAATTTCTTTATTTTCTTACTCTCTGTCATTTTTCGGCACACTGACTCGGGTAAGTCGCTTTCACATACAGTATATGTCCGACTTGTTCTTTCAGACGTTTTAGCGTGGATGCAACTTAAGTTTTGAAATGTTTATTGTTCACAACCTTGCTGTGACGCGGCCCCTTTTCAATAAAATTCTCATTCTTCGCGTCATTATCGGTTGGGGGCTATAGTACAAGTTATGGTTATAGCCACCCCTATAAACACGGGAAAGTCACGGTTTAGGGACCTACGTTACCCCGGCGATTTTTCGATTTTCCCACCAGATGTAACTCCGCTTCGTTGTACGGGAAACGCACGGTTAATGCTTAAGTTTCCTCGCTAACCCCGTAATCTCGTCTGTATATCCTCCCACTATAGGCTATAGTACATGCAATGTATGTTTTCATTTTTATTTTATTTTATCTGCACTGTAGGATAGAGAGGATGTGACGTGTGAAGTCACGTTAGCGGAGTGTTTTTAAAGTCGCTATTGGTTGCCTTCGGAACGTACAGCCAGCCCGCCTGATCACCAATCAGCCCAGGTCGGCTCATGTCACCCCGCTTCTCATTGGCCTCCACTGGCTTCCCATTGCCGCACGCATCCGTTTCAAGGCCCGAGTGTTGGCATTTCAGGCTGCTAAGGGGACTGCCCCACCTTACATACAATCCCTGATCACTCCCTACTCCCCAGCTAGACCACTCCGGTCTGCCAGCTCTGGTCGCCTTACGGTTCCCTCTCTACGTGCACCTGGCGGTCGAGCTGCACGTTCACGCCTGTTTTCCGTTCTGGTTCCTCAGTGGTGGAATGACCTGCCTACCACTGTCAGAACAGCAGAATCCCTCCCCCTATTTCGACGCAGACTCAAAACCTTTTCAAACTCTACCTTAGTCCTCCCTCCTGATTTCCCCTGCCCCTCCTTTCTGATATCCCTATCCTTGTCTAACCCCCCCCCCCAAAAAAAAAAAAAAAAAAACTTCTGATGACAACTATGTTTAGAACAGCATTTCCTGTGTATTTTGCTAGTTTCTGGATGTGATGCTCTGACTTATGGTAGAACCTATGTACTTGTAAGTCGCTTTGGATTAAAAGCGTCTGCCAAATGACTAAAATGTAAATGTACACATATAGGCGTGCAATTTGGACATATTCAAGTTTTGAAATGTTTATCGTTCATAGCAATTTCATTATTTTCTTACTCTCTGTCATTGTTCGGCGCGCTGACTCCCGTAAGTCACGTTTTGTCACGTTCACACAGGCTACAGTAGTGAATCTCGCTGAATTTCTCTTCCAAGTAGCCTACGTAACGTAGCTACAAGTTGCTGCACAAATCGCCGGGAGATATCGGACAGTATACAGCCATTATAACGGCAATGTTTCCCCGACAATATCCCGAATATCATGGTGTTTTCAGATTTAATTGTTTTGATGGATTTTACAATTGTGTCATGTATTGAATTGAAAAGTGAATAGCCTATTTTGCTATCCCGTGATTCTAAATGCACGTTTCGTTGTTACCATTCCGTTGTTCGTATTAAAGTTAACAGTAACGTTAATCCACTTAATAGCCTACGACTTGATTCGCATTCGAATCTCGTTCGGTAGTTCACTACTAAAACTGTATGACAACAGCTATAATCGACAGCGAAGCACAAACGAAAGAAGATTTAGCTGCGTAACAATAAATCATCATGCATTACAAGCCAGCCATTACTGATAGCGGGTGATTCTCTGGCATGATCACTGTCACACGCATTTTCCCCGTTAGACTTTTTTTCTTCTGGCCGTAGCTAATTGGTCATGTCTCTTGTGAGTAGCTTTTACACGGCGTTTTTTGGCGTTTTGACCATTTCATTTCTAGGTTTCAAACTACCCGCGGCATGCTAACACGAAAGTCATGAAACCAGTCCATAGTCATGTGATGCGTTGTAGCTTACTTGGCAAAACTACTTTTACGATTGGTTGTTGATTAAAAGATTTTCTGTGCGTTTTCCTTCCACTAGTCTGAAAGTAGACAAGTTATGGAAGCTAAATAGCTCAAAATCTAAAAATTGACCAGTGCATGAAAAAGGCGTGTCTCGCCTTGAGTTTTGAAATGTTTATCGTTCATAGCAATTTATTTATTTTCTTTTTGTCACTTCCACATACAGTAGATTCTAACCACTTTGTTGTGACGCGGCCCCTTTTCAATAAAATTCTCATCCTTAACGTCATTATCGGTTGGTGGCTATAGTACACGTTATAGTCATAGCCACCCCTATAACCCCGGGAAGTCACGGTTTGGTGATAGCCTGCGCATAACCTGCCCTGGACCAGCTGTGGACATACAGTGGGAGCAATAATTGTTTGATCCCTTTCTGATGTTGTAGGTTTGCCCACTTACAAAGAATGGAACTGTGTAGAATTTTAATCGTAGGTACATTTTAACATTGAGAGACAGAATATCACAAAATAATCCACAATAACATCATACAAATTTTATACATTTAATATATTTTCACATGAAATAAGTATTTGATCCATAGAACAATAGGACTTAATACTTGGTGGCGAAACCTTTGTTGGCAAGCACAGAGGTCAGATGTTTGTTGTTGTTTTTCACCAGGTTTGCACAGATCTTGGGAGGGATTTTCGTCCACTCCTCTTTGCAGATCCTCTCCAAATCCTTAAGGTTCCGAGGCTGTAGCTTGGCAACTCGAAGCTTCAGCTCCCGCCACAGATTTTCGATGGGATTTAGGTCTGGAGATTGGCTAGGCCACCCCAGGACCTGAATATGCTTCTTTTTGAGCCACTCCTTTGTTGCCTTGGCCATATGTTTTGGGTCATTATCATGTTGGAAGACCCATCCATGGCCCATTTTCTGTGCTCTCACTGAGGGAAGGAGGTTCTCGCACAAAATTTCCTGGTACATGGCCCCATTCATCCTCCCCTCGATATGGTGAAGTCATCCTGTCCCCTTAGCTGAGAAGCACCCCCAAAGCATAAGGTTTCCACCTCCATGCTTCACAGTGGGGATGGTGTTCTTGGGGTTGTACTCAGCATTTCTCTTCCTCCAAACACAGCGAGTCGAGTTGATGCCAAATAGCTCTATTTTGGTCTCATCTGACCACATGACCTTCTCCCAGGCCTCCTCTGGATCATCCAGGTGTTCTTTGGCAAACTTCAGATGGGCCTGTACATGTGCCTTCTTCAGTAGAGGAACGTTGCGCGCGCAGCAGGATTTTAATCCTTCATGGTGTAGTGTGTTACTGATGGTTCTCTTCTGACTGTGGTCCCAAATGCCTTCAGATGATTAACAAGCTCCTCCTGTGTAGTACATGGATAGTAGACAAGTTGTAAATATTGTTCTCCTTCAGTTGCCATAAAAGCATCAGACAACATTGCTTCAGCATACTTTTCACACATCCACTCACTCACACTACACATTTGTGTTAACTGGTTATTTCAAATAAATTTGACCTAGTTTTTTAAATGCGTCAGTGTGCGTCTCCCTCTTTGTCACGGCCAATGAGCCAGGTCGTGACAGATAATGAAGTACATAATTTAATATCTTCTAATCCTGACAAACTTTACATTCAAATTAATAATATCAGGCAGGAAATAAAATGAAAGGCAGGCAGCTGGTTGGATTGGGTAAAAGTTTTTATGGCAACTGAAGGAGAACAATATTTACAACTTGTCTACTATCCATGCACACAGATACAGACAATTGCCAAAATATCCACTCACTGAGAACTTTATTAGGAACACCTGTACACCTACTTAGTCATGCGATTACCTAATCGTGGCAGCAGTGCAATGCATAAAATCATGCAGATATGGGTCAGGAGCTCCAGTTCATGTTCATATCCACCAATAGTGATTTTGACTGTGGCATGATTGTTGGTGCAAGGTACGAGTATTCCTGTAACTGCTGATCTCCTGGGATTTTCATCCACAACAGTCTCTTGCGTTTACTCAGAATGGTGCGAAAAACAAACAAACATTCAGTGATCGGCAGTTCTGCAGACGGAAATGGCTTGAGGATGAGTGAGGTAATGGAGAAGGGCCAGACTGGTCTAAGCTGACAGGAAGGTGACAGTAATGCAAATAACTGCACATAACATCAGTGAACAGATCTCTGAACACACAATGCGTCAAACCTCTAAGTGGATAGACTACAGCAGCAGAAGACCTAATGCGTCTAATAAATACCCAATAAAGTGAGTGTATATTTTCAAATAGAACATGCAAAATATGTAACTGAGGTGAAGGGTATAGCTTATTAAAGTACAGAACCGTATAAACATATTTACACTTACACAATGAGGCAACATAAAAGTAGTACAGTAGTATGTATGTGAAAATAGCAGTGTATAACAATATGTGGAAAGTTCTACATTAGATGTAGAACTGACATTACATCACTACTGACATTAGATCAATGATTGCAATTTATTACATACACAAAAAAAGATTACAATGTTATATACAGTGCCATCTGTAATGTTTCGGACAAAGACATTTTTTTATTTGGCTCTGTTCTCCACAATTTTAGATTTGTAATCAAAAATGCATATTCTCAGCAAATATTGAAGGGCATGTTTACAGACTTTGGTTTCACCATCTTGAAATTACAGTGTGTTTTATATATAGTAACAATAAACATCATATTTTTCTCGGCTTTTTCTTGCCTTTGGTTTGTATTATTGTTGGCATTAAACATGAGGGCCAGAATGTCCAAATTCCAATGAATGTCAAGAAAGCCATTATGAGACTGAAAAATTAAAATAAAAAGTCTGTAATGTCTGCTTTGTTATGCCAAACCTTAGGTGTAACAAAATCAACTGTTTGGAACAGCATTAAGGAGAGAGAACATGTAATGGGGCATAGGGCATGGCAAGCCAAGTAAGACCTCTACAGCTGATAGCTGAAGAATTCTCATCATAATGAATAAAAATCCCAAACATGTGTCCAACCGATCAGAAACACCCTTCAGGAGGCAGGCGTGGATGTGTCAGAGACTACTGTCCACAAAAGACCACAGTCATGTCTCAGTGGGTCACAGACTTCAACCAGTCATGCATACAGAAAATATGCAGTAAACATGACTGTAATTTACATCACATAAATATGTCCCAAACATTATGGTGCCCTGAAATGGGGGATTATGTATAAAAAGTGCTGTCATGTCTACATGGTGAAACCAGAATGCATAAAAATACCCTTTAATAAAATATGAGAACTTGCACTTTGAATCGTTTGTTTATGAATATAAAATTGTGGTGTACTGAGCTAAATTAATGTTTTTATCCCAAGCATTACGGAGGGCATTGCATATTACAATTCTTATGAACATATAAACACAACAACAGCAACAAAAATATCAATGAATAACTATATATTGTTGTTTGTAACAATATTAGCATGGTGGATATGCATAGGTATTAAAGGAGACTGGGCTTGGGACTGGGGCAGTTGGAATAGCCAGGGCAGGAGGGAAGGTGAAGGCTGGGTCTCCTGAAGTACTGGTATTGTTCCGATTTTGCCAAGGACTTGCATGGCATCACATCACACAGTATTAAAAGCACTATAGGTGCTAGTAACCAGTAGTGATGCCTCTTGCTATGGTCTACAGCCAGGGCCCATATCTTCCCGTCTGTGGAGGCAAAGAGTACATCAATAGGTTAGTTTGACAGCCACACTAATGTTTGATGCCACACTCGACGATAGTGGTCATGATTTTGTTCTCACAGTACTATTAATTTCATCTCGTCTTGCAAGTCAACATGAAATTAAACCAGGTTATAATCGGTGGACTTACCCCATTTGACCGTCAGATTTCCAAAATGGACTCCACAGCTATAGGACTCCTCAGTGCTGTTTGAGATGTCCAAGCTCTTTCTCAGCTGGCAGGTCCCATCCCCATTCGGTCTGATCCCAGTGGACAAAAGGCCATCTTTTTCAGCCAAGATGTCTTTATCCCGATACAACCCCACCGTCATGTTAATGCAGCGAAATCCTGAAACTAGGCAGGTAAGAATAACCTTCCCAGTGTTCTGGTATCTCTTAGCGAATAATGCAGCAGTGGGCTGAGCTGAAATAGCAAAAAAGGAAAAGGCTTAATATCCTGTGCACGAGGAAAGGCCTTTTTGGGGTAATGATGAACATGAAAATGTGCATTTGTATGTTTGAATGTTCAGGCTGTTTCAAGACAACTTTGTACTGTGTGTCCATTTTGAAAAGGTTGGTTTCCTCCGTAAAAAACATTGGAAAATAAGGTCACATTTTAAGTAAAGTACCATCCTCATTTTTTTTTAAAGAAGAAAGATAAAAACAATAATTTGGAAGCGTGCATGTAAAACACACTTTAATTTGCATATGTACTATCTGGGGCTCTCTGATTTCGTATAGCAGTAATTCAAATAATTCCCTAAATATTGCGAAGTTCAATTCTGATATCTTGGTAAAATATTTAATCTTTTTATAATACTGAGCAGCATGTAGCATAGCCAAGTGGCTAAGGTACGATGACTGTGACCCGGAAGGGTGCTGGTTCACACAGTAAGATCAGTGCATCTGTATAGCTGCTAAATAACGGCTAAATAACTAAGTATACAATTATAAATTGCCGCAGTGTGTTCTAATTCCGTAAGGGAGGAACATGGTACTAACGTGTCTCCTGGCTCTCCTTTTCTTCGAAGGACGAACTCCTCTTCACATGTCCCACACAGAGGATACCTAAGTAGATTGTGGGGGGCGGCCTGTAGCGTAGTGGTTAAGGTAAATGACTGGGACAGGCAAGGCGGGGGGTTCGAATTCCAGTGTAGCCACAACAAGATCCGCACAGCCGTTGGGCCCTTAGGCAAGGCCCTTAACCCTGCATTGCTCCAGGGGAGGATTGTCTCCTGCTTAGTCTAATCAACTGTACGTCTCCTGCTTAGTCTAATCAACTGTACGTCGCTCTGGATAAAAGTGTCTGCCAAATGTCAGTAATGGTATTTTTGATGATGTCCGGGTCACTATTCCACTTGGTTTCAATGGGGACAGCAGATCCCACTGAAGCCTCACACTTTTTCCTGGAGAAGTTGAAGGACAGGAAGTCCTCTCCATTCCATCCGAACTGTGCAAAGGTCCTCGTAATTCTTAAATACGGGTTTAGCTCGATCTCACAGCCGAATCTCCCCTGCAGGACGGCAGCACCTGAAACAAACGGATGTATGCAATGCTGTAGTTACCTCCATGTACTGGGACTTTAACTTTAATATATTACTTTTGTTTTTAAACCTCAAATATCGGGCTACTCACTCACCAGCCATTTGAATTCCTTTGTCATTTAAGATGGCAGTTCTGCCTCTGTCCCATTGCTGCATATTGAGGCGTCTGACTGTGTTCCACAGATCATGGCCGCCACCTTCACGCATCCAGTTTCGCATGGGCATGATGACCGCGCCATCGCTGCTGTAGGAGTCAACTGCTTCGCCATCGAGCCACAGAACTGAAGTGAACTCATAACGGGTCACCGCATTGTAGGTGCCTAAAATGGAGTGCACCTCATCTATACGCCGCAAAAGAAACAAACAACAAAAACACATGTAAAAACGCACGCACGCACTCACAGACACACCCTCTATATACTACAGTGCAAATAAAAATAAAAAACATACATTGAATGTACTATAGTCTATGGTGGGAGGATATACATGCCAGATTACGGGGTTAGCGAGGAAACTTAAGCGTTAGCCGTGGTTTTCCCGTACTACGAAGCGGAGTTACATCTGGGTAAAAATCGCCGGCTATCGCCAAACCGTGACTTCCCGTGTTTATAGGGGTGGCTATGACCATAGCGTGTACTATATCCACCAACCGATAATGGTAAGAAAGTTAGCTTAGCTTAAGAACGTTCTTAACGCGTTCGGGAAACGCGGCCAATGACGTTAAGAATGAGAATTTTATTGAAAAGGGGCCGCGTCACAGCAAGGTGGTTAAATTTAAATTTAAAAAAAGCATACATGGAATGTACTATAGCCTATAGCAGGAGGATATACAGACGGGATTACGGGGTTAGCGAGGAAACCTAAGCCTTAACCGTGCGTTTCCCGTACTACGAAGCTGAGTTGCATCTGGGTAAAAATCGCAGGGGGAACGCCGGGGGCTAACCTGGTCCAGGGCAGGTTATGGGTAGCTACCATGGGACACGACACGATTTGAGCTACACTTAGTGAATCTAGTGAATCGCGCTGAATTTCTCTTCAAGGTAGCAGTAGCGAAAGTGACAAAACGTAACTTACCCGAGTCAGTGCGCCGAACAATGACAGAGAGTAAGAAAATAAAGAAATTGCGATGAACGATAAACATTTCAGTGATCTCCGCCAGGATTTACTCGTTGACGCTTAACCGAGGCGGGTGGCTACGGCATCTCACTCCTTCCCAGATTTAAGTGAGGCAGCGCTTCCTCACTACGATTACCTATCCACATGTGGGGAGAAGCGACGGAGGCGTGGCTCCTACAGTCACAACAGCGTAAACTCTATCGCACTGACGAAACAGAGAGCTTCATATGGGCAAGTGTGGTTGGCTTTGAAGACATAACATAACATGTCTTCTTTCAGACTAGTGGAAAGAAAACGTTCAGAGAGAGCTTGATCGGATTTTATTGATATTTTATTCGCGCTTACATTTTTAAACCGACCGAACCGAAGGACAGTCAGGACAGTCTACTTACCTTAGTAAGTTACCTCCTCCGACAGCAACACGACCTTTCGTCGCGCAAATGGAAAGTGTCACAAGGTTTAAGACACTAAAGTGTTCAACACTTCCTGTAACCGTTCAGAAATCGATTAGTGTAGGCTAATCAGGAAACACCGTTGTCAATTTAACAGACTTAGTTTATTGCAAATATATTGCAAATATTCTCACATTCTCATTCTTGCTGTTGTTGTGTTTATATGTTCATAAGAATTGTAATATGCAGTGCCCTCTGTAATGCTTGGGACAAAAACATTAAATTAGCTCAGTACACCACAATTTTATATTCATAAACAAACGATTCAAAGTGCAAGTTCTCATATTTTATTAAAGGGTATTTTTATGCATTCTGGTTTCACCATGTAGACATGACAGCACTTTTTATACATAATCGCCCATTTCAGGGCACCATAATGTTTGGGACATATTTATGTGATGTAAATTACAGTCATGTTTACTGCATATTTTCTGTATGCATGACTGGTTGAAGTCTGTGACCCACTGAGACATGACTGTAGTCTTCTGTGGACAGTAGTCTCTGACACATCCACGCCTGCCTCCTGAAGGGTGTTTCTGATCGGTTGGACACATGTTTGGGGATTTTTCTTTATTATGATGAGAATTCTTCAGCTATCAGCTGTAGAGGTCTTACTTGGCTTGCCATGCCCTATGCCCCATTACATGTTCTCTCTCCTTAATGCTGTTCCAAACAGTTGATTTTGTTACATCTAAGGTTTGGCCTAACAAAACAGACATTACAGACTTTTTATTTTAATTTTTCAGTCTCATAATGGCTTCCTTGACATTCATTGGAACAACTCTGGCCCTCATGTTTAATGACAATCATACAAACCAAAGGCAAGAAAAAGCCTAGAAAAATATGGTGTTTATTGTTACTATGTATAAAAAACACTGTAATTTCAATATGGTGAAACCAAAGTCTGTAATTATGCCCTTCAATATTTGCTGAGAATATATGTCCTAAACATCACAGATGGCACTGTATATAACATTGTCATCTTCTTTTTGTTTATGTAATAAATTGCAATAATTGATCTAATGTCAGTAGTGATGTAATGTCAGTTCTACATCTAATGTAGAACTTTCCACATATTGTTATACATGGCTATGTTCACATACATACTACTGTACTACTTTCATGTTGCCACATTGTGTAAGTGCAAATATGTTTATACAGTTCTGTACTTTAATAAGCTATACCCTTCACCTCAGTTACATATTTTGCATCTTCTACCAGCTGCCTGCCTTTTATTTTATTTCCTGCTTGATATTATTCATTTGAATGTAAAGTTTGTCAGGATTAGAAGATATTAAATGATGTACTTCATTATCTGTCATGGCCTGGCTCAGTGGCCGTGACAAAGAGGGAGACGCACACTGACGCATTTAAAAAACAAGGTCAAATTTATTTGAAATAACCAGTTAAAAAAAATGTGTAGTGTGAAAGTCAGTTGCATCAGTAGTGTGAGTGAGTGGATGTGTGAAAAGTATGCTGAAGCAATGTTGTCTGATGCAAACCCAAAAAGAACCAACAGGTACGTGGGCAGAGAGTTCCCTCCTTCAGACAAAAGTCAGGCACATTTTAACATCTGGTCACAGGTGCTCCCCATTGCGCAAACTACCTGGTACTCCGCCAAAAAGGCACCTGTGAAGTAACGCCAGAATAAGTAGCACAGAGCAGGGGGCTGTAACATATCCCTAATTTTAACATTTTGAAACAGTAAAATAAAAAAAATAAAAAAACATTTACAGAGTTACAATAATAGCCATTAAAAACAATGTACTTAAAACAAATTGCATATCCCATATTGTTCAAAGTGAACAGTGGGGGACAAAGCCAAATACCTTAATTGTATTTGAGATAACTATTAAGTGGAATGATGGCAGAAAGGATTTCCTATCCATAGTGAAATGGAGGTGGAGATCTAATGACACAACAAACATGATTATGGGACAATTCTACAAGGAAATAGTTTCCATTTTTTATGTCATGGTTTGCCAAAGGGCGGATTCGAGCCGTCGTGACCATCGTAGGGCTCTACACCGACACGCGGCTGGCCCCGGCGGCGGACGATATCGCGGCGCTGTTCCGAGATAAACGAATGTGTATGTAATAAATTGCAATAATTGATCTACCGCCAGTTTAAATCCTCTGCCGATGTGATCTGGATCTGGTGGCTCTGCCGAAATCTGGCAGAAACTGGTGGATTTTTATGTAATTTTTTTTTAGGTTCCTTTGTTTAGTTTAGTTTGATATTGGAGTGGGGACAGGTTGTGAGTATATCTGTATCTAGGGATATACAGGGCGGGGTTCGTGCGAGGTTGTGGCCTGCTCTGTATTTTTAATAAATGTTTTGCCCTTTACCTGCTTTGTCCTGAGCTCCTTGTGGTGGGTGGGTTCTGCAAAGAGAATAATCGGACTGTGGAGGGGGCGGGAGTCAGTAGGTGCTTTTCCCGCTCCTGACATTAGTTTTCCTGTTATTTTGCCAGCGGTGTTTTCACTTGATTGGCAGTGTCTAGTTATACGGCCGGTTTGCTCCCCTATTCTTTGTACCTGTAAATGTTAGCTTTCCTCTGGGGTCCTCGTCGCACTTGTCCCTGTGTTTGATTTGCACTTCGTTGTTCGTCGCTCTGGATAAGAGCGTCTGCTAAATGCCTGTAACGTAATTTAATATATACACTTTATATAGCATCGCGCATCAACACCATTTAGAATTGTCTTTCACTGCTTGTTTGTACCATTGTGTGTTTTTTAAATGGTACGTATATATGCTTGCAAGCAATTCCATCTCTCTGACCATTTCTTCCCATTATACACTCCCAATTGTAGAGTGAACTTACATTTTACAAACAATAAAAAAATTATCCATGAAACAATTCTAGTCGTGAGGCACACTAAGACAATTACAGTAATTGTGCACTAGATGGTGGTATTTGAGTCCTCAACAGGCCATCTACAATTATGCTACAAGTGTTTGACCTACAGGCGACGAAATATGGGCTGACCATGGATCACGAGAAGACATAGAGATATTGAGACCCATGTCATCAGAGTTGGGCTATTCTCAAAAATACAGAACACTAACATTTTGTTAATGTTGTAATGATGCAGTTATTAATATGAATATGAATTCTGAAAATAAATAAATAAATAAATGAAAGAATGAATAAATAAATAAAATAAATTTTTCTTTTCGATCCCGCCTGTCGAAGAGTCCCTGAGCAAGACCTCCAACCCCCAAATACTCCTGAGAAGCTGGTTGGTGCCTTGCATGGCAGCCAATCGGCGTTGGTGTGTGAGTGTGTGTATGAATGGGTGAATGAGAAGCATCACTTATACAGCACTATACAAAACGAAACAAAGGAACCAAAAAATAACATTACATAATTGAGGACAAATGCAAAAATCCTCCAGATCCTGCCATATTTCGGCAGAGCCACCAGACCCAGATCACATCCGCAGAGGAATCAAACTGGCGGTAGGACTGTGGTTGACCCCAGGACCTCCTTGCTGTGGGGTGGCGGTGCTACTCACTGCACCATCCGTGCCGCCCTACGTAACAACATGTATGCAGCAATTCCCTCAGTGTGACTGCAAGATAAGATGCGAGGGTCACACTTCTGTGGTGAATTTGTCCTGTTTCACAGCTGTGAACCATATGAGCATCAGCATCAAAATTAAAAGCACTATAGGTGCTAGTACCCATAGTAACCAGTAGTGATGCCTCTTGGTATGGTCTACAGCCAGGTCCCATATCTTCCCGTCTGCAAAGGCAAAGAGTACATCAATAGGTTAGTTGGACAGCCACACTAATGTATGATGCCACACTCTACAATAGTGGTCATGATTTTGTTCTCACAGTACTATTCATTTCATCTAGTCTTGCAAGTCAACATGAAATTAAACCAGGTTATAATCGGTGGACTTACCCCATTTGACCGTCAGATGTCCAAAATGGACTCCACATCTATAGGACTCCTCAGTGCTGTTTGAGATGTCCAAGCTCTTTCTCAGCTGGCAGGTCCCATCCCCGTTCGGTCTGATCCCAGTGGACAAAAGGCCATCTTTTTCAGTCAAGATGTCTTTATCCCGATAAAACCCCACCGTCATGTAAATGCAGCGAAATCCTGAAACTAGGCAGGTAAGAATAACCTTCCCAGTGTTCCGGTACCTCTTAGCGAATAATGCAGCAGTGGGCTGAGCTGAAATAGCGAAACAGGAAAAGGCTTAATATCCTGTGCATGAGGAAAGGCCTTTTTGGGGTTATGATGAAAATGAAAATGTGCATTTGTATGTTTGAATGTTCAGGCTGTTTCAAGACAACTTTGTACTGTGTGTCCATTTTGAAATGTAAAGTAAAGTACCATCCTCAATTTTTTTAAAAGCAAGAAAAACAATAATTTGGGAGCGTGCATGGAAAACACACTTTAATTTGCATATGTACTCTCTGGGGTTTTGTATGGCTCTCTGATTTTGTATAGCAGTAATTCAAATAATTCCCTAAATATTAAATTCTGATATCTTGGTAATATTTCATCTTTTTATAATACAGAGCAGCATGTAGCATAGCCAAGTGGCTAAGGTACGATGACTGTGACCCGGAAGGGTGCTGGTTCACACAGTAAGATCAGTGCATCTGTATAGCTGCTAAATAACGGCTAAATAACTAAGTATACAATTATAAATTGCTGCAGTGTGTTCTAATTCCGTAAGGGAGGACCATGGTACTAACGTGTCTCCTGGCTCTCCTTTTCTTCGAAGGACAAACTTCTCATCACATGTCTCAGGCAGAGGAAGTCTAAGTAGAATGTGGTATTTTTGATGATGTCCGTGTCACTGTTCCACTTGGTTTCAATGGGGACAGCAGATCCCACTGAAGCCTCCCACTTTTGCCTGGAGATGCTGAAGGACAGGAAGTCATCTCCATTCCATCCGAACTGTGCAAAGGTCCTCCTTATTCTTAGATACGGGTTTAGCTCGATCTTACAGCCGAATCTCCCCTGCAGGACGGCAGCACCTGCAACAAACGGATGTATGCAATGCTGCAGTTACCTCCATGTATTGGAACTTCAACTTTAATGTATTACTTTTTTTTTTTTAAAGCTCAAATATAGGGCACTCACCAGGCATTTGAATTCCTTTGTCATTTAAGATGGCAGTTCTGCCTCTGTCCCATTGCTGCATATTGAGGCGTCTGACTGTGTTCCACAGATCATGGCCGTCACCTTCACGCATCCAGTTTCGCATGGGCATGATGACCGCGCCATCGCTGCTGTAGGAGTCAACTGCTTCGCCATCGAGCCACAGAACTGAAGTGAACTCATAACGGGTCACCGCAGTGTAGGTGCCTAAAATGGAGTGCACCTCATCTATACGCCGCAAAAGAAACAAATGATAAAAACACATGGAAAAACGCACCCAGACACACCCTCTATATAGCACAGTGCAAATAAAAATAAAAAACATACATTTAATGTACTATAGTCTATGGTGGGAGGATATACAGGCGATATTACGGGGTTTTCCCGTACTACGAAGCGGAGTTACATCTGGGTAAAAATCGCAGGGGGAACGTACAGTGGGAGCAATAATTATTTGATCCCTTGCTGATTTTGTAGGTTTGCCCACTTACAAAGAATGGAACTGTGTAGAATTTTAATCATGGGTACATTCTAACATCGAGAGACAGAATATCACAAAATAATCCACAATAACAACATCATATAAATTTTATACATTTATTATCGTATTTTTGCATGAAATAAGTATTTGATCCCTGACCAATCAGCAATAATTCTGGCTCGCACAGACCAGTTAGTTTTCCATTAAGAAGCACTCCTAATCTCAACTCATTACCCAAAACACCTGTGTCAGGTGTAGCTGTAGAAAAGACACCTGTCCACACAATCAATTAGATTCCAACGTTTCCACCATGGCCAAGACAAAGGAGCTGTCTAAGGACATCAGGGACAAAATTGTAGACTTGCACAAGGCTGAGATGGGCTACAAGAAAATAAGCAAGCATCTTGGTGAGAAGTTAACTGTTGGAGCAATTATTAGAAAATGGAAGAAACACAAAGTCACTGCCAATCTCCCTCGGTCTGGTGCTCCACGCAAGATCTCGCCTCGTGGGATATCAATGATCATGAGAAAGGTCAGGGATCAGCCCAGTACTACACAGGAGGAGCTTGTTAATCACCTGAAGGCATTTGGGACCACAGTCACGAAGAGAACCATCAGTAACACACTACACCGTGAAGGATTAAAATCCTGCTGCGCACGCAACGTTCCTCTACTGAAGAAGGCACATGTACAGGCCCGTCTGAAGTTTGCCAAAGAACACCTGGATGATCCAGAGGAGGCCTGGGAGAAGGTGATGTGGTCAGATGAGACCAAAATAGAGCTATTTGCCATCAACTCGACTCGCCGTGTTTGGAGGAAGAGAAATGCTGAGTACAACCCCAAGAACACCATCCCCACTGTGAAGCATGGAGGTGGAAACCTTATGCTTTGGGGGTGCTTCTCAGCTAAGGGGACAGGACGACTTCACCATATCGAGGGGAGGATGAATGGGGCCATGTACCAGGAAATTTTGGGCGACAACCTCCTTCCCTCAGTGAGAGCACTGAAAATGGGCCGTGGATGGGTCTTCCAACATGACAATGACCCAAAACATACGGCCAAGGCAACAAAGGAGTGGCTCAAAAAGAAGCAAATTAAGGTCCTGGAGTGGCCTAGCCAATCTCCAGACCTAAATCCCATCGAAAATCTGTGTAAGGAGCTGAAGCTTCGAGTTGAACGAAAATCCCTCCCAAGATCTGTGCAAACCTGGTGAAAAACTACAACAAGCGTCTGACCTCTGTGCTTGCCAACAAAGGTTTCGCCACCAAGTATTAAGTCCTATTGTTCTATGGATCAAATACTTATTTCATGTGAAAATATATTAAATGTATAACATTTATATGATGTTATTGTGGATTATTTTATGATATTCTGTCTCTCAATGTTAAAATGTACCTAAGATTAAAATTCTACACAGTTCCATAATTTGTAAGTGGGCAAACCTACAACATCAGCAAGGGATCAAATAATTATTGCTCCCACTGTATGTCCACAGCTGGTCCAGTCACTAAACCGTGACTTCCCCGTGTTTATAGGGGTGGCTATGACTATAACGTGTACTATAGCCACCAACCGATAATGACGTTAAGAATGAGAATTTTACTGAAAAGGGGCCGCGTCACAGCAAGGTGGTTACAATCTACTGTATGTGGAAGCGGCAGAAAGAAAATAAATAAATTGCTGTGAACGATAAACATTTCAAAACTCAAGGCGAGACACGGCAGGCAAAAACATCGGTTTTTCATGCACTGGTCAATTTTTAGATTTTGAGCTATTTAGCTTCCATAACTTGTCTACTTTCAGACTAGTGGAAGGAAAACGCACAGAAAATCGTAAAAGTAGTTTTGCCAAGTACGCTACATGGCATCACATGACTATGGACTGGTTTCACGACTTTCCTGTTAGCATGCCGCGGGTAGTTTGAAACCTAGAAATGAAATGGTCAAAACGCCAAAAATCCGTGTAAAAGCTACTCACAAGAGACATTGCCAATTAGCTACGGCCAGAAGAAAAAAACGGGGAAAATGCGTGTGACAGTGATCATGCCAGAGAATCACCCGCTGTCAGTAATGTAATGGCTGGCTTGTAATGTATGATTATTTATTGTTCCGCAGCTAAATCTTTTTTCGTTTGTGCTTCGCTGTCGATCATAGCTGTTGTCATACAGTTTTAGTTGTGAACTACCGAACGAGATTCAAATGCGAATCAAGTCGTAGGCTATTAAGTGGATTAACGTTACTGTTAACTTTAATACGAACAACGGTATGGTAACAATGAAACGTGCATTTAGAATCACGGGATAGCAAAATACGCTATTCACTTTTCAATTCAATACATGACACAAAAAGTAACACCGCATTTCAGAAAAAGAACATCATACCAACAGTAAAATATGGTGGTGGTAGTGTGATGGTCTGGGGCTGTTCAGGACCTGGAAGACTTGCTGTGATAAATGGAACCAATAATTCTGCTGTCTACCAAAAAATCCTGAAGGAGAATGTCCGGCCATCTGTTCGTGACCTCAAGCTGAAACGAACTTGGGTTCTGCAGCAGGACAATGATCCAAAACACACCAGCAAGTCCACCTCTGAATGGCTGAAGAAAAACAAAATGAAGACTTTGGAGTGGCCTAGTCAAAGTCCTGACCTGAATCCTATTGAGATGCTGTGGCATGACCTTAAAAAGGCGGTTCATGCTCAAAAACCCTCCAATGTGGCTGAATTACAACAATTCTGCAAAGATGAGTGGGCCAAAATTCCTCCATAACGCTGTAAGAGACTCATTGCAAGTTATCGCAAACGCTTGATTGCAGTATGTCCCTAAACCGTGACTTTCCCGTGTTTATCGGGGTGGCTATGACCATAACGTGTACTATAGCCCCCAACCGATAATGACGTTAAGAATGAGAATTTTATTGAAAAGGGGCCGCGTCACAGCAAGCCCCTTTGAACAATAAACATTTCAAAACTTAAGTTGCATCCACGCTAAAACGTCTGAAAGAACAAGTCGGACATATACTGTATGTGAAAGCGACTTACCCGAGTCAGTGTGCCGAACAATGACAGAGAGTAAGAAAATAAAGAAATTGCGATGAACGACAAACATTTCAAAACTTCATGCGAGACAAGCCAGCCAGAGATCTGCTGGGGGGTTTACGGGATACGACTGTGCCCAGATTTGAGTGACGCGGCGCTTCAACTGAAATCTAGGCAGGAGCCACGCCGTTTGAGAAGCCACGGAGGCGTGGCTCCTACAGCCGCAACACAGCATACAATCTATGGCACTGACAAAAGGGGGAGCTTCACATGGGCAAGTGTGGTTGGCTTTGAAGACGCGTAACTTACGTTTTGAAATGTTTATCGTTCATCGCAATTTCTTTATTTTCTTACTCTCTGTCATTTTTCGGCGCACTGACTCGGGTAGGTCACGTTTTGCCACTTTCACATAGGCTACTTGGAAGAGAAATTCAGCAAGATTCACTAGCGACTGTGGTCTAAGTGGCGTGAAGTGCAGCTCAAGTCGTAATAGCCGGCAGATATCGCACAGTATACAGCCAGCATAACTGCGATGTACGCCCCAATAATATCCAGAATATGGTGTTTCCTGATCTAATTGTTTTAATGGATTTTTAAATTGTGTAATGCATTGGACTGAATAGTGAATATTTTGCTTTCCCGTGGTCGCTACCCACTTTATAGCAGCTACCCACTGTAAAAACGCTGGGACAGTTTTGGCTACCTGCCAACGGTTGGTATGCATGGACATTTATTAAACATGGCCTAATTGTTAGGTTATTATCATTGAATGTTTAAAATAAACAAACGGTAGCATTTTGAGTATTTGTCGTGTCTTTCGTTTGCCGCAATGTAGATGCGCACTATAAACGAAGTGTGCCGGAGAGAGCAGTCTTCAGGTAAAAATCTTTGTAAAATATTTGTTGTTGCTCTGACCTTGTTCGGCGCACTGATTCGGTAATTTAACGTTACTTGCTTGTGTTTGTGGGCCGCCCCACAGTGGAAATACAGCAACAATTGCTGGGAACATGATTTCACAGAAGTGACTGTACAATATTAAAAATATGGGCCTATAGAGTAAACGTATACCCCCTTTCATTTGATAAAAATGTACTGTTTCTGAGTTATGAGCTATGCAAATGAGCTGGTTGGCAATTGACAGTCTATGGCAATGTCGCCCCAGGGTAGGGTAGGCCTATATGACGACGAAGAAGTTAAAAATGAAAGCCTCATAGGCAAATAGCAAAAAGTAACATAATGCCAGGGACAAGGATTGGTTATCGAATCAATTAATTGTCCTCCAGTTTATTTCTGTTGGAATTAGACTACATATTCTAGAAACGTGACTTGATACAGCATATTCACAAATATTATGTCTGTAGGAGCCATTTAGGCCTACATGCTAGTTTTGTTTAATTTTTAATTCTTAATAATATTGATTGGTTTGATTTGATTATGATGACATTTGCTTTATTTTTATTTATTTATGTTGTCATTACCCCCTTGTGTTCGAATTGATATGTAGAATATAAAAGAACAGCAAACGGGGTGCCTGCTGGGAGCAAATAGGTTTTCAACGGCAGTATCAATGGCTGAGGCTTATTGCAAATGTATTTTTGGAGGCAGTAAATGAACGTTTATTTTAAACGTTTTGTTGACTCCGTTTTGTTATGGAACTGTTTGTTGGGACCTCCGACTCACCCAAGTAGAGGCGATTTGGATCCGTTAAGACGCCTCTACAATGTCTGAAGCGAAAAGGGTTTATTCTTAAGCTCTGAAGTTTATAATTGATGGCTATTGATGTCGGCTACTGTATTCTCTCCCTTGAGAATCTAATTTATATTTTTCGAGTGGAACTTTAACCACGAAGAAAGTTAGCCGATTAATTTGATCCCCGCCCAGCGAGAAAACCCCCGAGCTCTACGGGAGTGTCCTGGCGAGACGTCTATTTCCGATAGCCTGTGCAGGACCTGCCCTGCACCAGGTTAGCTGTGGGCATACGTTCCCCCCGGCGATATATACCCGATATATATAAGTAAATCAGCTTCGTAGTACGGGAAACGCACGGTTATGGTTAAGGCTTAAACCCCGTAATCTCACCTGTATATCATCCCACCATAGACTATAGTACATTCAATGTATGTTTTTTTTAAATAAAATTTTAATTTGCACTGTGGTATATAGAGGGTGTGTCTGGGTGAGTTTTTCCATGTGTTTTTATCGTTTGTTTCTTTTGCGGCGTATAGATGAGGTGCACTCCATTTTAGGCACCTACACTGCGGTGACCCGTTCTGAGTTCACTTCAGTTCTGTGGCTAGATGGCGAAGCAGTTGACTCCTACAGCAGCGATGGCGCGGTCATCATGCCCATGCGAAACTGGGCACCTCATCCATACGCCGAAAAAGAAACAAACAATAAAAACGCACGCACACAGACACACCCACTACAGTGCAAATTAAAATAAAATAAAAAACATACATTTAATTTGCTATAGTCTATAGCTGGATGGTATACTAACGAGATTACGGAGTTAGCGAGGTAACTTAATTTCTAACCCTCAGTGTCCCGTACTACGAAACTGAGTTTCTGGGTATAGCCTATCGCCGGGGCTACGTATGCCGCGCAGCTAACCTGGTCCAGGGCAGGTTATGCATCGGCTTGAAACATATAAAATAACCACCCTTTGACCGATCAACTCATTGGAAATAGACGTCTCTCCAGGACAGACGTGTAGAGCACTGCGATGACGCCATCCGCACTTGACGAAAACCGTCGGTCGCGCTATCCGCTCTTGGAAATTTCTATGCGCGTCTACATTGCGCTTTACGGTTGTGTCACGGTTTACGGATTTTGGTGTTTCGATAGCAATATACAGCTAAAATCTCCACGACTCGCTCGTTCAATAGTTCAAATTATACCATTTGGTTATTTTAAACACTCGATGATAAATACTCCAAAATAGTCATTATTTTTATTTTTTTTAATCTATAAAAATCAAAGGTCGACTCGAACTGTTCTCAGAATTCCACAATAATCCTGAAAACCATTGCATGTATCCTTGCATATCGATTACGTGGGTATTTAGAACGATGGAATAGCAAACTCTTCAGCAAAAGACTCACTATTCAATTAAATACCTTAAAAACTCCCTCCCCTACCGTGAAGCTTCCACGCTTCTCATTTTTAAAGTACCTATTGTTATATATATATTTTATACTAGGCTTAGTATAAGTAAGTAACTAAGTAAATGTTATTTATATAGCACCTTTCGCAGACGGTCACAAAGTGCTTCTGGTACTGTCAGGCAAGGGGACAGGCTTGGTGCTACAGCTGTGGCAGGAGGGAGTTGTGCGGCTGGTCTTGGGCTGGAGCTCCAGGCCAGGAGGGTGTGCGCAGGAAAGTTGGGCTATGTGTGGACTGATGTCTATGTTGATCAAAGCCAATAGATTCAGTGATAGACAGGAATGCTGATCTGAGATTGCTTCACGATTGCTTCAACCGGACATCGTTAGCGCTGACATGAATAACAATTTTCGAAAATGTACGATTACCCTAAGCCAGCACTTTTAAATTTGCCTCGATGTCGGTCGCCCTAGCCCCAGGAATACATTGCACTATAGTCGCTGGTGTCGCTAAATTCACGTTTCTTAAAATAGAGTCGCCAATTACCAGAGTTTTTTCAACAGGTTTCACAGCCGGTGCGTTGCTGAGGGGGGAGAACCTGTTTGAAACGTGAATGGGCTGTTGGTGGACTGGTGACTTAAGTTTTCGACTACGTTCCCGAACTGTAATCCACCCGCCTTGCTGCAAAGGCTCTGCCGGGTACTACCTGGAGAGACTAACTTGTGCATCCGGAACCGAGAAGGATTCTATGAACTTTTCACTATCTAGAATTTCGTATAAGGTACGGATGCGAGTTTCCGATTCAACAATCTCCGTCAGCCTAGCATTTAACCTACACTTATCACAGGAAAGTTATTAACTCCCAGTCATTAACTGCGGAGAAGAAATAAGTAAACATATCGCACACAGAGCAGGAGACAGCCCAAGAAGGAGAGGGAAGGCCAGGGTGAGAGATGGGCGATACCGGCGAGCCGAAAACCGCCATAAGAATTCGTAGATAACTTACGTTTTATCTGCCTGTATTTATTCCGTGAGCTTGTGGATGATATAGGACGCCGTGGAAATTCGGAGCGCCTTATTGATGGTAGAGTAATCCAATGATTATTTTCAGAATATATTATCAAAAATAGAAGCGAAGTTCAGCAGCTGCTTGGAGAAAAACGCGCCTCTGGTTCAAACATCAAACAGGAAACAGCGTCAAACAGGAAACAGCGTCAACCGTCAACCGTCAACCGTCAAGATCCTCCTGGAGCTGGTCAGCAGCCTGGCAGCAGCATTTTGGACCAGTTGTAGGCGGTCTAGAGATGATTTGCTGAGGCAGGTAAAAAGCGAGTTACAATAGTCCAAGCGTGATGAAATAAAAGCATGAATAATCATTTCCAGCTCAGAGTGTGATACAATATACCTGAGTTTAGTAATGCTTCTAAGGTGGAAAAAACATGTACGGGACAAAGACTTAATGTGCTTGTCAAGATGCATAGCCTGATCAAAGACAACACCAAGATTTCTCACATTTGATTTAAGAGACCCAATACAATTTACAACATTAGAAACAATATTATCAGCAGCAATGATGGGGACTTCAGTTTTGTCTGCATTTAACTGAAGAAAGTTACTGTCCATCCAGTCCTTAATAGCAGACAAACAGTCACGCAGTACATAAGTTTATCAATCCTGTCAGGTTTAAAAGAAAGATAACTGAATGTCGTCCGCATAGCAATGGTATGAAATACCTTTGAATTGGCTAATAATGACACCTAAAGGAAACGTGTACAGAGCAAACAAAATCGAACACAGAACAGAACCTTGAGGGAAACCACAGGATAAGGCAGCGATCGCAGCAGATTCGCAGGGGCCAAACAGCCACTGAAAAACTCCTATCCGAGAGATAAGATGAGAACACGTCATAGTCATAGCCACGCCTATATACGCTTTTGCTGGTACCAAAACCTTGCTGTTTGCATTTCCTACATTTGTAGCAACAGGCTCTTACTCTGTCATTTTTCGGCACACTGACTCGGGTAGGTTACGTTTTGTCACTCACAAAGGCTACTTGGAAGAGAAATTCAGCGCGATTCACTAGTTACTGTCGTCTAATTGGCGTGAAGTGCAGCTCAAATCGTAAAAGCCGACCGATATCGCAGTGTACAGCCAGCATAACTGCGATGTACCCCCAACAATATCCTGAATATGGTGTTTCCTGATTATTATAATTGTTTTAATGGATTTTTAAATTGTGTCATGTATTGAACTGAACAGTGAATATTTTGCTTTCCCATGGTAGCTACCCACTGTATAAACGCTGGGACAGATAGGCTACTTGCTAAAGGTTGGTATTCACATTCACGAATAGGCCTAGGGCCTGGAGAGCCGCAGGGTTTGCTGGCTTTCGTCTCCACCTTAAAGTTAACTGTGTAATCAACGGCTTTCATTGATCAATTAATGCCAAGTAGCAACGAAAGCACACCCTCCGGCTCTCCAGGACCAGGGTTGCCGACCCCTGGGCTAGTTCGACATTCATTTAACATGGCCTAATTACCGTTTTGTTAGGTTATTATCATTGAATGTTTAAAATAATCAAACGGTAGCATTTTGAGTATTTGTCGTGTCTGTCGTTTGTCGTTACCGTAAACCGCAATGTAGATGCGCACTCAAAAAGGAAGTGTGCGGGAGAGAGCAGTCTTCAGGTAAAAATCTGAAAGACTTTATCCAAAGCGCTGTACAATTGATGGTTCTCCATTCACCCATTCATACACACACTCACACACCGACGGCGATTGGCTGCCATGCAAGGCCCCGACCAGCTCATCAGGAGCATTTGGGGGTTAGGTGTCTTGCTCAGGGACACTTCGACACAGCCCGGGCGGGGGATCGAACTGGCTGCCAGACGACTGCTCTCACTGCCTGAGCCATGTCGCCCCAGGATAGGGTAGGCCTAGATGACGACGAAGAAGTTAAAAACGAAAGCCTCATAGGCGAATAGCAAAAAGTAACACAATGCCAGGGACAAGGATTGGTTATCGAATCAATCAATTGTCCTCCAGTTTATTTCTGCTGCGGGAATTAGACTACATATTCTAGAAACGTGACTTGATACAGCATATTCACAAGTATTATGTCTGTAGGAGCCATTTAGGCCTACATGTTAGTTTTGTTTATTCCATAATATTAATTTTTAATTCTTAATAACATTGATTGGTTTGATTTGATTATGATGATATTTGCTTTATTTTGACTTATTTATGTTGTCATTGCCCCCTTGTGTTCGAATTGATTTGTAGAATATATAAGAACAGCAAACGGGGTGCCTGTTAGGAGCAAATAGGTTTTCAATGGCAGTAGCAATGGCTGAGGCTTATTGCAAATGTATTTTTGGAGGCAATAAAAGAACGTTTATTTTAAACGCGCATGACTGCGTTTTGTTATGGAACTGTTTGTTGGGACCTCCGACTCACCCAAGTAGAGGCGATTTGGATCCGTTAAGACGCCTCTACAATGTCTGAAGCGAAAAGGGTTTATTCTTAAGCTCTGAAGTTTATAATTGATGGCTATTGATGTCGGCTACTGTATTCTCTCCCTTGAGAATCTAATTTATATTTTTCGAGTGGAACTTTAACCACGAAGAAAGTTAGCCGATTAATTTGATCCCCGCCCAGCGAGAACACCCCCGACCTCTACGGGAGTGTCCTGGCGAGACGTCTATTTCCGATAGCCTGCGCATGACCTGCCCTGCACTGCACCAGGTTAGCTGTGGGCATACGTTCCCCCCGGCGATATATACCCGATATATATAAGTAACTCAGCTTCGTAGTACGGGAAACGCACGGTTAAGGCTTAAATTTCCTCGCTAACCCCGTAATCTCGCCTGTATATCATCCCACCTGTATATAGTACACTATAGTACATTCAATGTATGTTTTTTTTTTTTTTTAATTTTAATTTGCACTGTAGTATATAGAGGGTGTGTCCATGTGCGTGCGTTTTCCCATGTGTTTTTATCGTTTGTTTCTTTTGCGGCGTATAGATGAGGTGCACTCCATTTTAGGCACCTACACTGCGGTGACCCGTTCTGAGTTTACTTCAGTTCTGTGGCTCGATGGCGAAGCAGTTGACTCCTACAGCAGCGATGGCGCGGTCATCATGCCCATGCGAAACTGGATGCGTGAAGGTGGCGGCCATGATCTGTGGAACACAGTCAGACGCCTCAATATGCAGCAATGGGACAGAGGCAGAACTGCCATCTTAAATGACAAAGGAATTCAAATGGCTGGTGAGTGAGTAGCCCTATATTTGAGCTTTAAAAAAAAAGGTAATACATTCAAGTTAAAGTTCCAGTACATGGAGGTAACTGCCGCATTGCATACATCCGTGTTTCAGGTGCTGGCGTCCTGCAGGGGAGATTCGGCTGTGAGATCGAGCAAAACCCGTATCTAAGCATTAGGAGCTTCTTTGCACAGTTTGGATGGAATGGACTGGACTTCCTGTCCTTCAGCTTCTCCAGGCAAAAGTGGGAGGCTTCAGTGGGATCTGCTGTCCCCATTGAAACCAAGTGGAACAGTGACACGGACATCATCAAAAATACGTCATTCTACTTAGACTTCTTCTGCGTGAGACATGTGATGAGAAGTTCGTCCTACGAAGAAAAGGAGAGCCAGGAGACACGTTAGTACCATGGTCCTCCCTTACGAAATTAGAGCATGCTGCAGTAATTTATAATTGTATACTTTGTTATTTAGCCGTTATTTAGCAGCTATACAGATGCACTGATCTTACTGTGTGAACCAGCACCCTTCCGGGTCACAGTCATCGTACCTTAGCCACTTGGCTATGCTACATGCTGCTCAGTATTATAAAAAGATGAAATATTTTACAATGATATCAGAATTTAACTACGCTATATTTAGGGAATTATTAGAATTACTGCAATACAAAACCCCAGAGAGTACATATGCAAATTAAAGTCTGTTTTACATGCACGCCTCCAAATGATTGTTTTTTCTTGCTTCTTTAAAAAAAATTAAGGATGGTACTTTACTTAAAATGTGACCTTATTTCCCAATGGTTTTTTCGCAGGAAACCAACCTTTTCAAAATGGACACACAGTACAAAGTTGTCTTGAAACAGCCTGAACATTCAAACATACAAATGCACATTTTCATTTTCATCATAACCCCAAAAAGGCCTTTCCTCGTGCACAGGATATTAAGCCTTTCCCTTTTTTGCTATTTCAGCTCAGCCTACTGCTGCATTATTCGCTAAGAGATACCTGAAAGCTGGGAAGGTTATTCTTACCTGCCTAGTTTCAGGATTTCGCTGCATTAACATGACGGTGGGGTTTTATCGGGATAAAGACATCTTGGCTGAAAAAGATGGCCTTTTGTCCACTGGGATCAGACCGAACGGGGATGGGACCTGCCAGCTGAGAAAGAGCTTGTACATCTCAAACAGCACTGAGGAGCCCTATAACTGTGGAGTCCATTTTGGACATCTGACGGTCAAATGGGGTAAGTCCACCGATTATAACCTGGTTTAATTTCATGTTGACTTGCAAGACGAGATGAAATTAATAGTACTGTGAGAACAAAATCATGACCACTATTGTCGTGTGTGGCATCATACATTAGTGTGGCTGTGAAACTAACCTATTGATGTACTCTTTGCCTTCGCAGACGGGAAGATATGGGACCTGGCTGTAGACCATAGCAAGAGGCATCACTACTGGTTACTAGCACCTATAGTGCTTTTAATTTTGATGCTGATGCTCATATGGTTCACAGCTGTGAAACAGGACAAATTCACCACAGAAGTGTGACCCTCGCATCTTATCTTGCAGTCACACTGAGGGAACTGACTGTGACAACCACAGTCCTACCGCCAGTTTAAATCCTCTGCCGATGTGATCTAGATCTGGTGGCTCTGCCGAAATATGGCAGGATGTGGCGGATTTTTATGTAATTCTTTTTTAGGTTCCTTTGTTTTGTTTAGTTTGATATTGGGGGCGGGTGGGTGGGTGGGGGAGGGGGGTACGGGTGGGGTCGTGTGGGGTGGGGACAGGTTGTAAGTATATCTGTATAGTGCTGTACAATTGATGCTTCTCATTCACCCATTCATACACACACTCGCACACCAACGGCGATTGGCTGCCATGCAAGGCCCCAACCCGCTTCTCAGGAGCATTTGGGGGTTTGGGTTCTTGCTCAGGGACTCTTCGACAGGCGGGATCGAAAATAAAATAAAATAATTTATTTTATTTATTTATTCTTTCATTTATTTATTTTCAGAATTCATATTCATATTAACAACTGCATCATTACAACATTAGCAATCTCAAAATGTTAGTGTTCTGTATTTTTGAGAATAGCCCAACTGATGACATGGGTCTGATGACAATATCTCTATGTCTTATAGTGATCCATGGTCAGCCCATATTTCGTCGCCTATCGGTCAAACACTTGGAGCATAATTGTAGATGGCCTGTTGAGGACTCAAATACCGCCATCTAGTGCACATTTACTGTAATTGTTTAAGCATGCCTCACGACTACAATTGTTTCATGGATTATTTTTTTATTGTTTGTAAAATGTAAGTTCACTCTCCAATTGAGAGTGTATCATTTCTGTGAATGTAAAATACCAATACATTCACCCTTGGTGGCTAGATCCCGCGCGAACACCCACAATTTTTACTTCCAGGGGATGATGGGTGACCGTGAATCTAACGCCCAGGGAAGAAATAGACAGAGAGCTGGAATTGCTTGCAAGCATATATACGTACATAACTGAAGAGGCCCCCTGGACTACATCTTGGGAAGGTTTTCGGAGACCTGTGATAATTTTTGTTTCATTATTTATTTATTTTTGAAAAGAATAATAACAAGCCATAGATGGAAATGTTATTAAAACCTCAACATTACAGCTTGACAATTAATATAATGACATATGATCACAACATACTTAACCCCTTAAGTCTCACCGGCCCAGGGTTTTGCATTCATTAATTTTTTTATTATTCATTTTTTCAGGGTGCAATTTTCAATTGGGGGGGGTTGCATGTGAAACACTTTAATTTGCATATGTACTTTTATATGGCTCTCTGATTTTAACAAAGTATATAATTATAAATTACTGCATTGTGTTCTCATTCCGTACGGGAGGACCATGGTACTAAAGTGTCTCCTGGCTCTCCTTTTCTTCGTAGGACGAACTTCTCATCACATGTCTCACGCAGAGGAAGTCTAAGTAGAATGTGGTATTTTCGATGATGCCCGTGTCACTGTTCCACTTGGGGACAATGGGGACAGCAGATCCCACTGAAGCCTCCCACTTTTGCCTGGAGAAGCTGAACGATAGGAAGTCCCCTCCATTCCATCCGAACTGTGCAAAGGTCCTCGTAATTCTTAAATACGAGTTTAGCTCCATCTCACAGCCGAATCTCCCCTGCCGGACGGCGGCACCTGAAACGAGCCTGGCGCGATTCCTCGAATGATATTTATGTTGAAGTATTCCCACAATACTGTAGTTTAATCAGTTACTGCGATGTATTTTGAATGTTGTTAACTTGCCCATATTATGTAGTTGCCCAGCTAAGTACTTAAATAATAGAGCAGTTTCCACAATAATTATATTATATGAATGTACAGTAAATGCATATACTTATTATTCTGTTTTTTCTTTGTTTAGTACAATAATGACTGTAATGCCAGGCATTACAGTATAATTAGGCACACAGTATAATTGGTACTAGGTTAGTTTCATACATTTCATAACTAATGTTACTTTGATATCTCCAGGTGATCAGCATGTGGAGGCGTGTATATTTTCTCCCAGGTAGGCTACAGATGTACTTCCGAAGAGGTCTGAAGTCCTTGGCAAAATCGGAACAATACCAGAACGTCAGGAGACCCAGCAGTTGTGGCAGCATCTGACTGTCGGGACACAACCAACCTCGGAAGCACTCCTTTAATACCCATGCATATCCACCGTGCTAATATTGTTACATTACATTACATTGCTGGCATTTGGCAGACGCTCTTATCCAGAGCAACGTACAGTTGATTAGACTAAGCAGGAGACAATCCTCCCCTGGAGCAATGCAGGGTTAAGGGCCTTGCTCAAGGGCCCAATGGCCCCTTAGAACCACCGACCTTGCGTGTCCCAGTCATTTACCTTAACCACTACGCTACAGGCCGCCCATGTTATGTTATGTTACTCTATGTTGCATCAGGTTACTGTATGTTGTGTTGCATTACAGTATGTTATGTTGTGTTATGTTAGGACCTGATTTGTAGGGTCTGGAAGTGATGTTTTAATGTGAGACAGATAGGCATACTGAGGCAGATTTACGCTTACAGATCTTTTACCTTAACCACTACGCTACAGGCTCAGCTCAGTACTCCGTTCACCACACCACAATTTTATATTCATAAACAAACGATTCAAAGTGCAAGTTCTCATATTTTATTAAAGGGTATTTTTATGCATTCTGGTTTCACCATCTAGACATGACAGCACTTTTTATACATAATCCCCCATTTCAGGGCACCATAATGTTTGGGACATATTTATGTGATGTAAATTACAGTCATGTTTACTGCATATTTTCTGTATGCATGACTGGTTGAAGTCTGTGACCCACTGAGACATGACTGTAGTCTTCTGTGGACAGTAGTCTCTGACACATCCACGCCTGCCTCCTGAAGGGTGTTTCTGATCGGTTGGACACATGTTTGGGGATTTTTGTTCATTATGATGAGAATTCTTCAGCAATCAGCTGTAGAGGTCTTACTTGGCTTACCATGCCCTAGCCCCATTACATGTTCTCTCTCCTTAATGCTGTTCCAAACAGTTGATTTTGTTACACCTAAGGTTTGGCAAAACAAAACAGACATTACAGACTTTTAATTTTAATTTTTCAGTCTCATAATGGCTTCCTTGACATTTATTGGAACAACTCTGGCCCTCATGTTTAATGACAATAATACAAACCAAAGGCAAGAAAAAGCCTAGAAAAACATGGTGTTTATTGTTACTATGTATAAAACACACTGTAATTTCAATATGGTGAAACCAAAGTCCGGAAACATGCCCTTCAGTATTTGCTGAGAATATGCATTTTTTATTACAAATCTAAAATTGTGGAAGTGATGGACCGAGCAAGCAGGCACGAGGACACAAAGTCGAGTGCAAAATTAAGGGTTTTAATTTACCCAAAAATCAGGCAAAAGGGTAACAAAACCAATTGTGGATTACAAAAAGATAATAAAAAACATACATTGTGGAGCCCAAACTATATTATAAATAACGGACCAGAAAATAGAACTGAACAGAACAGGAGCCTTTTAGCCAAATGGCAAACTCAAGGAATATAAAGACCTGGCCAGGTACATTTAAACACAGGGGGAATAAAGTAATTAACTTCTACACAAAATATAATTGTATATTCAAATACATCTAACACAAGTAATTACCTTAATAAATAAAGACTTTCACATCTAAATAATTATCAAACGATCTAGTTTTAATACAAAATAAATACAACTAAACAAGTGAACTAAGGCCAACCCCCCCTTCAGTCTCCCGGGAGATGGTTCAGTCCACCGCCCCCGCTCCGGTATTTAGTAGTGGCCGGAACAGCTGCTCACTCTTTGGCAGTCAGGAGAGGTGGTGGACGGCGCCCGGTGAGAGACATGTGGAGGAGAAAAGTATGTAAGTTGCAAAGTAAATAACAGCAAAATGATAGACATGTTTAACTAAAATGTGCGCACTCAAATTAGAAACATGTATAATCAGTAATGCTAATAAAGTGTGATCATTTGAAAACAAACTATGTGTCGTGTAGTTATGTGGTGGTGATGATATGTGTATTGTGAGTAAACGTGCTACAAACTAAGTGAGGAAATGAGGTGAGAGGTTTTGATACCGACGGGTTAACTGGCAACTATGGACGGCAATTAGTTGCAGCCGTCACAGTGGAGTACAGAGCCAAATAAAAAAATATGTCTTTGTCCTAAACATGACAGATGGCACTGTATATAACATTGTAATCTTTTTTTGTGTATGTAATAAATTGCAATAATTGATCTAATGTCAGTAGTGATGTAATGTCAGTTCTACATCTAATGTAGAACTTTCCACATATTGTTATACACTGCTATTTTCACATACATACTACTGTACTACTTTTATGTTGCCTCATTGTGTAAGTGTAAATGTGTTTATACAGTTCTGTACTTTAATAAGCTATACCCTTCACCTCAGTTACATATTTTGCATCTTCTATTTGACAATGTACACTCACTTTATTAGGTATTTATTAGACGTATTAGGTCTTCTGCTGCTGTAGTCTATCCACTTAGAGGTTTGACGCATTGTGTGTTCAGAGATCTGTTCACTGATGTTATGTGCAGTTATTTCCATTACAGTCACCTTCCTGTCAGCTTAGACCATTCTGGCCCTTCTCCATTACCTCACTCATCCTCAAGCCATTTCCATCCGCAGAACTGCCGATCACTGAATGTTTTTATTTTTCGCACCATTCTGAGGAAACTCAAGAGACTGTTGTGGATGAAAATCTCAGGAGGTCAGCAGTTACAGAAATACTCGTACCTGCCCGTCTGGCACCAACAATCATGCCACACCCATGCATTGCACTGCTGCCATGATTAGGTAATCACATGACTAAGTAGGTGAACAGAGGTTACTGATGTACCTTCAGCGCCAGTGAAGGCCCCCATTCCAGTCCCAGTGGAACTTCTGCGTGTGTTCGTGGAGCTCACTGGAGCAGTAGCGCAGAGTATGGCATTGAATCTTACCCAATAGTAAATACTCTGTGAAGAGCCATCATTCATTGTATTTACTTTTTTATTTCTTACTTCCGTTGTGAAAATATACTACAATTGTTGAAATTATACAATAGTTTGACTGATGACCCTTTGTCTCAAAGTTCACAGTGGAGTTGCTACAACAGCGCCACATGTCTCTGTCTCTGACCATATGTCCTCTTTTACACCCTCCAGCCCCTGCCACACATGAGCCAGAGACACGACTGGATGAAGGTGAGCCTCGCTCCGTAAACACACATGAGCCAGAGACATGGCTGGATGAAGGTGAGCCTCGCTCCGTAAACACACACCTGAGCTAGAGACACGACTGGATGATGGTGAGCTTCGCTCTGCAAACACACATGAGCCACAGACACGTCTGGATGAAGGTGAGCCTCGCTCCGCAAACACAACCGAAGTCATTGTTGAGTGTTATTGTGTCAGCTCTTAGATACTTTGTTAATTTAGTGTTTTAAGTCAGTAACCCCATACTTTGTGTTTTGTAGCAATAATACAGCCAGCAACAACTTCTCCCCCTCCGCCTCCACTCCCTGGTGTGCCTGGCAAGTACATATACTGCCCAGCTAAGGTATTTTTCCAATACCAAGCACAAGGCATGGCAAGGGAGATGACCTGGAGTGAGTTTCAGACCACTGCCTTTTATGAAAAGGAGAAACTAAGACGGTCAGCTGAGAGAGGAAAATGAAGCACACATGTATGTGCGCACACGTATGCACACACAAGCACACACAGATACACACAGTTCTTCCAAGCCCCCACCCCCCACCATTGAACATTGGAACATTGTAAAATGCCTTTTTTTTGGTACAGGTTTATATATTCGTTTCAGTCCCTTTGTTTAAGTGTATGTTTGTGCTGTTGCTGCACATTTTGTTTTTACATAGATGTTGCATACCTAGTCATTAAAGAGTTTGTATTGTATAAGGGTGTCTTCATGTGTGTGTATGTGTATTGGGTACTGTATCGGGATGTGTATGTGTGTCTGTTAATATCAGTGAAATTAATAACAGGCAGATGAATACGCATTCTTTTGTATGTAAGTGATGTGTTTGGTCATAATTTTGCTTTGTTGTTTGTTTGTTTGTTTGTTTGTTTAATATATATATATAATAATAATAATAATAATAATAATTCAAATAGGCCCTAGTCCTTATCTTTGTTGTGCAATTCCAGCTCTGACTATTTCTTCCCTGGGCGTTAGATTCACGGTCACCCATCGTCCCCTGGACGTAACAATTTGGGGGGCTCGCCCGGGATCTAGCCACCAAGCGTGAATGTATTGGTTTTTAACTTTCACAGCAATTATACAATCTCAATTGGAGAGTGAACTTACATTTTAAAAACATTTTAAAAATCAGTGGTGGCAGCGATTGGTTTATAAACCAAAGGCAATGGATAGGCTTTCCTTATAGTATAGACAATTATCCATAAAACAATTCTAGTCGTGAGGCACCAGATGGCGGTATTTGAGCCCTCAACAGGCCATCTACAATTATGCTACAAGTGTACATGTACATATACATGGTATGACCATATATGGGATGAGCATGGATTACTGACAGAGAGATATTGAGACCCATGTCATCAATTGGGCTATTCTCAAAAATACAGAACACTAACATTTTCAGATTGCTAATGTTGTAATGATGCGGTTGTTAATATGAACATGAATTCTGTAAATAAATACATAATTAAAAAAATAGATTCACTGCTGTAGCCTATGTGAAATTGACGAAACGTGACTTACCCGAGTTGGTGTGCCGAAGGATGACACAGAGTAAGAAAATAAAGAAATTGCTATGAACGATAAACATTTCAAAACTTAAGGCGAGACACGGCAGGCAAAAACATCGGTTTTTCGTGCACTGGTCAATTTTGAGATTTTGAGCTATTTAGCTTCCATAACATGTCTTCTTTCAGACGAGCGGAAAGAAAACATCTCCTCATGCGAAGTTGGATGTGATTCCCGAAAAGCCATGATCTGACTGCACTTCAGTCCCCTCCTTTCACAGTCACGTTGTTTCTGGAAGAAAATAAATAGACGATAGTCCTTGTATTCAAGTCCGTCTCCGTCTGATTATTGTTCTAATTTAGAGTTTAAACGGGAATAAAACACAGGTAATATACATCAAAGTGGCAACGAGGATTCTCGTGATCTGCGTGTGTTTCGATGTTTGTAAAGAAAAGTTTCGAGCGGACTGTTTTCCATGAATGCGGCGGCGGATGATGACCTTCATCGTTGGGAGGACGACTACGTTGGCAGTGAAATCAGTTAACTAAGGAGCGCGAGTACTTGATAACAAGTAGCTAACGAGGCTAAAATGACGGGGATACTAGGAAGCATTGGCGCCTTTGATGAAAATACGGAGCAGTGGAACTCCTACACGGAACGTTTTGAGTACTTGACATGACATTGAAGCAGTCTGGGACTCTAGAACTTACTTTTTTTTCTTAATTATGTGCTTTTCATGTTCAGAAAGATTGTTTATCATCTTAGCTATGCATAGCACGTAGCTATGCATACCATAAATAATATAATATAATTGTGCTTTTTACGGAAATCCCGTGTTTTATTGTGTTTTCGCTGTGTGCGGTGTCTGTATTTCATCTTCACTCTGGAGTCTTTGTGTGAAATTCAATTGGTAACTGTTTCGGTTAAATTTGGAGAAAAACAAAAATGTTTTTTATGTTCCGGATAATCTCCCCCCTTGCAGAGCAGCACACACCGTGAGCCAATCTGCACAGGAGTTGCAACAGGGAGTTTGGGGCAATAACTTTGCCCGTGTACTTGTGGCGCCATATGTCAGTGACAAGATCCTTAAGGCAACCTCTGAATCTCCAGAGTTCTTGCTTAGTTGTGGAGGGAGACTACTGTACCTCCAGAAGTTCTGCCAAAGTAAATTCCTGTATCCAGGCCAAGATGGTAGGTCAACAGCTCTTTTAGCTGCAGCATCCACGTGCACATTGCCCTGGGAAACAGGGTCTTATATTTTATTACATCACAGCTAGCTTTGATGGTAGTTTTATTGCCTTGAGTACTCCAACAGTGGTAAGTGAAAGGGGAGTGTTGAGTGACGATGGCAAATCCTGATTTCCCATTTTGATGTCGGGGTCAATAAATGATGAGCCGTCTACAAACAAAGTCATGTCTGGGGTACTGAGGAGGTTTGTAAGCAGACCAGGTCTAGGGCTCAAGTCCACTTCAACTGTGGCTTTGCAGTTGTGTGGTTCTCCATCGAGGGGAGTGGTCCTGAGAGTGGCTGGGTTGACAACCAGCGAGTGATTGTGATGTGTGTTTGGGTCCACAAAACTTTGTAGCCAGAAACTCTTTGGTGGGTTAGGGCATTTTTTCCCTGGATAGCATGGAGTCCACAGCGTGTGACACATGTAAGGAGAGCTCTGCTGTCTTGCTCGCATGCTTCTTTGGATGGGCTGCAGAGTAGGAGATCATCTACATACCGAATGAGTGTGCTCCCATTGGACCGGGCGAAATCGGAGAGATCTTGTCGGACAATTTGGTTGAACACACTTGGTGATTCCACGTGTCCTTGTGGCAGCCTGGAATAAGTGTGTTGCTGCCTTCTGTAGGTGAAGGCAAAAAGGGCTTGTTCATGTAAGGTGATGGAGAAAAATGATGAGCACAAGTCTATGACAGTGTAATGGGTTGTTGAAGGTGGGATTTTGGTGAGTATTGTTGATGGGTCTGGTACAATAGGATAAAAGTCTCTTTTCCAGTTCTGGCCTTTAGGGGGCGCTCTTGCTTCTGGCAAGGTTCCTGATGGGCCATGGATCCTCCTCCAAACAGCTGGCTGTCGCGTAGGTCATCACTCTGTAATGAACAGGCACTTTGCATGGAGGGGTGTTGAATTCTGGAAGGGCTGCTGGTGTCCCTCTGGTGGGGAGGACAGGAGGTGCTCAGCTGGCCTGATAAAGTCCCTTGTCTGAGTCGTCCTTCCATCTGTAATGGAAGTGTCAGATTGATTTACTTGACTTACCATCATTTGGACCTCCTCAATGTCAGGGTACATTCCTCCAGCAGGGGAAGCTCCAGAATAAGGTGGTGGTTTCTCAATGAGGGCAGGGCAGCTTGGTTCTGCGTCACTGGGAAGCTCCTCCTTCCCGGGCACCCCTCTCTGCTTCTTCCTGTTGGCTTCAGTCCTTCTGCCAAGCCTATTCTGATGCCTCTGTGACTCAAAAAAATGTTGTCGGTACATATTTTTATCAAATTTTTCTTCCCCCAGCCTGGGCTCTTTTCTTTCTCAATCAACGCAGCCTCAACGCAGCCTCAACGCAGCCTCAACGCAGCCTCAACGCAGCCTCAACACAGCCTCAACACAGCCTCAACACAGCCTCAACACAGCCTCAACACAGCCTCAACACAGCCTCAACACAGCCTCAACACAGCCTCAACACTGCCTCAACACTGCCTCAACACTGCCTCAACACTGCCTCAACACTGCCTCAACACTGCCTCAACACTGCCTCAACACTGCCTCAGCACTGCCTCAGCACTGCCTCAACACTCCAAGCAATCAGGTTTAAATGTTCCAGTCTTATCTGGCCACACATTCTTTTTAAAAATAATTATTTATTAATTCATCTATATATATATATATATACTTATTTATTTATTTTCAAATGTTTGAACATATGGTCCAGGGGAGTCACAATCTTATTTAATGTTTCTGAGCAGTCCGTCAACATCACAAGATCAACCTTTCTTCGTTGCATTTGCTTTTCCCCAAAAACTGAATAAAAGAACTGAAAAAAATTAAATAAATGAAATAAAAATAAATGTGAATGGAACTTAATGTTTTCCAATTTCGTCTTATTATTTATTTTAATTATATATGAGAACAACCACTTTGTCCTAGCTCTTGGAAAATTCATAATATTTTTTCTTATTTTTAGAATATATTATTATTATTATTATTATTATATCTGAGAACAACCAATCAATTTGTTCTCTCCCTTGGCAAATTCACAATATTTAAAACACCCGGCAGTAATCACGCATATATTTACAAAAGATTCTCAAACCTTAAAATTATATAAAAAAAT
This sequence comes from Conger conger, assembly GCF_963514075.1. NCBI lineage: Eukaryota > Metazoa > Chordata > Actinopteri > Anguilliformes > Congridae > Conger > Conger conger. The sequence goes on from NC_083762.1 coordinate 77,050,470, forward strand.
ATATAAAAAGAGTGAGAGTAGTATATTAAGAATTTTTTACTTTTTACTTTCACAGCAATTATAACAGCAGCAGCAATTATAAACTCTCAATTGGAGAGTGAACTTACATTTTACAAACAATGAAAAAATGATCCATGAAAATTCTAGTTGTGAGGCATGCTTAGACAATTACAGTAAATGTGCACTAGATGGCGGTATTTGAGTCCTCAACAGGCCATCTACAATTATAATGGTAAATGGTTGGCATTGATTTACATTACAATTTAAATTTTGTCATTTGGCAGATGCTTTTAATCCAAAGCGACTTACAAGTGCATAGGTTCTACCACAAGTCAAAGCATTACATCCATAACAAGGAAAATACACATGGAATGCTGTTCTAAACATATAATCATCATAAGTGCATTTGTTTTTTTTGTTGTTGTTTTTTTTGCTTTTTTTGGGTTAGACAAGGAGGATAAGGATATCAGAAAGGGGGGGGGGGATCAGGAGGGAGGACTAAGGTAGAGTTTGAAAAGGTGTGTTTTGAGTCTGCGTCGAAATAGGGGGAGGGATTCTGCTGTTCTGACAGTGGTAGGCAGGTCATTCCACCACTGAGGAACCAGAACGGAAAACAGGCGTGAACGTGCGGCTCGACCGCCAGGTGCACGTAGAGAGGGAACCTTAAGGCGACCAGAGCTGGCAGACCGGAGTGGTCTAGCTGGGGAGTAGGGAGTGATCAAGGATTGTATGTAAGGTGGGGCAGTCCCCTTAGCAGCCTGAAATGCCAACACTAGGGCCTTGAATCGGATGCGTGCAGCAATAGGAAGCCGGTGGAGGCCAATGAGAAGTGGGGTGACATGAGCCGACCTGGGCTGACTGGTGATCAGGCGGGCTGCAGCATTCTGGACCAGTGGAGGGGCTTGATGGCACACGCTGGGAGACCTGCTAGGAGGGAGTTGCAGTAATCCAGGCGGGAAATGACGAACGCCTGGACGAGGAGCTGGGTGGCTTTCTCCGTCAGAAGATGACGTATACGGCGTATATTATACAGAAAGAACCTGTAGGTTCTGGCAGTGGAGGATACTTGTGGAGCCAGGGTGAGGCAGTAATCAAGAGTCACCCCAAGATTCTTTGCCGTACGGGAGGAGGAAACTACAAAGTCCTCAACACTCAGTGAGAGGTCGATTGACGGATAGGACTTAGCAGGGATGTAGAGAAGCTCAGTTCTGGCAAGGTTGAGCTTCAGGTGGTGGGAAGTCATCCACGCAGAGATATCAGCCAAGCAGGCAGAGATCTGTCTGGTGACTTGGGTGTCGGGGGGGAAGGAAATAAAGAGTTGAGGAAATAAAGAGTTGTATTAGAATTAGAATGAGAATGAGAATTTATATAGCGCCTTTATCCAAAGCGCTGTACAATGGATGCTTCTCATCCACCCATTCATACACACACTCACACACCAACAGCGATTGGCTGCCATTCAAGGTGCCGACCAGCTCGTCAGGAGCATTTGGGGGGTTTAAGTTTCTTGCTCAGGGACACTTCAACACAGCCCGGGCAGGGGATCGAACCAGCAACCCTCCGACTGCCAGATGACGACTCTTACTGCCTGAGCCATGTCGCCCCTTTTTTATGCTACAAGTGTTTGACCTATAGGCGACGAAATGCTACAAGTGTTTGAGCTATAGGCGACGAAATGCTGCAAGTGTTTGAGCTATAGGCGACGAAATATGGGCTGACCATGGATCATTATAAGACATAGAGATATTGAGACCCATGTCGTCAGAGTAGGGCTATTCTCAGAAATACAGACCACTAACATTTAGAGATTGTTAATGTTGTAATGATGCAGTTGTTAATATGAATATGAATTCTGAAAATAAATAAATAAATGAAAGAATGAATAAATAAATAAAATATTAATAAAATTTTTATTTTAGAAGCATCAATTATACAGCACTATACAGATATACTCACAACCTGTCCCCACCCCAACCCCCAATATCAAACAAAACGAAACAAAGGAACCAAAAAATAACATTACATAATTGAGCACAAATGCAAAAATCCACCAGATCCTGCCATATTTCGGCAGATTCTCCAGATCACATCGGCAGAGGAATTAAACTGGCGGTAGGACTGTGGTTGACCCCAGGACCTCCTTGCTGTGGGGCGGCGGTGCTACCCACTGCACCATTCGTGCCGCCCTACGTAACAACATGTATGCAGCAATTCCCTCAGTGTGACTGCAAGATAAGATGCGAGGGTCACACTTCCGTGGTGAATTTGTCCTGTTTCACAGCTGTGAACCATATGAGCATCAGCATCAAAATGAAAAGCACTATAGGTGCTAGTAACCATAGTAACCAGTAGTGATGCCTCTTGCTATGGTCTACAGCCAGGTCCCATATCTTCCCGTCTGCGGAGGCAAAGAGTACATCAATAGGTTAGTTTCACAGCCACACTAATGTATGATGCCACATTCTACAATAGTGGTCATGATTTTGTTCTCACAGTACTATTAATTTCATCTAGTCTTGCAAGTCAACATGAAATTTAAACCAGGTTATAATCGGTGGACTTACCCCATTTGACCTTCAGATTTCCAAAATGGACTCCACAGCTATAGGACTCCTCAGTACTGTTTGAGATGTCCAAGCTCTTTCTCAGCTGGCAGGTCCCATCCCCGTTCGGTCTGATCCCAGTCGACAAAAGGCCATCTTTTTCAGCCAAGATGTCTTTATCCCGATCAAACCCCACCGTCATGTTAATGCAGCGAAATCCTGAAACTAGGCAGGTAAGAATAACCTTCCCAGTGTTCTGGTATCTCTTAGCGAATAATGCAGCAGTGGGCTGAGCTGAAATAGCAAAAAAGGAAAAGGCTTAATATCCTGTGCATGAGGAAAGGCCTTTTTGGGGTAATGATGAAAATGTGCATTTGTATGTTTGAATGTTCAGGCAGTTTCAAGACAACTTTGTACTGTGTCCATTTTTAAAAGGTTGGTTTCCTGCGTAAAAACCATTGGAAAATAAGGTCACATTTTAAGTAAAGTACCATCCTCAATTTTTTTAAAAGAAGCAAGAAAAAACAATAATTTGGGAGCGTGCATGGAAAACGCACTTTAATTTGCATATGTACTCTCTGGGGTTTTGTATGGCTCTCTGATTTTGTATTGCAGTAATTCAAATAATTCCCTAAATATTGCGTAGTTAAATTCTGATATCTTGGTAAAATATTTCATCTTTTTATAATACTGAGCAGCATGTAGCATAGCCAAGTGGCTAAGGTACGATGACTGTGACCCGGAAGGGTGCTGGTTCACACAGTAAGATCAGTGCATCTGTATAGCTGCTAAATGATGGCTAAATAACAAAGTATACAATTATAAATTGCTGCAGTATGCTCTAATTCCGTACGGGAGGACCATGGTACTAACGTGTCTCCTGGCTCTCATTTTTTTCGTAGGACAAACTTCTCATCACATGTCTCACGCAGAGGAAGTCTACATAGAATGACGTATTTTTGATGATGTCCGTGTCACTGTTCCACTTGGTTTCAATGGGGACAGCAGGTCCCACTGAAGCCTCCCACTTTTGCCTGGAGACGCTGAAGGACAGGAAGTCCTCTCCATTCCATCCGAACTGTGCAAAGGTCCTCGTAATTCTTAAATACGGGTTTAGCTCGATCTCACAGCCGAATCTCCCCTGCAGGACGGCAGCACCTGAAACAAACGGATGTATGCAATGCTGCAGTTACCTCCATGTACTGGAACTTCAACTTTAATGTATTACTTTTTTTTTTTAAAGCTCAAATATAGGGCTACTCACTCACCAGCCATTTGAATTCCTTTGTCATTTAAGATGGCAGTTCTGCCTCTGTCCCATTGCTGCATATTGAGGCGTCTGACTGTGTTCCACAGATCATGGCCGTCACCTTCACGCATCCAGTTTCGCATGGGCATGATGACCGCGCCATCGCTGCTGTAGGAGTCAACTGCTTCGCCATCGAGCCACAGAACTGAAGTGAACTCATAACGGGTCACCGCAGTGTAGGTGCCTGAAATGGAGTGCACCTCATCTATACGCCGCAAAAGAAACAAACAAAAAAAAACACATGTAAAAACGCACGCACGCACGCACTCACAGACACACCCTCTATATACTACAGTGCAAATAAAAATAAAAAACATACATTGAATGTACTATAGTCTATGGTGGGAGGATATACATGCCAGATTACGGGGTTAGCGAGGAAACTTAAGCGTTAGCCGTGGTTTTCCCGTACTACGAAGCGGAGTTACATCTGGGTAAAAATCGCCGGGGGAAAGCATGTCCACAGCTAACCTGGTCCAGGGCAGGTTATGCGCAGGCTATCGCCAAACCGTGACTTTCCCGTGTTTATAGGGGTGGCTATGACCATAACGTGTACTATAGCCACCAACCGATAATGACGTTAATGATTTTATTGAAAAGGGGCCGCGTCACAGCAAGGTGGTTACAATCTACTGTATGTGGAAGCGGCAGAAAGAAAATAAATAAATTGCTATGAACGATAAACATTTCAAAACTCAAGGCGAGACACGGCAGGCAAAAACATCGGTTTTTCATGCACTGGTCAATTTTTAGATTTTGAGCTATTTAGCTTCCATAGCATGTCTTCTTTCAGACTAGCGGAAGGAAAACGCACAGAAAATCGGATCCCTTTTTATCAACAACCAATCGTTGAAATGTAAAAGTAGTTGCTTTTGCCAAGTAGGATGTGATTCGCTACATCGCATTACATGACTATGTGGCTCTGAGTTCACCACTTTCGCGTTAGCATGCCGCGGGTAGTTTGAAATGAAATGGTCAAAACGCCAAAAATCAGGGTAAAAGCTACTCACAAGAGACATGACCAATTAGCTACGGCCAGAAGAAAAATATCTAACGGGGAAAATGCGTGTAACAGTGATCATGCCAGTCAACCGCTGTCAGTGTCAGTAATCAGAATGACAGATCAGCCACTTGTAATGCTTGTAATGCATGATTATTGATTGTTACTCGGTCCTTCCGACTTTCCCAGTCGGAAATCCCACCGCAGGGGGCGTTCCAGTTGAAATGTCCGACTGGGAACTCGGAAATTCCGACTTCCCAGTACAAATGGAACGCATTTTCGGCCACCGCGTGGAACGCAACGGAGCAGTGGAGCTGTTTCGTCTTCTGCGCCGGAGCCAATGAGAAGACCGGAATACGGGTTTGTTGCTCGCTCTCAGTTGGGAGAGAAGGCGAAACAGCGCCACGGCTCCGTTGTTATTATTCTTTTCAAAAAATAAATAAATCATGAAACAAAAATGATCACAGGTCTCCGAAAACCTTCCCAAGATGTAGTCCAGGGGGCCTATTCAGCTATGAAGTAAAAGGCACCCCCACTCCTCACTGCTTATGTGGTTTTGGTGGAATTCTGGAAGGGCTGCTGGTGTCCCTCTGGTGGGGAGGACAGCAGGTGCTCAGCTGGCCTGATAAACTCACGCAAGACATAGAGCTATAGTAGCTTGTGAAATCAAGTCTTTTTTACTTTTTACTTTCACAGCAATTATACACTCTCAATTGGAGAGTGAACTTACATTTTACAAACAAAAAAATTACCCATGAAAATTCCAGTCGTGAGGCATGCTTAAACAATTACAGTAAATGTGCACTAGATGGCGGTATTTGAGTCCTCAACAGGCCATCTACAATTATAATGGTAAATGGTTGGAATTTCTATAGCGCCTTTATCCAAAGCGCTGTACAATTGATGCTTCTCATCCACCCATTCATACACACACTCACACACCAACGGCGATTCCCTGCCATGCAAGGCGCCGACCAGCTCGTCGGGAGAATGTGGGGGGTTAGGTGTCTTGCTCAGGGACACTTCGACACAGCCCGGGCGGGGGATCGAACCAGCAACCCTCCGACTGCCAGATGACTACTCTTACTGCCTAAGCCATGTCGCCCCTTTTTTATGCTCCAAGTGTTTGACCTTTTGGCAACGAAATGCTACAAGTGTTTGAGCTATAGGCGACGAAATATGGGCTGACCATGGATCATAATAAGACATAGAGATATTGAGACCCATGTCGTCAGAGTAGGGCTATTCTCAAGAATACAGACCACTAATATTTTCAGATTGTTAATGTTGTAATGATGCAGTTGTTAATATGAATATGAATTCTGGAAATAAATAAAAAATTAAATTAATAAATATTTATTTAGCAACTTGTAGCTACCTTACGTAGGCTACTTGGAAGAGAAATTCAGCGAGATTCACTACTGTAGCCTATGTGAAAGTGACGAAACGTGACTTACCCGAGTTGGTGTGCCGACAGAGAGTAAGAAAATAAAGAAATTGCTATGAACGATAAACATTTCAAAACTTAAGGCGAGACACGGCAGGCAAAAACATCGGGTTTTCATGCAGTTTTGAGATTTTGAGCTATTTAGCTTCCGTAACTTGTCTTCTTTCAGACTAGTGGTAAGAACCTTGAAACTACACATCTATTTCTCCTCATGCGAAGTGAAACGCGAAAAGCCATCAGATCACGTGTTCAGCACTTTCGCCTTAGCATGCCGCGGGTAGTTTGAAACCTGGAAATATCGTCAAAACGCCAAAAAGCTACTCACAAGAGACGTGACCAATTAGCTACTTCCAGAAGAAGAATATCTAACGGGGAAAATGCGTGTGACAGAGATCATAAAGTTTACGATCATGCCAGAGAGTCACCAGCTTTCAGTGCCTCAGAGCACAAAATACGGGAGATGGGGAAAGCGCAGTCTGTTGCTAGAATGTAGCAAATGCAAACCGCAAGAAAATGGCTACAGAAAAGGCCTGTTCTCATCCTCACGTCTTCGAGTCAACCAGGAGCGATGTAGCCTTTGACATTAAGTTACGCGTCTTCAAAACCATCCACACTAGAACGTGACTTTCCTGTGTTTATAGGCGTGGCTATGACTATGGCGTGTACTATAGCCACCTAGCAACAGGGACTTTAAGAATGAGAAGCGGGGAAGCGTCACGGTAGGGGAGGGAGTTTTTAAATTGTCAAGTATTTCCTCATCTTTTGCTGACGAGTTTGCGATTCCTGCCACCCGCTGTATATTTGGTTTAACGCCATTTATGAGCATAGACCGCTACAGAACTTTCTTTTCTTGTTAGTTTTCATGTTATTTTGCCAGCTGTGTTTTCACTTGATTGGCAGTGTCTAGTTATACGGCCGGTTTGCTCCGGTTTGCTATTCTTTGTATCTGGAAATGGTAGCTTTCCTCTGGGGTCCTCGTCGTACTTTGTTGTGCGTCGCTCTGGATAAGAGCGTCCGCTAAATGCCTGTAATGCAATGTATACACTGTATACCAACACCATTTAGTATTGTCTTTCACTGCTTGTTTGTACCGTTGTGTGTGTTCTTTAAAATGTACGTATATATGCTTGCAAGCTTCCAGCACTCTGACTATTTCCTCCCTGGGCGTTAGATTCACGGTCACCCATCGTCCCCTGGACGTAACAATTTGGGGGGGCTCGCCCGGGATCTAGCCACCAAGCGTGAATGTATTGGTTTAACTTTCACAGCAATTATACAATCTCAATTGGAGAGTGAACTTACATTTTACATGAATTCTGTAAATAAATACATAATTAAATAAATGGATTCACTGCTGTAGCCAATGTGAAATTGACGAAACGTGACTTACCCGAGTTGGTGTGCCGAAGGATGACACAGAGTAGGAAAATAAAGAAATTGCTATGAACGATAAACATTTCAAAACTTAAGGCGAGACACGGCAGGCAAAAACATCGGTTTTTCGTGCACTGATCAATTTTGAGATTTTGAGCTATTTAGCTTCCATAACATGTCGTCTTTCAGACGAGCGGAAAGAAAACATCTCCTCATGCGAAGTTGGATGTGACTCCAAGAGACATTGTATCACGTGATCCGTGACGTTGTTTCTCGAAGAAAATAAATGGACGATAGTCCTTGTATTCAAGTCCGTCTCCGTCTGATTATTGTTCTAACTTAGAGTTTAAACGGGAATAAAACACAGGTAATATACATAAAAGTGGCGACGAGGATTATCGTGATCTGCGTGTGTTTCGATGTTTGTAAAGAAAAGTTTCAAGCGGACTGTTTTCCATGAATGCGGCGGCGGATGATGACCTTCATCGTTGGGAGGACGACTACGTCGGCAGTGAAATCGGTTAACTAAGGAGCGTGAGTACTTGATAACAAGTAACTAACGAGGCTAAAATGACGGGGATACTTGGAAGCATTGGCGCCTTTGATGAAAATACGGAGCAGTGGAACTCCTACACGGAACGTTTTGAGTACTTTGCTAAAGCAAATGACATTGAAGCAGTCTGGGACTCTAGAACTTACTTTTTTTTCTTAATTATGTGTTTGAACGTATGGTCCAGGGAGTCACAATCTTATCTAATGTTTCTGTGCAGTCCGTCAACATCATAAGATCAACCTTTCTTCGTTGCATTTGCTTTTCCCCAAAAACTGAATAAAAGAACTGAGAAAAATAAAATTAATAAAAATAAATGTTAATGGAACTTAATGTTTTCCAATTTCGTCTTATTATTTATTTTAATTATATATGAGAACAACCACTTTGTTCTAGCTCTTGGAAAATTCATAATATTTTTTCTTATTTTTAGAATATATTATTATTATTATATATGAGAACAACCAATCAATTTGTTCTCTCCCTTGGCAAATTCGCAATATTTAAAACACCCGGCAGTAATCACGCATATATTCACAAAAAATTCTCAAACCTTAAAATGATATTAAAAAAATATAAAAAGAGCGATAGTAGTATATTAATTTTTACTTTCACAGCAATTATAACAGCAGCAATTGTAAACTCTCAATCGGAGAGTGAACTTACATTTTACAAACAATGAAAAAATAATCCATGAAAATTCTAGTTGTGAGGCATGCTTAGACAATTACAGTAAATGTGCACTAGATGGCGGTATTTGAGTCCTCAACAGGCCATCTACAATTTTAATGGTAAATGGTTGGCATTGATTTACATTACAATTAAAATTTTGTCATTTGGCAGACGCTTTTAATCCAAAGCGATTTACAAGTGCATAGGTTCTACCACAAGTCAAAGCATCACATCCATAACTAGGAAAATACATATGGAATGCTGTTCTAAACATATAGTCGTCATAAGTGCATTTGGTTTTTTTTTGTTTTTGTTTGGGTTAGACAAGGAGGATAGGGATATCAGAAAGGGGGGGCGGGGGAAATCAGGAGGGAGGACTAAGGTAGAGTTTGAAAAGGTGTGTTTTGAGTTTGCGTCGAAATAGGGGGAGGGATTCTGCTGTCCTGACAGTGGTAGGCAAGTCATTCCACCACTGAAGAACCAGAACGGAAAACAGGCGTGAACGTGCAGCTCGACCGCCAGGTGCACGTAGAGAGGGAACCATAAGGTGACCAGAGCTGGCAGACCGGAGTGGTCTAGCTGGGGAGTAGGGAGTGATTAAGGATTGTATGTAAGGTGGGGCAGTCCCCTAAGCAGCCTGAAATGCCCACACTAGGGCCTTGAATCGGATGCGTGCGGCAATAGGAAGCCAGCGGAGGCCAATGAGAAGCGGGGTGACATGAGCCGACCTGGGCTGACTGGTGATCAGGCGGGCTGCAGCATTCTGGACCAGCTGGAGGGGCTTGATGGCACACGCTGGGAGACCTGCTAGGAGGGAGTTGCAGTAATCCAGGCGGGAAATGACGAGCACCTGGACTAGGAGCTGGGTGGCTTTCTCCGTCAGAAGATGACGGATACGGCGTATATTATACAGAAAGAACCTGCAGGTTCTGGCAGTGGAGGATACTTGTGGAGCCAGGGTGAGGCAGTTATCAAGAGTCACCCCAAGATTCTTTGCCGTACGGGAGGAGGAAACTACAGTCCTCAACAGTCAGTGAGAGGTCGATTGACGGAGAGGGATGTAGAGAAGCTCAGTTTTGGCAAGGTTGAGCTTCAGGTGGTGGGAAGTCATCCACGCAGAGATATCAGCCAAGCAGGCAGAGATCTGTCTGGTGACTTGGGTGTCGGGGGCGAAGGAAATAAAGAGTTGAGGAAATAAAGAGTTGTATTAGAATTAGAATGAGAATTTATATAGCGCCTTTATCCAAAGCGCTGTACAATGGATGCTTCTCATCCACCCATTCATACACACACTCACACACCAACAGCGATTGGCTGCCATTCAAGGTGCCGACCAGCTCGTCAGGAGCATTTGGGGGGTTTAGGTTTCTTGCTCAGGGACACTTCAACACAGCCCGGGCGGGGGATCGAACCAGCAACCCTGACAGCCAGATGACGACTCTTACTGCCTGAGCCATGTCGCCCCTTTTTTATGCTACAAGTGTTTGACCTATAGGCAACGAAATGCTACAAGTGTTTGACCTATAGGCGACGAAATATGGGCTGACCATGGATCACTATAAGACATAAAGAGATATTGAGACCCATGTCGTCAGAGTAGGGCTATTCTCAAAAATACAGACCACTAACATTTTCAGATTGTTAATGTTGTAATGATGCAGTTGTTAATATGAATATGAATTCTAAAAATAAGTAAATAAATAAATGAAAGAATGAATAAATAAATAAAATAAATTATTTTATTTTATTTTCGATCCCGCCTGTCGAAGAGTCTCTGAGCAACCCCCAACCCCCAAATGCTCCTGAGAAGCTGGTTGGTGCCTTGCATGGCAGCCAATCGGAGTTTGTGCGTGAGTGTGTGTATGAATGGGTGAATGAGAAGCATCAATTATACAGCACTATACAGATATACTCACAACCTGTCCCCACCCCAACCCCCAATATCAAACAAAACGTAACAAAGGAACCAAAAAATAACATTACATAATTGAGCACAAATGCAAAAATCCACCAGATCCTGCCATATTTCGGCAGATTGTCCAGATCACATCGGCAGAGGAATTAAACTGGCGGTAGGACTGTGGTTGACCCCAGGACCTCCTTGCTGTGGGGTGGCGGTGCTACCCACTGCACCATTCGTGCCACCCTACGTAACAACATTCATGCAGCAGTTCCCTCAGTGTGACTGCAAGATAAGATGCGAGGGTCACACTTCTGTGGTGAATTTGTCCTGTTTCACAGCTGTGAACCAGATGAGCATCAGCATCAAAATGAAAAGCACTATAGGTGCTAGTAACCAGTAGTGATGCCTCTTGCTATGGTCTACAGCCAGGTCCCATATCTTCCCGTCTGTGAAGGCAAAGAGTACATCAATAGGTTAGTTTGACAGCCACACTAATGTATGATGCCACACTCTACAATAGCGGTCATGATTTTGTTCTCACAGTACTATTAATTTCATCTAGTCTGGCAAGTCAACATGAAATTAAACCAGGTTATAATCGGTGGACTTACCCCATTTGACCGTCAGATTTCCAAAATGGAGTCCACAGCTATAGGACTCCTCAGTACTGTTTGAGATGTCCAAGCTCTTTCTCAGCTGGCAGGTCCCATCCCCGTTCGGTCTGATCCCAGTGGACAAAAGGCCATCTTTTTCAGCCAAGATGTCTTCATCCCGATAAAACCCCACCGTCATGTTAATGCAGCGAAATCCTGAAGCTAGGCAGGTAAGAATAACCTTCCCAGTGTTCTGGTATCTCTTAGCGAATAATGCCGCAGTGGGCTGAGCTGAAATGGCAAAAAAGGAAAAGGCTTAATATCCTGTGCATGAGGAAAGGCCTTTTTGGGGTAATGATGAAAATGAAAATGTGCATTTGTATGTTTGAATGTTCAGGCTGTTTCAAGACAACTTTGTACTGTGTGTCCATTTTGAAAAGGTTGGTTTCCTCCGTAAAAAACATTGGAAAATGAGGTCACATTTTAAGTAAAGTACCATCCTCATTTTTTTTTAAAGAAGATGAAAACAATAATTTGGAAGTGTGCATGTAAAACACATTTTAATTTGCATATGTACTATCTGGGGCTGTCTGATTTCGTATAGCAGTAATTCAAATAATTCCCTAAATATTGCGTAGTTAAATTCTGATATCTTGGTAAAATATTTCATCTTTTTATAATACTGAGCAGCATGTAGCATAGCCAAGTGGCTAAGGTACGATGACTGTGACCCGGAAGGGTGCTGGTTCACACAGTAAGATCAGTGCATCTGTATAGCTGCTAAATAACGGCTAAATAACAAAGTATATAATTATAAATTACTGCAGTATGCTCTAATTCCGTACGGGAGGACCATGGTACTAACGTGTCTCCTGGCTCTCCTTTTCTTCGTAGGACAAACTTCTCATCACATGTGTCACGCAGAGGAAGTCTAATGTGATATTTTTGATGATGTCCGTGTCACTGTTCCACTTGGTTTCAAAGGGGACAGCAGATCCCACTGAAGCCTCCCACTTTTGCCTGGAGAAGTTGAAGGACAGGAAGTCTTCTCCATTCCATCCGAACTGTGCAAAGGTCCTCCTAATTCTTAAATACGGGTTTAGCTCGATCTTACAGCCGAATCTCCCCTGCAGGACGGCAGCACCTGAAACAAACGGATGTATGCAATGCTGCAGTTACCTCCATGTACTGGAACTTCAACTTTAATGTATTACTTTTTTTTTTTTAAAGCTCAAATATAGGGCACTCACCAGGCATTTGAATTCCTTTGTCATTTAAGATGGCAGTTCTGCCTCTGTCCCATTGCTGCATATTGAGGCGTCTGACTGTGTTCCACAGATCATGGCCGTCACCTTCACGCATCCAGTTTCGCATGGGCATGATGACCGCGCCATCGCTGCTGTAGGAGTCAACTGCTTCGCCATCGAGCCACAGAACTGAAGTGAACTCAGAACGGGTCACCGCAGTGTAGGTACCTAAAATGGAGTGCACCTCATCTATACGCCGCAAAAGAAACAAACGATAAAAACACATGGAAAAACTCACCCAGACACACCCTCTATATAGCACAGTGCAAATAAAAATAAAAAACATACATTTAATGTACTATAGTCTATGGTGGGAGGATATACAGGCGATATTACGGGGTTTTCCCGTACTACGAAGCGGAGTTACATCTGGGTAAAAATCGCAGGGGGAACGTACAGTGGGAGCAATAATTATTTGATCCCTTGCTGATTTTGTAGGTTTGCCCACTTACAAAGAATGGAACTGTGTAGAATTTTAATCATGGGTACATTCTAACATCGAGAGACAGAATATCACAAAATAATCCACAATAACAACATCATATAAATTTTATACATTTATTATCGTATTTTTGCATGAAATAAGTATTTGATCCCTGACCAATCAGCAATAATTCTGGCTCGCACAGACCAGTTAGTTTTCCATTAAGAAGCACTCCTAATCTCAACTCATTACCCAAAACACCTGTGTCAATCGTTATGTAGCTGTAGAAAAGACACCTGTCCACACAATCAATCAGATTCCAACGTTTCCACCATGGCCAAGACAAAGGAGCTGTCTAAGGACATCAGGGACAAAATTGTAGACTTGCACAAGGCTGAGATGGGCTACAAGAAAATAAGCAAGCATCTTGGTGAGAAGTTAACTGTTGGAGCAATTATTAGAAAATGGAAGAAACACAAAGTCACTGCCAATCTCCCTCGGTCTGGTGCTCCACGCAAGATCTCGCCTCGTGGGATATCAATGATCATGAGAAAGGTCAGGGATCAGCCCAGTACTACACAGGAGGAGCTTGTTAATCACCTGAAGGAATTTGGGACCACAGTCACGAAGAGAACCATCAGTAACACACTACACCGTGAAGGATTAAAATCCTGCTGCGCACGCAACGTTCCTCTACTGAAGAAGGCACATGTACAGGCCCGTCTGAAGTTTGCCAAAGAACACCTGGATGATCCAGAGGAGGCCTGGGAGAAGGTGATGTGGTCAGATGAGACCAAAATAGAGCTATTTGCCATCAACTCGACTCGCCGTGTTTGGAGGAAGAGAAATGCTGAGTACAACCCCAAGAACACCATCCCCAATGTGAAGCATGGAGGTGGAAACCTTATGCTTTGGGGGTGCTTCTCAGCTAAGGGGACAGGACGACTTCACCATATCGAGGGGAGGATGAATGGGGCCATGTACCAGGAAATTTTGGGCGACAACCTCCTTCCCTCAGTGAGAGCACTGAAAATGGGCCGTGGATGGGTCTTCCAACATGACAATGACCCAAAACATACGGCCAAGGCAACAAAGGAGTGGCTCAAAAAGAAGCAAATTAAGGTCCTGGAGTGGCCTAGCCAATCTCCAGACCTAAATCCCATCGGAAATCTGTGGAAGGAGCTGAAGCTTCGAGTTGGACGAAAATCCCTCCCAAGATCTGTGCAAACCTGGTGAAAAACTACAACAAACGTCTGACCTCTGTGCTTGCCAACAAAGGTTTCGCCACCAAGTATTAAGTCCTATTGTTCTATGGATCAAATACTTATTTCATGTGAAAATATATTAAATGTATAACATTTATATGATGTTATTGTGGATTATTTTATGATATTCTGTCTCTCAATGTTAAAATGTACCTACGATTAAAATTCTATACAGTTCCATAATTTGTAAGTGGGCAAACCTGCAACATCAGCAAGGGATCAAATAATTATTGCTCCCACTGTATGTCCACAGCTAACCTGGTCCAGGGCAGGTTATGCGCAGGCTATCACCAAACCGTGACTTCCCGTGTTTATAGGGGTGGCTATGACCATAACGTGTACTATAGCCACCAACCGATAATGACGTTAAGAATGAGAATTTTACTGAAAAGGGGCCGCGTCACAGCAAGGTGGTTACAATCTACTGTATGTGGAAGCGGCAGAAAGAAAATAAATAAATTGCTGTGAACGATAAACATTTCAAAACTCAAGGCGAGACACGGCAGGCAAAAACATCGGTTTTTCATGCACTGGTCAATTTTTAGATTTTGAGCTATTTAGCTTCCATAACTTGTCTACTTTCAGACTAGTGGAAGGAAAACGCACAGAAAATCTTTTAATCAACAACCAATAGTAAAAGTAGTTTTGCCAAGTACGCTACAACGCATCACATCACTATGGAGCCACGCCGTTTGAGAAGCCACGGAGGCGTGGCTCCTACAGCCGCAACACAGCATACACTGACATGACATCACAACATGGCAAAACGGGGAGCTTCACAAGGGCAAGTGTGGTTGGCTTTGAAGACGCGTAACTTACGTTTTTAAATTCATCACTTCGTTCATCGCAATTTCTTTATTTTCTTACTCTCTGTCACTGACTCGGGTAGGTCACGTTTTGCCACTTTCACATAGGCTACTTAGAAGAGAAATTCAGCAAGATTCACTAGCGACTGTGGTCTAAGTGGCGTGAAGTGCAGCTCAAATCGTAAAAGCCGGCAGATATCACACAGTACACAGCCAGCATAACTGCGATGTACCCCCCAATAATATCCAGAATATGGTGTTTCTTGATTTAATTGTTTTAATGGATTTTTAAATTGTGTAATGCATTGAACTGAAGACTGAATATTTTGCTTCCCCATGGTCGCTACCCACTTTACAGCAGCTACCCACTGTAAAAACGCTGGGACAGTTTTGGCTACCTGCCAACGGTTGGTATGCATGGACATTCATTAAACATGGCCTAATTGTTAGGTTATTATCATTGAATGTTTAAAATAACCAAACGGTAGCATTTTGAGTATTTGTCGTGTCTTTCGTTTGCCGCAATGTAGATGCGCACAATGTAGATGCGCACTATAAACGAAGTGTGCCGGAGAGAGCAGTCTTCAGGTAAAAATGTTTGTAAAATATGTATAGTTCGTAGCATTTTATTGCTCTGACCTTGTTTGGCGCACTGATTCGGTAAGTTAACGTTACTTGCTTGTGTTTGTGGGCCGCCCCACAGTGGAAATACAGCAACAATTGCTGGGAACATGATTTCACAGAAGTGACTGTACAATATTAAAAAATATGGGCCTATAGAGTAAACGTATACCCCCTTTCATTTGATAAAAATGTACTGTTTCTGAGTTGTGACCTATGCAAATGAGCTGGTTGGCAATTGACAGTCTATGGCAACGCATGTTTTGGCCACATGTGAAATGCCATGTAATGGCAGACATTTATATAGCGCCTTTATCCAAAGCGCGGTACAATTGATGCTTCTCCATTCACCCATTCATACACACACTCACACACCGACGGCGTTTGGCTGCCATGCAAGGCCCCGACCAGCTCATCAGGAGCATTTGGGGGTTAGGTGTCTTGCTCAGGGACACTTCGACACAGCCCGGGCGGGGGATCGAACTGGCTGCCAGACGACTGCTCTTACTGCCTGAGCCATGTCGCCCCAGGGTAGGGTAGGCCTAGATGACGACGAAGACGTTAAAAATGAAAGCCTCATAGGTGAATAGCAAAAGGTAACACAATGCCAGGGACAAGGATTGGTTATCGAATCAATCAATTGTCCTCCAGTTTATTTCTGCTGCGGGAATTAGACTACATATTCTAGAAACGTGACTTGATACAGCATATTCACAAGTATTATGTCTGTAGGAGCCATTTAGGCCTACATGCTAGTTTTGTTTATTCCATAATATTAATTTTTAATTCTTAATAACATTGATTGGTTTGATTTGATTATGATGATATTTGCTTTATTTTGATTTATTTATGTTGTCATTACCCCCTTGTGTTCGAATTGATATGTAGAATATAAAAGAACAGCAAACGGGGTGCCTGCTGGGAGCAAATAGGTTTTCAACGGCAGTATCAATGGCTGAGGCTTATTGCAAATGTATTTTTGGAGGCAGTAAATGAACGTTTATTTTAAACGCGCATGACTCCGTTTTGTCATGGAACTGTTTGTTGGGACCTCCGACTAACCCAAGTAGAGGCGATTTGGATCCGTTAAGACGCCTCTACAATGTCTGAAGCGAAAAGGGTTTATTCTTAAGCTCTGAAGTTCATAATTGATGGCTATTGATGTCGGCTACTGTATTCTCTCCCGTGAGAATCTAATTTATATTTTTCGAGTGGAACTTTTACCACTGAGAAAGTTAGCCGATTCATTTCATCCCCGCCCACTCAAATCTAGGCAGGAGCCACGCCGTTTGAGAAGCCACGGAGGCGTGGCTCCTACAGCCGCAACCCACCTTACAATCTCTCGCAGGGAAAACGGGGAGCTTCACATGGGCAAGTGTGGCTGGCTTTGAAGACGCGTAACTTACGTTTTGAAATGTTTATCGTTCATCGCAATTTCTTTATTTTCTTACTCTCTGTCATTTTTCGGCGCACTGACTCGGGTAAGTCACGTTTTGCCACTTTCACATAGGCTACTTAGAAGAGAAATTCAGCAAGATTCACTAGCGACTGTGGTCTAAGTGGCGTGAAGTGCAGCTCAAATCGTAAAAGCCGGCAGATATCACACAGTACACAGCCAGCATAACTGCGATGTACCCCCCAATAATATCCAGAATATGGTGTTTCCTGATTTAATTGTTTTAATGGATTTTTAAATTGTGTAATGCACTGAACTGAATAGTGAATATTTTGCTTTCCCGTGGTCGCTACCCACTATATAGCAGCTACCCACTGTAAAAACGCTGGGACAGTTTTGGCTACCTGCCAAACATTAAACATGGCCTAATTGTTAGGTTATTATCATTGAATGTTTAAAATAACCAAACGGTAGCATTTTGAGTATTTGTCGTGTCTTTCGTTTGCCGCAATGTAGATGCGCACTATAAACGAAGTGTGCCGGAGAGAGCAGTCTTCAGATAAAAATGTTTGTAAAATATGTATAGTTCGTAGCATTTTATTGCTCTGACCTTGTTTGGCGCACTGATTCGGTAAGTTAACGTTACTTGCTTGTGTTTGTGGGCCGCCCCACAGTGGAAATACAGCAACAATTGCTGGGAACATGATTTCACAGAAGTGACTGTACAATATTAAAAATATGGGCCTATAGAGTAAACGTATACCCCCTTTCATTTGATAGAAATGTACTGTTTCTGAGTTGTGACCTATGCAAATGAGCTGGTTGGCAATTGACAGTCTATGGCAACGCATGTTTTGGCCACATGTGAAATGCCATGTAATGGCAGACATTTATATAGCGCCTTTATCCAAAGCGCGGTACAATTGATGCTTCTCCATTCACCCATTCATACACACACTCACACACCGACGGCGTTTGGCTGCCATGCAAAGCCCCGACCAGCTCATCAGGAGCATTTGGGGGTTAGGTGTCTTGCTCAGGGACACTTCGACACAGCCCGGGCGGGGGATCGAACTGGCTGCCAGACGACTGCTCTTACTGCCTGAGCCATGTCGCCCCAGGGTAGGGTAGGCCTAGATGACGACGAAGACGTTAAAAATGAAAGCCTCATAGGCGAATAGCAAAAGGTAACACAATGCCAGGGACAAGGATTGGTTATCGAATCAATCAATTGTCCTCCAGTTTATTTCTGCTGCGGGAATTAGACTACATATTCTAGAAACGTGACTTGATACAGCATATTCACGAGTATTATGTCTGTCAGAGCCATTTAGGCCTACATGTTAGTTTTGTTTATTCCATAATATTAATTTTTAATTCTTAATAACATTGATTGGTTTGATTTGATTATGATGATATTTGCTTTATTTTGACTTATTTATGTTGTCATTGCCCCCTTGTGTTCGAATTGATTTGTTGAATATATAAGAACAGCAAACGGGGTGCCTGCTAGGAGCAAATAGGTTTTCAATGGCAGTAGCAATGGCTGAGGCTTATTGCAAATGTATTTTTGGAGGCAATAAATGAACGTTTATTTTAAACGCGCATGACTCCGTTTTGTTATGGAACTGTTTGTTGGGACCTCCGACTCACCCAAGTAGAGGCGATTTGGATCCGTTAAAACGCCTCTACAATGTCTGAAGCGAAAAGGGTTTATTCTTATGCTCTGAAGTTTATAATTGATGGCTATTGATGTCGGCTACTGTACTGTACTGTTCTCTCCCTTGAGAATCTAATTTATATTTTTCGAGTGGAACTTTAACCACGAAGAAAGTTAGCCGATTAATTTGATCCCCGCCCAGCGAGAACACCCCCGAGCTCTACGGGAGTGTCCTGGCGAGACGTCTATTTCCGATAGCCTGCGCATGACCTGCCCTGCACCAGGTTAGCTGTCGGCATACGTTCCCCCCGGCGATATATACCCGATATATATAAGTAACTCAGCTTGGTCAGCAGCCGCAGGGGCAGAGTAATGGGAATAGTAATGAGAATGCCCCCTCTAGTAGTGTTGGGCACCATGTATATGCCGGGGTCGGGCCACCTCCTCGCCCAGTTTTTATGCCTGAGACCTTTACGGGGGTAGGCCGTGCGTGGTCTGATTGGTCAGAACAGTTCGATGTGGCGGCTGAGGTGAATTATTGGGATGAGGCTCTCAAAATTAAGTTTGGGGAGAACTCGCCTTGCTTTACACCAGATCGATACAGAGGGAGCAAGGCCAGTGAAGTTGCCCCCCCGTCGTGTTCCCCTCCATTTACAGCAGGAGGTAGCGGAGCATATAAAGCAAATGCTCGAGAACGACATCATTCAGCCCTCTTACAGCCCCTGGGCGGCGCCTGTAGTTCTGGTCCGCAAGCGGGATGGAGGGCTCCGCTTTTGTGTTGATTACCGGAAATTGAATGATCTGACTCGAAAAGACGCCTACCCCCTGCCTCGCATTGACGACGCCCTTGATGGCTTGAGTAAGGCTTGTTGGTTCTCCACTCTAGACTTAGCCAGCGGTTACTGGCAAGTCGAGATGGACCCCAAAGACAAACCTAAAACGGCATTCATTACACGACAAGGGCTTTTCGAGTTCAATGTGCTTAGTTTTGGCCTGTGCAATAGCCCCAGTACCTTTCAGAGACTAATGGATCTAGTGCTGGCCGATCTGCAGTGGACAACTTGTTTAGTGTACCTAGATGATATTATTGTGTTTGGTCGGACTTTCCAGGAGCACCTGTCCCTGCTGGATGAGGTACTAACTAAATTACGCCAGGCTCAGCTTAAGGTAAAGCCAGCTAAGTGTAATTTATTGTCCACTCAGGTGCAGTACTTGGGCCACATAATCTCAGCGAGGGGCGTGGAAGCAGACCCAGCAAAGGTAGAGGCAGTGCGACAGTGGCCAGCGCCAAGGAACCAGACTGAAGTGAGGAGCTTTGTGGGGTTAGCCTCCTATTATAGGAGGTTTATGAAGGGCTTTGCGGAGATTGCTCGCCCCCTTCATCAACTCACAGAGAAGGGTAGACGGTTTAAATGGACGGAGGACTGTCAGTCAGCCTTTGAACAGCTTAAACTTAGGTTGATGTCGGCCCCCATTCTCTCATATCCAGACCCCCATAAAACTTTCATTCTAGACACAGATGCTAGCGATGCAGGCATTGGGGCAGTCCTGTCACAGGAAGAGGCAGGACAGGAGCATGTCATAGCTTATGCTAGTAGGGCTCTGACAAAATCCGAAAAGAAATATGCTACCACTAAGAAGGAGTTGCTGAGTATGGTCACGTTTACTAAATACTTCAAGCACTACTTGTTGGGCAAAGAATTTGTGCTGAGGACGGACCATAACTCCTTAAGGTGGTTGCATAATTTTCAGGGGATAGAAGGACAGTTAGCCCGGTGGTTGGAACAGTTGGCTAGTTTCCAGTATAGGATCGTGCATCGTCCTGGATGAGTACATGCTAATGCAGATGCCCTCTCTAGGTTACCGGCGTTTCTGTCGACCATTTCGCACACCCCGACGGAAGGGGGGGCGGTGGAGGCTCCAGCTCCCCAGGCTGTACGTACAGTGCACCACACAAACCCAGGGGTGCCCCCTGGCCCCGAGGAGGGAGATGATTTGGCGCAGGCTCAGAGAGAGGATGCAGAATTGCAACAAATCATCGCTCTGAAAGTGGGTGAGCTGGAGTGTCCAGGGCCTCCCAGTGAGTTAAAGGGGTTTGCACCCGTGTGGGCTCAGTTACAGGTACAAGGTGCTAGGCTGGTGAGGCTACCACCTGTAAATTCAGATGCAGCTAAACAGGTGCAGGTCGTTCTCCCCAAATCCCTAGTGCCGAAAGTGTTAGAGCAGTTGCACGATTCAGTTACGGCGGGTCACTTGGGGGTACAGAAGTTGCAAGCCAAGGTGAAAGACCGATTCTACTGGCCGGGGTGGTTTGGGGATGTTAAGCGGTGGTGCCAGGAGTGTGTAGAGTGTGGATCTCGAAAGACAACTGGGCAGCAGTTGTGTGCCCCCCTTCAATCTGCTGTAGCCTCAAGAACCTATGAGCGGGTGGCGTTAGACATCTTAGGACCACTGCCAGAAACCCCCACTCGGAATAAGTATATCTTAGTTATCGGGGATTACTTCTCAAAGTGGACAGAGGCTTTTCCCCTTCCCAACATGGAAGCACAGACAGTAGCCAAAGTTTTGGTAGAACAGTGGGTCTGTCGACTGGGGACCCCCCGCACCATTCACACCGACCAAGGGCGGAATTTTGAGTCCAGGTTGTTTAAAGAAATGTGCCAGCTGCTAAACATTCACAAGACCCGCACGTCGCCTTACCACCCCCAGTCTGATGGGATGGTAGAAAGGTTTAATCGAAACTTATTGTCCATGTTGTCCTTGTTTGTGGAGGAGAATCAGACTAATTGGGACACACTGTTGCCATATGTAATGTTGGCGTATAGGAGTAGTGTGCACTCAAGCACAGGGTTCACGCCCCACAAGGTGGTGTTTGGGCAGGAGGTCGTTCTCCCAGTGGATGTTATGCTGGGCCTTGGTGGGGGAGAGAGTTTCTCTGCAGCTACAGGGTATGTGTCTAGGTTGAGGGACACATTGTCCACAGTGGTGGGGGCTGTAAGAGGCCATCAGGCGAAGTCCTCTGGTAGGCAGAAAGAAGCCTTTGATGTCAGGGTCAACTGGCAGTATTATTCCGAGGGAGAGTTGGTATGGGTCCGGTCTAGGGCTAGGAAAAGGGGTGTTTGCCCTAAGTTGCAAAGGAGATTTAGGGGCCCCTATAGGGTCATAGACAGAATCACCGAAGTCTTATATCGTCTAGTGTTAGTGGAGGGAGGGCCTGAGGTGATTTTGCATTACAACAGACTCAAACCTTTCCTCTCCCCAGTACCGGACACAAGCTGCCAGGAGAGTGTACCAAATCGTCAGACCAGGCCCCCACGTCCAGGAGCAAGGGGCAGCACTGGCTGGGTCCGTTGGCGAGCCCCAGGTCCTGCTGGGAGGTCTGGAGAGGGAGAGGCCCAGCAAGCAATACAGAGTACAACGCCCCCTAGGCCCTGCGTTGGAGTGGAAGCAGAGCGACAGACTGGGGACCCGACGCAGAGTGTCCAGCAACCAGCGGATCCAGGAGGAGAGAGCCTGGAGAACACCAGCCAGGACACCCGGGAAGGAGAGAGACTGAGCAGAGGAGCAACAACCCAGGAGAGCACATCGGCCCCCATACAGGATGGGGGTGGAGAGAGGCCGAGGGGACAACAGACAGTGCAAGGGACACGTCAAGGACGACAGAGGAGGCCGCCAGTGTGGAGCAGAGACTACGAGATGTGTTGACTCAGGGACGAGTCACATTTAAGGGGGGGGAGAGTGTAGTGAATGTGGTTCTGAGTGGGTCAGTAATCAAGGACTAGTGGTTTCACCTGAGTTGGATGATTGCTGCTGACGGGGACTCTGTGTTGAGCCTTCTCAGCTGCACGTGATTTGCAGCGGGGAGGAACTAGGGCGAGGTTCCTGCGGTAGGCAGGGCTAAGGGGAAAGCATAGCGGGGATATAGGAGTGCTCCTGTCCGCTCTCCAGCTTGTGGAGAGGCTCTCCTGCCGTTTGTGGAGACGCCTCGCGGCGCTGGACCGAGGGTCACCTGTTGCTGTTGACCGACGGGGATCGGACCAGTGCCAAAACCCAGACCCCGTGGGAGGGTCTAGAACCCCGGGCAAGTTAAGTGTTTTAATGGACTTTAAGAAGTGTTTTATGTCCTATGTCTGTGCACTATTTGTTGTGTGATTGGTGTTAGCATTTTAGCCCAGCACAGCCCAGCCATAGCACGGGGGTGGGGGAAGCAGTCGGCTCTCCACCTACCAGTGGCTTCTTGACAGGTGTGCCCATTATCGCACGGGGGGGGGGTTTGTAGTGGAAGTAGCTTAGGTGTGTGTGCAGTGCAGTTGCCGTGTGGGTAGCCTACCTGTGTGTAGTATTATGTGCAGTGTGCATGAGGCCGAGTAGCCTACCTGTGTGCCGTGCCCTAAGGGGGTGAGTCTTTATTGTGGTTCCGGCGTACTTTTGGGGACCGGGTGGGGAAGGTAGCCACCGCAATATCCCATGCCTGTGTAGTGTCTGAGCTGTAGCCCATGCGTGTGTTTTAACAATAAAGGTAGCTGTTTTGTACCTGAACCTTCTCCTCCAGTAATTGTAGCTTCTAGCCCGAATACTTTATGTGGTCTGGCTCTCTACATCTTCCTATTGGCAACAAGGTTTATTACAGTACACTATAGTACATTCAATGTATGTTTTTTTAAAATTTAATTTTAATTTGCACTGTAGTATATAGAGGGTGTGTCTGTGTGCGTTTTTCCGTGTTTGTTTTTTTTGCGGCTTACAGATGAGATGCACTCCATTTTAGGCACCTAAAGTTCACTTCAGTTCTGTGGCTCGATGGCGAAGCAGTTGACTCCTACAGCAGCGATGGCGCGGTCATCATGCCCATGCGAAACTGGATGCGTGAAGGTGGCGGCCATGATCTGTGGAACACAGTCAGACGCCTCAATATGCAGCAATGGGACAGAGGCGGAACTGCCACCTTAAATGACAAAGGAATTCAAATGGCTGGTGAGTGAGTAGCCCTATATTTGAGCTTTAAAAAAAAAAGTTATATATTAAAGTTAAAGTTCCAGTACATGGAGGTACGTCCGTTTGTTTCAGGTGCTGCCGTCCTTCAGGGGAGATTCGGCTGTGAGATCGAGCTAAACCCGTATTTAAGAATTACGAGGACCTTTGCACTGTTCGGATGGAATGGAGAAGACTTCCTGTCCTTCAACTTCTCCAGGCAAAAGTGGGAGGCTTCACTGGGATCTGCTGTCCCAATTGAAACCAAGTGGAACAGTGACACGGACATCATCGAAAATACCACATTCTACTTAGACTTCCTCTGCGTGAGACATGTGATGAGAAGTTTGTCCTTCGAAGAAAAGGAGAGCCAGGAGACACGTTAGTACCATGGTCCTCCCGTACGGAATTATAACATACTGCAGTAATTTATCATTATATACTTTGTTATTTAGCCGTTATTTAGCAGCTATACAGATGCACTGATCTTACTGTGTGAACCAGCAACCTTCCGGGTCACAGTCATCGTACCTTAGCCACTTGGCTATGCTACATGCTGCTCAGTATTATAAAAAGATAAAATATTTTACCCAGATATCAGAATTTAACTTCGCAATATTTAGGGAATTATTTGAATTACTGCTATACAAAATCAGAGAGCCATACCAAACCCCAGAGAGTACATGTGCAAATTAAAGTATGTTTTACATGCAGGCTTCCAAGGTTTCCAGGTTTCCAAGATTGCTTCTTTAAAAAAAATTAAGCATGGTACTTTACTTAAAATGTGACCT
Organism: Conger conger; assembly: GCF_963514075.1. Lineage (NCBI taxonomy): Eukaryota > Metazoa > Chordata > Actinopteri > Anguilliformes > Congridae > Conger > Conger conger. The sequence goes on from NC_083762.1 coordinate 77,075,102, forward strand.
TATTTTCCAATGGTTTTTATGCAGGAAACCTTTTCAAAATGGACACACAGTACAAAGTTGTTTGAAACAGCCTGAACATTCAAACATACAAATGCACATTTTCATTTTCATCATTACCCCAAAAAGGCCTTTCCTCCTGCACAGGATATTAAGCCTTTTCCTTTTTTGCTATTTCAGCTCAGCCCACTGCTGCATTATTCGCTAAGCGATACCTGAACACTGGGAAGGTTATTCTTACCTGCCTAGTTTCAGGATTTCGCTGCATTAACATGACGGTGGACTTTTATCGGGATAAAGACATCTTGGCTGAAAAAGATTTTTTTGTCCACTGGGATCAGACCGAACGGGGATGGGACCTGCCAGCTGAGAAAGAGCTTGTACATCTCAAACAGTACTGAGGAGTCCTATAGATGTGGAGTCCATTTTGGACATCTGACGGTCAAATGGGGTAAGTCCACCTATTATAACCTGGTTTAATTTCATGTTGACTTGCAATGACTAGATGAAATTAATAGTACTGTGAGAACAAAATCATGACCACTATTGTAGAGTGTGGCATCATACATTAGTGTGGCTGTCAAACTAACCTATTGATGTACTCTTTGCCTCCGCAGACGGGAAGATATGGGACCTGGCTGTAGACCATAGCAAGAGGCATCACTACTGGTTACTATGGTTACTAGCACCTATAGTGCTTTTAATTTTGATGCTGATGCTCATATGGTTCACAGCTGTGAAACAGGACAAATTCACCACGGAAGTGTGACCCTCGCATCTTATCTTGCAGTCACACTGAGGGAATTTCTGCATACATGTTGTTACGTAGGGCGGCACGAATGGTGCAGTGGGTAGCACCGCCGCCCCACAGCAAGGAGGTCCTGGGGTCAACCACAGTCCTACCGCCTGTTTAATTCCTCTGCCGATGTGATCTGTGTCTGGTGAATCTGCCTAAATATGGCAGGATCTGGTGGATTTTTGCATTTGTGCTGAATTATATAATGTATGTAAAACTAAAAAAATCATTATTATATATTCTGAATTTCACACAAATATAGAAACTTTTTATTGTCATTTTAAGTGTGTTTGAACAGTACCGCTGATAACTGTCCACTGATAACTGTAAAGCTATGAATAATTGTACAATATTTATTTTCCTATGATTGTGCTTATGTTGCACACTTGAATAATGACACTTTGTGATATCCAGGTGCTCATATTTTATAATATTCTGCAACAGCACATGAAAATATTGTTAGCTGAACTGTAGTGACGATAAGCAGCTATGATACGCTTCTGCTTTCTGCCATTCACACTGACATGACTTGCTCTGGCCAAGGTACAGCGCTTTTGGATGATATCCTGTGTGACTACTGCCACCTAGCGGCTAGGAGTGATATGCAAAGAACAGTTGCAGGCAAACTGTGTCCAATATACCGTTTGAACAACCAAATAAATATTCAACGAACATTAAAAAATGCGCTATGGGGGCTATCATAAGAAGCAATGCATATTATGAACAAAATGCATATTATGAACAAAATTATAAACGGTACCACATTCCATGGCGCCACACTTCTATCCAGGTAGGCTAGACGAGGTAGGCTAATTATTATTATTTTATTTATTTAATTTTGCCCTGTAGGGGGCGTATTCATCTCAAGAACTAAAAATACAGTTTCTGGTTAAATATTTTCACCGCAACATGTTTTTGCCATCCGAGACAGTTGTATTATATATATATAAAATAATAATAAAGAACATTTTTCAACTTTTTGGTGTTAGACGTGTTTTTCTTTAATTTGGGTGTATCTGTATGCATGTATTAAATTAAAGATATAGGCCAGAGGAAAACGCAAAATAATTAAAAAAAAGGTTTCTCCGTCAGCTGATCTGAAATGTAAAGTAAAGACATGTATTCACACAGATGGCAGCGTAACACAAAAGATTGTATTTACTGAACTTTTAGGCCTATTGGTTAGTTTCCTATTAAGGCTACTTTCAATTCCGACTGCGAGGGATAAGAGCTTGATAGGTTTCAACGCTTTTCCAACACCCAGGTAAGCAAAGTCTTATTTTATAACTCAATAGTCGATACATTGGACGGCATTGTGGAGGACATTAGTGATTATATTGCCATTGGGCGACTCGGATGTGGTTCGTGAACCATGTCAACTATAGGTTAGTACAATATTAATGAGTTCCTTTCGCTGAGCAGATTTATATACTTTTTTATTCTAATCATGTTTTTAATTTATAGCCTACGAATCACTGCAGTTAAAACAATGTGTCTGTGCTGTATGTGTATTCGTCTTTTGTATATTTCTGTAAAGCGGGTGTCTATTTGGTGTATAATTCTTGTAGAAACTCAACTCAAACGATAGCATTTGCTCTCATTTCTGCCTTTCTGAAATATATCTCAGAAAAGGTATACCTCAGTTATTAAATTATTTATACCTTATGCTAAACAACTTATTACACCCTAGAGTACATTTTTTACTGGCTATGAAGGAAACTAATGCAAACTTCCAACAAATTAACTGGATAGACACATAACAACCTTACAGATGGATATTTCACTCTGACTAAAGTTTACAAAACAGATAGGCTGGGATTTGAGAATACCAACATTGTCCTGAGCTTTAATAACTCTTATATTCAAAAAGTTTCAGCTATCACTATAACTAGTGTAATGTTTGTGCTTACTTGTTCGTCAGCTAATAGCAAATATTGATTGAATAGGATACAGTGCAGCTTGTTCAGTGTGACAAACCAGCAAACACTGGACACAGTTGAGGTTACATAATGCACATAAGTTCTATTGTACTATTCCTATTACCTGTACATGATTACTATTTAAACAGCACCCAAAAATGATATGCAGATATACCTTAGGCGCAGGTTGTGATACAAATCTGCCAACACTATGAATTTGTTTTTAACAACATAAACAGTCAACATTAGGCCACCACACAAAAGAAGAACAGTAAATTAACCGCTAATAATTTCTAATCCTTTTCTCTTATGCCACATTTTGGGGTGCCACAATTATTTACAGAGTGCCTTGGGCCTGACAATTTTGGGAACCGCTGCTCTTGAGACTGTTGTGTGTGTGAAAATCCCAGGAGATCTGCAGTTTCTGAAATGCACAGACAACCCTGTTTGGCACTAACAATCAGGTCAAAGTCACTTAGATCACATTTCTTCCCCATTCTGATGTTTGGCCTGAGCAATGACTGAACCTCTTAACCATGTTCACATGCTTTTGAGCGTGTGTGTGTGTGTGTGTGTGTGTGAGTGTGTGTGCGGAGTGTGTGTGTGTGTGTGAGTGTGTGTGCGGAGTGTGTGTGTGTGTGTGTGTGTGTGTGTGAGTGTGTACTCTGTATGAAAGAATCAAGCAGCGTGTCTGCTGCACTGGATTAAATTAACGACTCACAGAATATGCAATTTTCTTTTTCCTCTGGCAATTGAATTTTCCCGCTAAATGAGCTTGTGAAGAAAACAATTACATTCCCCTGCGGAATGAATGCTTCCGTCTCCAGTGCTATGGATCTGAACCTGTGGCAATATGTTTCTAGTGCTTCATTAAGGGGGTAGAGAGCAACGATGGCAAGGCTTCAGACGATCAGCGAGGGGGGAGATCCAGCAGATGAGCCGTGTGCTGCAGTCACGAGTGGTGACGGAGGTGGTCGCACAGGTGCAAAGCATGCTGGGACAACGGCAGTCCTCCACACTGGACATCGCGGTCACAGGGAAGTCCACCTTCATCAACGCCTTCAGAGGCACCGCTGATGACGATGACCCCAGAGCAGCAAAGACCGATGTGACAGAAACTGCCCAGGAGATCACGGCCTACGCCACCCCACTGCGCCTACCGTCCGTTTGTGGGACGTGCCGGGCATCGGGACACCCACTTTCCAACCTCAGCGTCATCTGTGTCTGATGCAAATCAGAAAGCCGGTAAGCTTTCTCACTTTCTGTCATTTCTTTGCAAATAAATACGAAAGTTAAACGCAGGTATAGCTATCGTTGTTTTTACTGGGATCTGTTTCATCAGACGATGCTCACCTGTGAAATGTTAAAAAGGGCATTTTTCCCTAGCACCCTGTAACCACCAGACAAAATAGAGCAGCATTGGACATGATAACAAAAGAAGGCGGAGTCTGTGCAATGTTGGGGGAAACAGTGTTTGTCTTATATTCGCAGCACTATGGGGGATGGAGAGGGACTGGACGCGGTTCTGACTCGGATGAAGAAGATGTCTGAAAAGATGCAGGATGGAGCAGGGACCACTGATTTGCTAGGAGGCCTGGGAAGGTGGTTCTCTGGCTGGACCGGCATCCTGATCACCTGACTGACGATTGTCAGACTGCTTCTGCTGCTCCTGGGGTGCTGTGGATGCTGCGTCCGCCCAATGCTGCAGGAAGCAATGGAGAGAACAGACTCGAACAGTCCAAAAGAGGACCGGACTATGATGATCAATATGATGATGTGAACTTGGCAGGATTGCCTAATATGTTTGAAGAGTAGAGTCCACTATAAAAATTAACCCTCTGTTAAAACCTGAAAGGGAGAGGCAGATGGGGGAAAAATTAAAATAGTGTAGATTAATCATAAGGAGCATTGTAATGATAAAAAATTTGAATTGGCTCACGAAATATAGCTCATATGGTATTAACTGTAAATTGTGCAAAGCATTAATATGTGCCCACTTCTACTAATGTGCAGAGAGAAGCTGTCTACCAGTGGAAATTTCCACTGAACTGTAGCAACGCAAGCAAATATGTGTCATAGGGCATGAATACCAGTAAGCTAAGAGAAGCAGAAACATTTGTTTCAAATATCATTACGAGCTTGCAGAAAAACAGGAGCCCACCTAACCACGAAGGAGGGGGCCACACTGGATTGACCCCAGAGCTTACAATTGTTTCTCTTGGTGCATGTGTTGGCTGCTGACTGGAGGGAGACAGGGACTGCCCCACTCTCCCCAGCAACAAAATGTGTATATAAGCTGTAACAAAGTATAAGGCATTGTTCTCTGCTTTGGAAGCGCTGGACCCGATATGCATATTGTATAAAGCTGTTGAAACTCTGTTAGGCCTCTCAGCCTTATTCTGCATTACGTTGCTTATTTCTGTTCTGGTGTCTTGTAGGCCTGGTCCCGTGTGTTCCTGGATGGGATGTGCCAGTGTGCAAGTGGGCCTGGCCTTCGAGAGAAGGGCGGGAGCTTTGCTTTGTCTTTTGTTCTGTTTGGCGTTTGAGATCAGATTGAAATACATATGCTTTTTTCACATAATTAAACCCTAAACATGAAACAGTTGTGAAGTCTCTCCTGCCATTTCTTTGTTACTTTGAGCCGGTAACAAACTCTCAGTTGTGCAGAGCTGTTATTGTGTTGCAGATTTGTATCCAACAGGGTCTCGGTGGCAGTAGGCTAAACTGGGTATTCCAGGCGTCCCTCTCCCCAGCAACGCATTCCAGCTCCTCCTGGGGGATCCCGAGGCGTGCCCAGGCCAGGAGAGATATATAATCTCTCCAGTGGGTTCTGGGTCTACCTCGGGGTCTCCGTCCAGTTGGACGAGCCTGGAAAACCTCCAAAGGGAGGTGTCCGGGAGGCATCCTGATCAGATGCCCGAACCACCTCAATTGGCTCCTTTCGACGCGAAGGAGCAGCGGCTCTACTCCGAGCTCCCTCCGGATGTCCGAGCTCCTCACCCTATCTCTAAGGCTGAGCCCAGCCACCCTACGGAGGAAGCTCATTTTGGCCGCTTGTATACGCAATCTCGTTCTTTCGGTCACTACCCAAAGCTTGTGACCATAGGTGAGGGTTGGGACGTAGATCAGGCATCCCATTCCTCCCAATCAACCCCTTCCAGGTGTCACGTTTCAGGTCTGTCTCACCATGTTTTATGTTGATTTATGTTTTTTCATGTTGTCTTAGTCACGTAGTGTCTTATCATGTATTATGTTAGTCTAGGTTTGTCATGTTGTTTAGTTATGTCTCGTTACGATTTATTTTCTCGTCATGTCTAGTTATGTTTTCGTACGATTATATTACCTGGTTATGTTGAGTGATTATCGTCTTAGTTTGCTTTGTGTTATGTTTCGATGTATGTTTATTGTTACGTTTAACTGGTCGTTGTTATGCATACACTTTTAGATGTTTTTCCGCAAACCTTGCGTTCCGCCTTTTCTCTCTCTCTCTCTCTCTCGTTCTGTCCTTCACTCCCCTAATGTTCTATTTGTCTATTTACTAAAACTACTAACGCTAGATCAGGATTGGGTAGAAACTAACAAGACTAATCATGTGTTCATGTTACCTTATGTTGCTCGTGCATGTCATTTACTAATTTACTAATGCTAGGGCAGGATAGGTTTATTACTAACGATTACTAATCTCCTTGTTAAACTTGTCATCCATCGCACCTGTTTTCCATTTCCTTGCTACGCTCTTACTAATTGTCTACACCTGTCTACACCTGCATTTATAGCCCAGTCGCGCAACTGTTCACTGCGAAATTGTCTGCCTCTGTTTTTTTCACGCAACTCTTGAGCATTATTTACTGTTTGATTTCACGTTACGATCCACGCCTGTTTACTGACCATCGATTATTGATTTCTGTTTTGTGACCTTCGTTTTGTTCTTGACTACGTCCCCGCCTACCGTTTTTTTGTACTTTTGCCCCGCTGATTGTTTCATGGTTTCGACTCCCGCTTCGTCCACGACTACGCCTCTGCCTGCCGTCCGTCTGTTCATCTGCCCCGCTGACAGCTCTCCTGCTACCGGACCTTCCTGCACGCCTACCGACTACGAGATTGCCTCTTCCCTCGGCACCGTGCTTTTTGTTTGTTTTGTATTTGTTTGGCTGGATCTACGTGTATGGACTTTGCTTGTGTTGACTACTCCCCTGGGATTCGTCCCGAATAAAGCCCTGAGGGGTCTTTATATTACTATTGTTTCTGAGTCGTGCATTTTGGGTCCAACCCCCACGCACCCGTCTCAGAACAATTTCGCCAAAATGGACCCTGCTGACTCTACTGCCATGTTCTACGCCCTCCAGGAACAAGGAGCCATCGTCCGGCAGCATTCACAAGGAATCTCCGAACTTCACCTGGAGATTCGTGAACTGTGCGCGGAGATGAGGAGGCTTGCCGTCGCGGTCCTACCACAACCACGGGAGGAGCCTTCCCACCCACCCACATCCCCAGCGCTCAACCCCACGGGAACCTGCCAATTCCGAGAGCCCCAACAACCCCCTCCGGAGAGGTTTGGTGGAGAACCTGAGAGGTGCAAGGCTTTCCTTCTACAATGCGACTTCGTGTTCAGGCAACAGCCCCAGACCTACAACAGCGACGACCGTCGGATTGGCTACGTGATGGGGCTACTCAAGGGGAGGGCGTTGGACTGGGCTACGGCGGTGTGGTCCGGGGATTCATTCCCTCCTCTTTACCCAGTCTTCGCCGATGAGATTCGGAAGGTCTTCCAACACGCATCCAGCGACCAGGAGCCATCCCAGAGACTGATATGCTCTGCGCCAAGGACGGAAGACCGCGGCAGACCACTCCATCGACTTCCGCACCCTCGCGGCGGCTACTAGCTGGAACGATGCGGCGTTGGCAAATCTCTTCCTGGCCAGCCTGAGTGAGACGCTCCAGGACGAGTTGGCGCGACTGGACCCCATCACCCAGTTCGACCAGCTCGTGCGCACCACGATCCGCCTGGACAACCGTGCCAGACAACGTCGGTCGAAGAGACCGATCCTTCCTGGCAACCATTACCCCAGGCAGGGGCCAAGTCCTCGACTGGAGGAGCAGCAGTCTGAGGGATCCGAACCCATGGACCTGTCCCGGGCCGGTACAAGGATCTCTACTGAGGAACGAGCACGCCGCAGAACCACGGGTTCGTGCTTCTACTGTGGGAGGCCGGGTCACACCCAGGCTCGGTGCTCCTTCAAGACCAGGAGACCAGTGGAGGTGAGAGCTGTCGACAGACATGAGGGGTCTGACAGAGACAACCATCGTCCCACGCTCACGACTCTCTTAATTCTGCCCGACAGAACGACCCGGATTAACGCGTTGGTGGATTCTGGAGCGGACGCCAATCTCATTGACGAAGTTTTGGTGTCTGAACTGAACATCCCCACCCTCCCTTTACCCCACCCTGAGAACGCGCGGTCGCTGGATGGAAGGACCTTTTGCCGCATGACACAAATCACCATTCCCTTACAACTGATCATTTCTGGGAACCATCGGGAGATGATCCAGTTCCGCGTCATCCAGTCCCCTAATGACCAACTCATCTTGGGATTACCCTGGCTCCAGAAACACAACCCCACGATCAACTGGAGTTCTAACCAAGTGCAAGCATGGGATCCGAAGTGCCATCTGTCCTGCTTGCGTTCCGCCCCACCACCAGCAGAGGGAGTGCCAGCTCTACCACAGACTCCCAAACCCTCCCTGGAGAGGGTCCCCTCTCCTTACCATGACCTGGGAACAGTGTTTTCCAAGACACAAGCTCAGTCTTTGCCGCCTCATCGACCCTACGACTGCGCCATCGAGCTCCTCCCTGGTTCGTCACTTCCCTCAAGTCGCCTATACAACGTCTCCAGACCAGAGAGGGAGGCGATGGAGAAATACATCCGTGACTGCCTGGCTAACGGACTAATTCGCCCTTCTTCCTCTCCCGTCGGTGCGGGATTCTTCTTTGTTCAGAAGAAAGATGGCTCCCTACGCCCGTGCATCGACTACAGGGAGCTGAACAACATCACGGTGAGGAACAAGTATCCTCTGCCCCTGATGGACTCCGCGTTCCACCCACTTCACGAGGCCACCATCTTCACCAAGTTGGATCTCCGCAACGCTTACCACCTGGTCCGTATCCGCGAGGGCGATGAATGGAAGACCGCCTTCAACACCTCTCTCGGACACTTCGAATACCTGGTCATGCCATTCGGCCTCACCAATGCTCCTGCTGTGTTCCAGGCCCTGGTGAATGATGTTCTTCGGGACTTGTTGGGTCGCCATGTGTTCGTCTACCTGGATGACATCTTAATCTACTCCACCAATGCCAAGGATCATGAATACCACGTCAGGCAAGTCCTACAGAGACTCCTGGAGAACAGACTATTCGTCAAGGCGGAGAAGTGCGTCTTCCACTCCGACACAGTTGAGTTCCTGGGGTTTATCCTTGAGAAGGGACGGATCAGGGCGGATCCCAAGAAGATTCTGGCAGTTACCAACTGGCCCACACCCACCTCACGTAAGCAGCTCCAACGCTTCTTGGGATTCGCCAACTTCTACCGGAGGTTCATTAGATCCTATAGTCAAGTGGTCTCTCCCCTAACCAAGCTCACGTCCCCAGCGGTGCCATTCCGGTGGAGCCCCGAAGCTGAGACGGCCTTCACCAAGGTCAAGAGACTGTTCGCTTCCGCTCCCATCCTGGTACACCCCGACCCCACCCGCCAGTTTGTGGTCGAGACGGATGCTTCCGACACAGGGGTGGGAGCAGTGCTCTCTCAGGTGGCGGCCGCTGACAACCGACTACACCCCTGCGCCTTCTTCTCTAAGAAGCTGTCCCCGGCGGAGAGGAACTACGACGTTGGAAACCGTGAGCTGCTGGCAGTCAAACTGGCGCTGGAGGAGTGGAGACATTGGCTGGAGGGGGCCGAGAAGCCGTTCATCGTTTGGACCGACCACAAGAACCTGGCATACCTCCAGACAGCCAAAAGGCTGAATTCTCGACAGGCAAGATGGGCGCTGTTCTTCGGGAGGTTCAACTTCTCTCTCACCTACCGTCCAGGTTCGAAGAACGTTAAGCCCGATGCCCTGTCCCGTCAATTCAACACCTGTTCTGAGCGTGAGATCCCCGAAAACATCCTTCCTACCTCCTGCACCATCGGATCCGTCACATGGAAGATCGAGGCGGTGATCCAGAGGGCTCTACGGGAGGAGCCCGATCCCAGGTCCAACCCCGGATTACGCCTATACGTCCCCTCAGCCGCTCGGACACAGGTGCTGCAATGGGCCCATTCATCCCTCCTTTCCTGCCATCCCGGCTTTACCCGCACCTTGGCGGTGCTGAAGCGGAGATTCTGGTGGAGTGCCATGATCCCCGACACCAGACGCTTCATCAAGGCCTGTACCACCTGTGCCAGAAGCAAGGCCTCCCACCAAGCCCCTGCTGGCTTACTCCAACCTCTGCCTGTGCCCAGCCGACCCTGGAGCCACATCGGCGTGGACTTTGTTACCGGACTTCCCCCTTCCGAAGGTAACACCACCATCCTCACTGTGGTGGACCGATTCAGCAAAGCGGCACACTTCATCCCCCTGGCTGGATTGCCCACCGCCCAAGAGACCGCAGAGGTTCTGGTGAGAGAAGTATTCCGCATTCACGGACTTCCCTCGGACATCGTTTCTGACCGCGGCCCCCAATTCATCTCCCAAGTTTGGAAGGCATTCTGCGTGGCCCTCGGGGCCACAGCTAGCCTCTCTTCGGGCTACCACCCTCAGTCCAATGGCCAAACGGAGAGGGCCAATCAGGACCTGGGGGCCGCTCTACGCTGCGTATCGGCAAAAAATCCAGCCGGCTGGAGCAAGATGCTAACCTGGGTGGAATACGCACACAACACCTTACCCTGCGCCGCCACCGGGAAATCTCCGTTTGAGGTCTCCTTGGGCTACCAACCTCCACTGTTTCCTGACCAGGAGGCCGAGATCGCTGTTCCCTCCCTCGCCATCCACATGAAACGGTGCTCCAAGGTTTGGAGGGAGGCCAAGGCCGCGCTGCTAAGCACGGCAGATCGTAATCGGCGTTTTGCTGATCGCCACCGCACTCCAGCTCCGGCCTACAAACCAGGTGACTCCGTCTGGCTGTCCACTAAGGACATTCCCCTCCAAGCCACTTCCCACAAACTGCAACCCCGCTTTATTGGTCCCTTTAAGATCCACAAAATCATCAATCCTTCCTCTGTTAAACTGTCACTCCCTGCTTCCCTTAAGATTCACCCCACATTCCATGTCTCATGTATTAAGCCTGTATCCTCTCACCCCATATGTCCCCCGGATCCCCCACCACCTCCCCCCCGCATTATTGACAACCACCCCGCATTCACGGTTAAGAAACTCTTGAACATTTGTAAGAGGGGCCGTGGGGTGCAATACTTGGTTGACTGGGAGGGCTATGGCCCTGAGGAGCGTTCCTGGGTCGCTCCCAGTCTCATTCTGGACAAATCGCTTATCAGAGACTTCCATCGTGACCACCCTGATAAATTCCAAGGACCGCCAGGAGTCGGTCGTTAAGGGGGGGGTCCTGTCACGTTTCAGGTCTGTCTCACCATGTTTTATGTTGATTTATGTTTTTTCATGTTGTCTTAGTCACGTAGTGTCTTATCATGTATTATGTTAGTCTAGGTTTGTCATGTTGTTTAGTTATGTCTCGTTACGATTTATTTTCTCGTCATGTCTAGTTATGTTTTCGTACGATTATATTACCTGGTTATGTTGAGTGATTATCGTCTTAGTTTCGCTTTGTGTTATGTTTCGATGTATGTTTATTGTTACGTTTAACTGGTCGTTGTTATGCATACACTTTTAGATGTTTTTCCGCAAACCTTGCGTTCCGCCTTTTCTCTCTCTCTCTCTCTCTCTCTCTCGTTCTGTCCTTCACTCCCCTAATGTTCTATTTTTCTATTTACTAAAACTACTAACGCTAGATCAGGATTGGGTAGAAACTAACAAGACTAATCATGTGTTCATGTTACCTTATGTTGCTCGTGCATGTCATTTACTAATTTACTAATGCTAGGGCAGGATAGGTTTATTACTAACGATTACTAATCTCCTTGTTAAACTTGTCATCCATCACACCTGTTTTCCATTTCCTTGCTACGCTCTTACTAATTGTCTACACCTGTCTACACCTGCATTTATAGCCCAGTCGCGCAACTGTTCACTGCGAAATTGTCTGCCTCTGTTTTTTTCACGCAACTCTTGAGCATTATTTACTGTTTGATTTCACGTTACGATCCACGCCTGTTTACTGACCATCGATTATTGATTTCTGTTTTGTGACCTTCGTTTTGTTCTTGACTACGTCCCCGCCTACCGTTTTTTTGTACTTTTGCCCCGCTGATTGTTTCATGGTTTCGACTCCCGCTTCGTCCACGACTACGCCTCTGCCTGCCGTCCGTCTGTTCATCTGCCACGCTGACAGCTCTCCTGCTACCGGACCTTCCTGCACGCCTACCGACTACGAGATTGCCTCTTCCCTCGGCACCGTGCTTTTTGTTTGTTTTGTATTTGTTTGGCTGGATCTACGTGTATGGACTTTGCTTGTGTTGACTACTCCCCTGGGATTCGTCCCGAATAAAGCCCTGAGGGGTCTTTATATTACTATTGTTTCTGAGTCGTGCATTTTGGGTCCAACCCCCACGCACCCGTCTCACCAGGTTTCTCCGTTGTTGCCCACGAGAGCGTTGAAGTCGCCCAGCAGATCTACGGAGTCTCCGGGCGGCACCCTTTCCAGGATGCTGCCCAGTGACTCCAAGAAGGCCGGATACTCTGAACTGCCGTTTGGTGCATAAGCACAACTCATTTGTGTTACCTATAATGTAAACAACATTAAATGTTATCTGAATATTTACTTAAAGGCAGAGAAGTGGAATGATAACACCAGGAAAAGTATTTGATTAGAAAAAATGTTTTAATGAAATTGAACAAGTTTAACCAACATTGTATGAATTTATTTGATGCTGCTTAGTTGAAGAGGAAGAAGGAGGCAAGAGGCAGCAGGAGGAGGAAGAGGATGCTCTGTCCGATGCGCAGGGCGTTGTTGCACATGTTTCCCTCACAGCAGTTCAAGTCCACAGTGGCTCCCAGTTCAGCATTCAGGACTCCAGAACAGATACTTTGGGATGCACATCCCTTTATCTTCACACCTCCAAGCACTTCAGAAACAATGGGGAGAAAATGTAATCGGAGAAATATCGGCGCATCTGCCTAAAGATTTATTTCCTGTATTTTAAGTCTTACAGAGCACCCCCTTAGTTACCCTAGGTTTAAAAAATAAATAAATAATATTTAATATTTAACACAGTAATTTGTACTCTTGGTTTTGCAATCTGTGCATTTGGTTTGCCGATCCAGGGTACAGTCTGGAAAACCGAGCGCATAGTTTGCAAAACTGAGTGTCCGGATTTCAGAATTATTATTTGTTTTACAAAGCTACCTACGAGGGCTCCATTTTAACCTCTTGCAGATTAAGTAATATTTCATAAATTAAGTTAATATTTGATATTATTGAAATTCAAATTTGATAACTCCTCCAAATTACTATAGCCATAATAATTTACCAGGTGGATGCAAGTTCTTGCATGTTATGTAAAGGGTAAGAACATGCCTTATCACTAAAAACAGATGTATAATGTAGAATTCTGATTGAATGTGGTATTTATTGGTTTCAATACAATACATTTCAGCTATAAGATGTTTTTTACAGAATGGTTTCCTTTACACAAATATTTTGTCAGAACATTTTGGTTTGCTTTATGCAAAACAACATCAATGCCCAAATAATTAATTAATAATGATTAATTAATTAATAATTATCAATGCCCATATTTTTAGTTACATTCGTGCCATGTCTATTCCCATCATAAAATTACAAGATAAGATAGTTCTCACCTGCGGACTTAAAGCAGCGATCTTCACTTCCCTTGCACTCCAAAGTGCCTGTGCAGTCACCAGAAGCTGTGCAGGTGAAACACTTTTTTCCATTGGTGCTGGATTCTGGTAATGCTATAACAGGATAATAAGATAATGTGTGAATTCTGGACATTAAGTAAAAAAGAGACTTAAGAAGACGCAGGGAAAATTGCAATTTAAGACATCCCCGGAACACTTTATATATCTAAGTGTGAGAGTACTTGCAGAGTGCTTGCAGATCCGAGACTTTGTCCATACACACTACCTCGGCTTCCCCAACGCCCCTCCCCCCACCATGATTGACACCATTCTGAATATAAATCCCTGTGCCAAGGGTGCTATCTCGAAATGTAACCCCGCCCTTTGCTTCAGAAGCGACACGGGCTGCTTGGGCCATCCTGATGCATTGGAAGGGCCCCCATCCCCCATCCCCCATCCCACTCACAATGGGTCAAAGATACCCTTTATTTTATGAAACTGGAAAAATTTTTACATTTCTTACACGGAACCGGCCCTAAGTTTGATAAGATCTGGCAGCCTCTTCGAGATCACGCCCGGTTGCTCCTAATTGATTCTGCACCTAATGGCTGGGCAGCCCTCCCCCTAATACATATCCCATTGAGTGTGGTACCCCCCCCCCCCCCCTTTAATTAATTAATTGAAATTTTTTTTTTTTTTTTAGTCTTATTATTTTTTTTTTTACATTGTTTATTTATTTCTTGTTGATTGATGTGGGGCGGCACGGATGGTGCAGAGGGTAGCACTGCCGCCTCACAGCAAGGAGGTCCTGGGTTCGAATCCCCGTCGGCCGGGGCCTCTGTGCGGAGTTTGCATGTTCTCCCCGTGTCTGCGTGGGTTTCCTCCGGGTACTCCGGTTTCCTCCCACAGTCCAAAGACATGCAGGTTAGGCTGACTGGAGAGTCTAAATTGCCCGTAGGTATGAGTGTGTGAGTGAATGGTGTGTGTGCCCTGTGTGTGACTGGCGACCTGTCCAGGGTGTATTCCTGCCTTTCGCCCAATGTATGCTGGGATAGGCTCCAGCCCCCCTGCGACCCTGTTCAGGATAAGCGGGTTCAGATAATGGATGGATGGATGGATGATTGATGTGGGCTTGGGAGGGGAGGGAGGGATTTGGGTGGGTTGAGGGATTTCCTGTTGTATTGTTTTGAATGTGTTCAAGAAAATGTAATTAAAAAAAACCATGATCAAAAAAAAAAAAAAGAAGACGCAGGGAGCTCTGCCTGTTCATAACCATAACATAAAGTAAAAGTAAAAAAGTAAAATGGTAAACATTCAAGTTATGTGAGCTTGGAGTTGATGTCCAATTGTGACTTCCAATAAATCAGCCATTGGTTAATTGAGAGGTAAACCGCAACCTAATGAGGGAAATTAAACCATTGAACAAAAATGTCACTTAGTACCCTGTAATTCTCATTTCAAAATGTAAATATGGAATATTTACCTGGCGGTTCTTGATTGTTACACAGGTTGGAATCACAGCATTGGGTGTTGATAGTTGTCGTAGAGATTCCACTGTTAAGAGATCCACTGATACACTGATCTGGTGTGGTGCATGACTTAATCTTCACAGGAACCTGTGTTCCTCCTAAAGACCAAAAGACAGACGGGTCAAGAAAGATCAAAAATAAAAATCACGATCAACAAAGACAATTTGTCTACATGTGAAATATGCAACACTGCTGTCGCCGGGAGTTGTATATCTTCATCCATCAAATAACGCTATACAGTGTCACTTATTTAAATGGAGGATGAGACAGAAAGTGCATATATATATATATATATATATATATATATATATATATATATATATATATATATATATATATATAATCTAAATCAAATTGTAAATAGCTCCTCATCACAATTCAGACGATTCTGCTTGGAATCACTACAGACTATTGCCTGGAAAAAATGCCTCGTGCACATTAGAGGCCATATCCCCTTGCACGACTGTATAATCAGGCTGTTGGTAAAAGAACACCTGCTAGCATGCAAATCTTGCTGTCGTTCTAGCTCACCCGCGGTGATCGCTGCTGTGGCGCTGGCACATTTGGTCTGGCTCGCGGGGCATGTTTTTGTAGTCTGCGAACACGGTCCAGTACCGGTGGCTACACACTCGTAACAATCCAGTGGGTATGCTAAAACATATTTTTTGGGGGAAAAAACACTTATTTTATTATTTAAAAATATACAGTTGCAGACCCTTCTAAAGTAAGAGCTAATTTCTATGTCACTCTGTATGAAAAGTTATATTTAAAATCTGCACGCAAAAAGGACAATAAAAACGAAATATAATATAACACAAAATAATTACCTTAACTGAATTTGGCATCTAAGCAGAAGTAGCCAATCTACATTTAGCACAAGACTAGCCTAAAGGCTTCTCAGTTTTCACGAACTGAGTGGGCGAATATTTGAGAAGGGCTGAACAATAGTCTGTAGGAGAATACTGTGTTAGCCAACGTAGCCTACATGTTAAACTAAATCCCACATGGCATTAATGACAACAATTTCAGTTTACATTATTGTTTCGAACTGACACGAGAGCAAATTTCAGTGGTATTACCTTTGGAGAAGAGTGCGCACGTCAGGGCAATGGTGACCAGGAGTTTCATTGTGTCCAGTATTACGCGCGCAATCCATAAAAATGAGACTGCGACCGTTTATATACTGTGAACCTGAGGGGCGTAAAGGCGTGACCCTGGTGTAGTTTCAAAGCACTTCTCTGAATAGAAACTTAAAATTGTGCATGTTCCTGTAAATTGGGGTAATAGGTTACTGAACAGGGCGCATTGTTAGAGTAGCTTATTATATTTTATACCGAAGATGGCAGGGTGCAGACTTCTGCCGAAGTCCATGCAGTTACAGTGTAATTATCGTGTCCTCCAAAAGTGTTCACACGCTTGATAAAAACTAGTAAGGATGACAATACATACAATATCGGTTATGAATCGTAATTGGACAATTATATTGCAAAATACAAAATCTGCATTAACATGCTATTCTGATGTTTTGCTCAGTTTAGGCTACTTCAATCTTAGCAATCGGTATACTGTATACATCATTTTCCTCACCCATTGCATATATCTTCGGCAATTAAAACACAAGCTGAGACGTAAAATGCCTGTGTTAATAGTCACCCTGCGGAAAGGCAATAAACTCTTTAAAAAAAAGAAAAAAAAAGAAAAAAAAAAGGGCTATTGACCTTCACAAGTCAGGACATGGTTAATATAAACACACAGATGACTGCTTTACACTGTCTACTATGTATGGTCACAAAATGGAGGCAGGGGAGATGCTATAATAATCCATCCATCCATCCATTATCTGAACCCGCTTATCCTGAACAGGGTCGCAGGGGGCTGGAGCCTATCCCAGCATACATTGGGCGAAAGGCAGGAA
The DNA here is from genome assembly GCF_963514075.1 of Conger conger. NCBI lineage: Eukaryota > Metazoa > Chordata > Actinopteri > Anguilliformes > Congridae > Conger > Conger conger. Next base: position 77,092,223 of record NC_083762.1, read on the forward strand.
TACACCCTGGACAGGTCGCCAGTCCATCACAGGGCACACACACCATTCACTCACACACTCATACCTATGGGCAATTTAGACTCTCCAATCCACCTAACGTGCATGTCTTTGGACTGTGGGAGGAAACCGGAGTACCCGGAGGAAACCCACGCAGACACGGGGAGAACATGCAAACTCCGCACAGAGAGGCCCCGGCCGACGGGGATTCGAACCCAGGACCTCCTTGCTGTGAGGCGGCAGTGCTACCCACTGCACCATCCGTGCCGCCTGCTATAATAATCAATTAATCAATTAATAAAAATGACCATAAGAGCACATGAGTACATGGGACATTTGCATCCGGGTAACATCACTTCTCGCAAAACTACAATGCCTCCGATGACGATACAGAATCTTGTCAGCATATCTGCACGAAGTATACAGTATAAAACGTTTAAAACTGCTAAAACATCTGTCCTGTCATGTCCATCAGGTAGACAATACTACTGAACAGACATGGTTTGTTTTTATTTTTTTTATACTACATAATGTCATTCAAAATGGGATCACTGTTTGGTGCAACTGTATTTAGAACTTAAAGTTAGATTGTCCAAACTTTCAGAATTACGCAGAAAGATTGTAGGTCAAATACTTGATCTAACATTAGAAGCTGCCCACATGAAAAGGTGGTGTTGCAATCACCATGAATCAGCAGGTAAAAAAATTATAAAATAAATTAAAAATTAACTGGCCTGTTTAAGGTCAGTATAGCTGTTGTATACCCAACAGAGAAAGTACAAATAATGGAGAACAGAGGCTTACATCCATTGCATTTGTCACTAGCTGAAACCATTGAGGACAAGTTCAAACTGTACTTCTCTGAACTTCACTATCCATTGTGCATACCCTCTTTATAAGGACCGTCTCAACTGTAATTTATTTGACCAATGAACATAAAGGTCATGGAAGAAGCCAATGACATTGTAAGGAGTTCATGTAAACAGTTTGGTTGTAATATACTACAGCTCCTCCCCTCATTGATAGGTTTTACAGAACAATTTTCAAATAAAATAAACTATTTTATTAGAATTCTTTTTAAAAATGTTGTCTATAACAATTCAATTTGTCTTGATAAATTCAGTCAAATTCAAACAATCCGTACTGGGCAAGTACACATTCCAGTCTCTGTGGCTCCACCTCAGTCCCAGAATGTGGTAATGGTTCAGTTACATTGACAACAATAGACCTGCTGAACCGGTATCCTGTACCCTTTCATCTGGCATCTCACAATCAGAAAATACAGCCGCAAATTTTAGAGCTTCTATTTTCCATTTCTGATTACATCCTTTTTTTTTTTTTTTACTTCTACATCCAACAAATGATTTACATGACACTTTACAGACACACCATGTGTCTCCGCCATGTAAGTAACTGATCCCAGTACCCTTTTCCTTTTATACATTTTGTTCCTTCCCTTCCCCTGTAATTCCGGACAAGCACTGTTCAACAGAAAAACTTCTTAAGGGACGACTGAATGTTTGACTTTTTGACTATTTTTGAATGTGAATCTATCACTTGGCTAAAATCAGGCTTTAGCAGTGACAATCTAGTGCGAACCTGTCGTTTCAGAAACAGCTGCGCTGGGGTTCTCTGAGTGGTTGTGTGTGGAGTGTTCATTTAGCTAAACAAGAAGTTTTCAATACAGTATTGTAAGGTCTTGTGCTTTACCAATGCCCTTTTAAAAGTCTGGACCAATCTCTCAGCTAGTCCATTTGATGCAGGATGATAAGGAGCAGATCTTATATGTCTTACTCCATTTGACTTCAAAAATTGTTCAAATTCTGCTAACTGTTGGAAGGATAGTCACTTTAATGCCGCCTCAGTGTAGCAGAGCTAGTGTTCCCATTCCCAAGACTTGGATGCTTCAAAACCTGAAAAACTATTAAATTCCTTCAATTGAATTTCCTATTCATTGGAAGTAACGGCTCACACAACAGTACATTATGTCTGTTGGATAAGGCCCTAGGGCTTTCTGCTCAAACCATTCCAGCTGCTGGTATGTGTATCTCTGAGAGTGTGTTCTAGCAAAGATGGCAGAGGAAATTAAAAGATAAATATGTTTTGATTAATTTGATTTATTAGTGGAGAATAGTCATCCTTAAATTGTACTCAGATTGTAGTCCTGGGCTACTCAAATCTGGCCCCCAAGGCTAATAGTAGACCTGGGACATCAGGTGAGTGAAATCCCAGTGCCATTAATCAGTAAACTGCCAGGTAAGAAAAGAAAACTAGCAGTACTACTAGCTTAAAGACTGCAATTAGAATTTGTGTCCTGTGGTTTTTGGGGTAACTTAATGGAAATGGAGACAGAACAATCTTGAGTTATCAGAACTGAGTATACATGAACATTGCCCGAGTACCCGGAGGAAACCCACGCAAACACGGGGAGAACATGCAAACTCCACACAGAGAGGGGGCACGGCCGACTGCACCATCCGTGCCACCACAGATTTTATTCCACAACAAAATAAAGATACAGTACATTAACTTATAAAATAGATCAGGACCCTGGCCATGTTCCAATGTTGGCTGAAGTCTTGTGGCCAGATAGCCTGAATTTACATTGTTTTGAATGCTTATGTTGTGGTGCATGGAGCTTTAGCACTCAATATAAATGCTCAACATACTGCCTGTTTGAGACCGAGCCAAAAGCCTTTCCACGTTGATCTTCTAAATTAGGTAGTCAGTTAGTTATTTACTGGTTATTTTGCTCTGCGATCCCTCTCCCTTTCGTTCGCGATTGTATTCTCCCACTTAACTTTCGCCACTGTCCACACCGAGAGCTGACAATGTTAACACAGAGAGCTGACCATGTTAACACAGAGAGCTGACCATGTTAACACAGAGAGCTGACAATGTTAACACAGAGAGATGTCAATGTTAGCACAGAGAGCTGAACATGTTAACACAGAGAGCTTTTACAATGTTTTTTTTTATTAAGTAATCAAATTTTTCTGAAAACAATAGGTGTCAAAATTATTGCTGCCCATAACAATTATTGTAAATTAAATCAAAGAAAGTTAAATTGCCAATAGATTTTACTTAACTTAGTTAATCTCAGTCTAAAGGAAGTATACTGCGTCATTACAACACTTCCAGTTTCACCAGAGTATAAAAATGAGGTAACAAGCATGCAAAATCCCTTTGTCATCTATCCCCATGTCAATAATTGTTTTATTTCTTAGTTTACAGTATTTCCTGCTCATATTTATCAAAGGTGCCAATAATTCTGGAACCCACTGTATGTTTTCCCAGCAGATGTTTTTATTTTATTTTTTTAAAGCCACCAAAAACATCTCCATAAACAGTATGATTTTTTTCAGGGCGGTACAAGGGTACCTAATTTATCAACATTTATAATAGGATATGTCGATATTAAAACTTTCCTCTAACCAGGCATACCAGTTCTTCAAAATTTTCACCAAATCTTCAGCAGCACCAGGTTTTCTGTTAAGCCGAGTAATGTTTCAATTTCCCCGTTTCTTTTAACTTTCACTTTGAGTAGAAGGAGATCTGCATTACAGCTTGTATTGTCACAAAGCCAAAGATGTGGAACAAATATTCCCCAAAGCAGAGGTATGTTTTCCCAGGACAGGACAAGGTGTGTTGTGCAAGCTATTAAATCCTTCCTCCAATCACTGTGTGCCATCTCCTATCGCAAGTCAGTCATTTTTATTAACTGTAACTCCCTCTCATCAACTTTGTAATATATTCATGACTGACCTATGCTGTACCATCTCTTGAGTTAACAATGTTAACACAGAGAGCTGACCATGTTAATACAGAGAGATGTCCATGTTAGCACAGAGAGCTGACCATGTTAACACAGAGAGCTTTTACAATGTTTTTTTTAATTAAGTAATCTAATTTTTCGGAAAACAATAGGTGTCAAAATTATTGCTGCCCATAACAATTATTGTAAATAAAATCAAAGAAAGTTAAATTGCCAATACATTTTACTTAACTTAGTTAATCTCAGTCTAAAGGAAGTATACTGTGTCATTACAACAAAAATCAAAACATCTCCATAAACGATATGATTTATTCCAGGGGACCTAATTTATCAACATTTATAATAGGATATGTCGATATTAAAACTTTCCTCTAACCAGGCATAGCAGTTCCTCAATTTTCACCAAATCTTCAGCTGCACCAGGTTTTCAGTTAAGCCAAGTAATGTTTCAATTTCCCCGTTTCTTTTAACTTTCACTTTGAGTAGAAGGAGATCTGCATTACAGCTTGTATTGTCACAAAGCCAAAGACGTGGAACAAATATTCCCCAAAGCAGAGGTATATTTTCCCAGGACAGGACAAGGTGTGTTGTGCAAGCTATTCAATCCTTCCTCCAATCACTGTGTGCCATCTCCTATCGCAAGTGAGTCATTTTTATGACTGTTCAGTTGCACGTGGTTAATTTGCGTTCAGGTAAATTTCCTCTAGCAGAAAAGATAAGGTAAGAAATCAAGCTTTTGTGTATTTAATGTGTTCACACCAACCCAGCCCCCTGATGAGCAATCAATATGATGAACATACCTTTTGGTGGTAAACATCTTTAGAAACCCTAACATTGTACCTTGGACATTGCATGCTTAAAATTATGTCGTGTTCAGTGAAGTGACAGGAAGTCCCTCCTCTTGCATTTTGGGGAAAGTGTCGGTAAGCACATACCCCCATTCTTAATTGGCTTGCAAGTAACGAATAAAGTCTTAAAATACTCTGATTGTGTTGAACCGAGTTCTCCACCCTCTGCTGAAAGAGGAATAAGAGGATATTTCCACGACACTGGCTATAATTAAAATGAACAAGGAATGATAATGATAGCTATGGAATTAATGCATGGACTGTGAAACGAACGTTTTATAATGAGATTCCTCATAAAACTCATTCACGC
>NC_083762.1:77102152-77232152 GCF_963514075.1 Conger conger
ACTACAGGTAACCCCTCCAGCAGGGATACTACAGGTAACCCCACTACAGGTAACCCCTCCAGCAGGGATACTACAGGTAACACCTCTACAGGTAACCCCTCTACATGTAACCCCTCCAGCAGGGATACTACAGGTAACCCCACTACAGGGATACTACAGGTAACCCCTCCAGCAGGGCTACTGCAGGTAACACCTCCAGCAGGGCTACTGCAGGTAACACCTCCAGCAGGGCTACTGCAGGTAACACCTCCAGCATGGATACTGCAGGTAACACCTCCAGTATGGATACTGCAGGTAACACCTCCAGCAGGGCTACTGCAGGTAACACCTCCAGCATGGATACTGCAGGTAACACCTCCAGCATGGATACTGCAGGTAACACCTCCAGCAGGGCTACTGCAGGTAACACCTCCAGCAGGGCTACTGCAGGTAACACCTCCAGCATGGATACTGCAGGTAACACCTCCAGCATGGATACTGCAGGTAACACCTCCAGCAGGGCTACTGCAGGTAACACCTCCAGCATGGATACTGCAGGTAACACCTCCAGCAGGGATACTACAGGTAACACCTCCAGAGACAAGCAGGGCTACTGCAGGGATACTACAGGTAACCCCTCCAGCATGGATACTGCAGGTAACACCTCCAGCAGGGCTACTGCAGGTAACACCTCCAGCAGGGCTACTGCAGGTAACACCTCCAGCAGGGCTACTGCAGGTAACACCTCCAGCAGGGATACTACAGGTAACACCTCCAGCAGGGCTGCTACAGGTAACCCCTCCAGCGAGCTCTGCAGTTCTGTTTGCGCTTTTCACAGAAGACACTTTACAGAATAATAGAAGGGAAGAACAAATGTGAAATACCATCCCTGAGCCCCTACATGGCACATGAGGTAAAAATAAAAACTAAAAAATAATTAAAAAAAATCCTTGTGGGGAGAAAAACCCTCAAGCAGAATGGTGGGGGGGGGCAGATGCCCATCCTCCACTGGCCGATAGAGTTGAGGTGTTAAACTTATCTAATCCCGGTGTAGCCACAATAAGATCTGCACAGCCGTTGGGCCCTTGAGCAAGGCCCTTAACCCTGCATTGCTCCAGGGGAGGATTGTCTCCTGCTCAGTCTAATCAACTGTACGTCGCTCTGGATGAGAGCGTCTGCTAAATGCCAATAATGTAATGTAATGTAAACTTGCAGGTAAAGTAAATAAAGTTCACATGAAGGGACATAAAGTATGCAACTACTGAGACCTCCGGAGGGTAGTTTGCATTTTTTTTAGATCCGGCTTATGATTAAATTACACTATAAATTGTGGGCACGTCAGGCTCAAAGCACTCGCTCTGTGTTAGCCGTTAGCTTCGTTAGCCAATTTGAGAAGCATCACCTCACAGCTATTTAACAAAGACACTATTAATTAATCAAGCAAACTTAAATTAACAACTCGTCATGTGTATTTGCTTGCATAAATACAAATTGTGTCATTAAAACATGCTTGTGTAAAAATGGTATTTCATTAATTGACAGACTTGCCTTGTCAGGTGTGTTACTACTCCTGGTTGCATGACAGCTAATAGCAGTTGCTTGGCCACTTGCCGAATGGTCAAAACATTTTTTAAATAATTGTGACCCCCCCCCCCCCTTCCGCGCCGGCTGTGGTGTATTGTGTAAGGCAATGTGACTGAAAAAAAAAAAAAAAAAATCTGGCTGGTGATTATTATCATTACTTTTTTAATCCATGAGCCTCTGGTCAGTGGGTGAAAGAGTACATTGCATGACATTACATTACATTATCCAGAGCGACGTACAGTTGATTAGACTAAGCAGGAGACAATCCTCCCCTGGAGCAATGCAGGGTTAAGAGCCTTGCTCAAGGGCCCAACGGCTGTGTGGATCTTATTGTGGCTACACCGGGATTAGAACCACCGACCTTGCGTGTCCCAGTCATGTACCTTAACCGCTACGCTACAGGCCGCCCCTACATTTAGTGCATTTCATGCCCTGGCGAGGGTGTTGCATTGAGGCTTGTTTTCCCTCTCCCTCCCAGGGGCTGGTTCTGGGGGCACGAGGAGACACGAGGCCTGAATGTGACCTGCATGTCAGCCCAAGGGCACGCCTCCATCCTGGCCCCGTTCCTGCTGCAAAACATCACGTCCACGTGAGTGACCGTATTCACTTCTGCTCCAGCCTTCGTTATTCAATATGGGACCTTATTGTGGGGAAATTACATCTCAAATGAATCCACACAATGTGGGATCTTTAAATCTCGGAAGATCATTGAGGGTGGCCCTCATGTCCAACGATGCTGAGCTTACAGAAAAACAAAACATTGAAACAAACAAACATAAAATAAATTGTATGTTGTTTTGTATGGTAATATATGTAAAAAAATGTATTGTGTTTCGTAATATATCGATATATATTTAAAAATGCTCAAACGGATTAAAACTGAGAACATCGAAACTGTAAGTAGCAATTTTTTTTTCAGTTGCATACGAGTCCAATACGGAACCGTATTATTATACTCTGTATGTACATTATTGTACATCCCCACCACGCTACAGGCTGCCCGAGTTGATTTAGCTCTGAATATTTTCCTGTGTATACAGCGACGCGCACTATCCACCAGGGGGCAGTGTCCTCTGCACTCGCCTGTCTAATAGACTTGGAATGGAAGGACTAGCATTGTATTTACTTCCGTAGCCTGCGGGTGCTTTTGCTGCCGTTTCGTCTTACTGCCGTGCCGCTCGTGGGGCTTATCTCGGCTTGCTCGTTTGCCTCCGTCCAAAGGCTTTGTGTCTTTTTTTTAATTAATTTTTTTACTTTATCGAAGAAAGATTTTATCGTAGACGTTTCTAGTGAAGCTGCTAAAACCTCAGCTATGAAACGAGGACGGAGGAAATTAAAAGCGATTGCTAATACAGGTGAAGTTTCAATAGTACTGCCCAGTAATTGTTATGGGCAGTACTTTTGGCGATGAAGTTTTGTTTTGGCCTGGGGTGTTGAGGTCGGACAGGTCACTCGATAAAGGAAGTGTGGGAATCCACAAACAAAGAGAAGGTTTCTAGCTTCATTCCATTCAATCTGTTGGAACGATTTGCAGAGGCAGGTGTTACTGCTATCATCACACGCAAAAACTGCCTGGGTCAGTCAGCACTCGCAGTACAACTATGGTGGTGGTAATAATAATGGTTGTCAAGAAGTTAACCCATTAATCCCATCTACTATCTGAGAATCTGCTTCTCTTTTTTCCATCTGCATTTACACGCAGTGAGCACTTTATTAGACTTATTTTTTCTTCTGCTGCTGTAGTCTTTCCACTTAGGTATGATGCCTTGTGTTTTCCGAGATGCTCTTCTGCACACCACTGCTGTAATGCGAGGTTATTTGCATTACTGTCAGCTTCGACCAGTCTGGCCATTCCCCTCTTACGTCTCTCGTTAACAGTGCGTCTCTGCCCGCTGAACAGCTGCTCACTGGATGCTTTTTGTTTTTTCGCACCATTCTCTACGAACTCCCTGAGATACTCAAACCACCCTGTCTGCCACCAAAAATAATTCCACGGTCAAAGTGACTTTGATCAAATGTTTTTCCCTATTCTGATGGTTGATGTGAACGTTAACTGAAGCTCCTGACCCGTATCTGCATGATTTTATGCATTGCACTGCTGCCACATGATTGGCTGATTAGATAATTGCATGAATAAGTAGGTGTTCCTAATAAAGTGCTCAGTTGGGTGTATAATGACTGAAATGTTTTATTTCCAAAATTACTTTAGGGTTCTTCATTTTCTTGTCTGACGAAAATTAAACAATTTCTCCCTCCCCTGATTCCCAGCTCCCACTGAGTCGTGGGTGACATTTCTTGAGAACTGATTGTATCAGTGAAAGATTCCCAACGTTGTTTCAATTACTGGCGAAATTAGTGTCCTTCAAGAAATGCTGTATTTTGGCGCCATCTTGTGGTAGGATTGTTGGTCAACTTTCACTACAACCAAAGTCACTTACAGTATGTATTGTTTGATTGCTTTTTGATATGATATGAGGAAGACATGCGCTAAGATTGTTGAATATTATGATGACGATATGACTTATGATAAATAAACAAATATTGAAGGGCGCACAATGTCTTTCTGCTTTAGGTACACTACTACCATAGACCCCAGACAATGAATAGCCTATGCCCACTGAGTAAAAATAATTGCATACATTCTTTCCAATATGCTTTTATTGAACAAATTGCACCTGAACAGCCAATCACTTTAACAGAATACCAATTTAAATAAACACTATTCATGTATGTTCATATCTCGATGATGATAAATATATGATATATCGTATAGCCCTACATCACAATAATGTCAATGATATACTGTATTCCATAATTAATCACATTAATACATTTTAGTGCATTAACACTAACAATACTCATCGTCATTAGCATCATCTGATTTTCAGGGAAATATACCATTGCAAACCTATGGATAATTGCATTGCTTCTCTGTAATGCAGTTTCCCAGTAAAACACGAAGAGGGTTTCCCTCTCCCCAGTCTTTGGTCCGAAAACACCTGCTTCCCTGAGGTCTGGATGAACAAAAACACAGTATGGATGGGCATCCAACAGAGCAATAGAGTAAACACACACACACACAGACACACAGAGGAAGGCCCACATGCACATAACATACACCGACACAGACACACAGAGGAAGGTCCAGATGTATATAACATCTACAGACACACACAAACACACACACAGACACACAGAGGAAGGCCCAGATGTATATAACATCTACAGACACACACAAACACACACACAGACACACAGAGGAAGGCCCAGATGTATATAACATCTACAGACACACACAAACACACACACACACACACACACACACACACACAGGAAGGCCCACATGCTCAGAACATACACACACACACACACACACACACACACACACACACACACACAGAGGAAGGCCCAGATGTATATAACATACACAATCACACACACCCCTCGTCATAATGCTGACGTAACAGTATCATACACATGACACAACGGCTGTCACAAGATAGCATAAGGGATGATGTCGGGTTATGTCCACTTGTGTGACTGTCATACTTTCATTGGTAGATTTTATGATTGTGACATTTGATTTGTTGGTGATATTGAGTTTGTTTCTCTCACAGCAGGTCGGTAATGCTGGACAGAGCAGAGACTCTTCTACATGACCACTATGCTGGGAAAGATTATTGGGATGTAAGTCTGCAAGCAACTGTGCTCACACGCACACACGCCCACACAAACACAAGATATGCGATTGTGAATGTTACTGCACGCACAATGAATGGCAGTATGTTCTGAATTCCTGGGAGTGGCAGTGTTGCGGTTCATTGCTGAAACGTATGGCTGATACCGTCTCTCACGTGCAGACCAGACGCAGCATGGTGTTCGCCAAGCACCTGCGTGTGATTGGTGACGAGTTCCGTGCCAAATACCTGAACTCTACAGATGAGTCGGACCGTACCGTGTACGATGAGGACTGGACCCGCATGAAGGTGGGTGTCCAGGGTCCCAATCGCTGGCTAACAGAATGACTCCTAACATAACGACTTTTCAGCTTTAATGTCATAAAAACTGATTTCCCAATACATCAACTCGTAACCTATGACTTCTAGATTTCATTTGATATATCTTTTCAATAATGTAATAATTTGATCCGTTTTAAAGTTGTAATTCGCATTTGAACCTACGACACAATAATGGAAATAATGTACTGATCAATGTTGCAGTACAAATATTACACTTAAGAAGAAATATAATTTAGAGATACTATACACTCCTATATTAATCTGAGATTTGGCATGCAGTACCAGTGACGTGCCTTAGAGTAACGTTTCCTTTCTCGTTTACAATCAAATAATTCACATGTGGTTAAAGTGCAGATTCCCTGCTTTTTTTTAAGTGTAATTTTTTAAATACTTTTTGGTTTGGTTTGGTTTAAATTTGTCCTGTCGGGGAAGTGAAATTTAAGGTGAAATTTGTTCGATTTCAGAATCCGGCAATTTTAACCGCCAACACTCTTGTTTAACGTTCGGCACTCTGAATACTGAACACAAGCACATCAACTGTTAAAACCCGTACTTATCCAACATGTAAAATAAATGTATTTGATTTACGGGGGCAGGATGGTGTGTGCTCCTCTTCTGAAGCCATGAACTAATAAACTCTCAGCATCGTTTTTGTGGGGGGTGGGCTGATAGAGACAGAGCAGACGGCATTTAGTTTGCTAAAAGTATTTCCAAACGTTTTCGCCTGGGTTCAATGCCAATAATCAAAACTACATATAAAAAGTGCTGCAATTACTACATGGTGAAACCAAAGTGTATATAAAAAATCGAATTAAAAAAATGTAATAAAAGCTTAGGGAATGAAAGCTGTACTTTAACCTTGTGTAAATTGTGTTATTACAAACAAGACAAGAAAGCATGATACAGATATATATATTTTTAAATGGCATGGTGTGTCCAAACTTTTGACTGGTACTGTGTATATACATACATTTGTTATTTAGCTGATGCTTTTATCCAAAGACACTTACAGTTGATTAGACTAAGCAGGAGACAATCCTCCCCTGGAGCAACGCAGGGTTAAGGGCCTTGCTCAAGGGCCCAACAGATGTGCCTGGTGGCTACACCGGGCCTTGAACCACCAACCTTTCCGGGCCCTAGTCATGTGCCTGAACTGCTCGGCGACAGCCTGTATATGTCTAGAACACAGCTGCAGTGCCAGATCTTCTTCTGTTGTTCGGAAACCTTGGATGAATTGGCCAGTCATGATACAACGCAGTGGGGCCAGATGCTCTTGATGGCTCTTCTACAGCGGTGTGTCTCCAGGGTGAACGTTGTCTGTGGCTTTTACCCCAGGCTAAGCTAGGCAGTGCGAAGGGGGGACCATACCTGGGGGTACACTTGAGACGGAAGGACTTTATTTGGGGCCACCGGGAGGACGTGCCCAGCCTCAAAGGGGCAGTGAAGAAGATCCGCAGCCTGATGAAGAAGCTGAAACTGGAGAGAGTCTTCATCGCCACCGATGCTGTTGAGGAAGGTACTGCACCTAACGCACCGTCATTTTGGAAAATATACCTTTTTTCTGACTTACACAGACTTAGACGAGATGTTCGGTTTCATTTTAATTTTTGTGCATTCACTGGCTCGCTTTCCATGTTAGCACAATGTGTTAGCTCCGCATAAACACTTGACGCCTATAGGAGTCAGTAGCCTACCTCCTGTCTTATTTATATACGTATACTGTGCTCAACCAGCGGAAGACGGGAGGATACATCCGTGTTCAGCGGTTATAGTTCCAATCGTCTAACTTCTCCGAAAAGGACATCTCTCGTTTTTGCAATTATTTTCCTTCACACGAACTTCAAATACACATGATACCTTCTGTAAATAAGACCGCTTTGCAGTTGCTGTAAGGTGTATTTCTTCACTCTGAAGGAGGTAGGCTTCTGACTCGCTTCAAGTCTTTATGCTAAGCTAACACGTTGTGCTAACATGGAAACCGAGCCAGTGAATGCACAAAAATGAAAATTACATCGAACATCTCGTCTAAGTCTGGGTAGGTCAGAAAAAAGGTATACTTCCCAAAATGTTGGTGTATTCCTTTAAGACATACACCACCCGGAATTCTCAAATCCAACCCTCAAATCCAAATCCAGCCCTGGTTTTCTTTCCTCCCGGGTAATTAACTGAACAAATAGTGGTAGTTTCACACCTGACTCCCAGGTAAATAGAGGAGGGGAAACCAGCAGTTCTCGGCTCTCAAGTATTTTACTGTGCTTTAATGTACTCGTCTACAATTTCCTACATACAACAACTGGTTTATTTTGCTAGAGGAAGATTAAAATGATTAATGTGCTCATTTTTTGGCTATTCTGTTTTCCCATGATAGTGCTGCACTTCGATCCATTAGCCATCCTTGTTCTCTTTCCCTCGGTTGTGTCTTGTGTGTCTTTTTGTGTTCTTTTAGTTCCGTTGTGTTAGTTTGGATATTTTGCACCAAATTAGCTAAATATCCAAACTAACACAACGTTAGAAATCAAGCAGTTTGAGGTGCATTACGTGTGGTACCTGTGTGGTACGTGTGTGGTACGTGTGTGGTACGTGTGGTACCTGGTGCGGCCTGTAGCGTAGTGGTTAAGGTAAATGACTGAGACCTGCAAGGTCGGTGGTTCTAATCCTGGTGTAGCCACAATAAGATCTGCACAGCCATTGGGCCCTTGAGCAAGGCCCTTAACCCGGCATTACTCCAGGGGAGGATTGTCTCCTGCTTAGTCTAATCAACCGTACATCACTCTGGATAAGAGCGTCTGCCAAATGACATGTAACTAACATCCATAATGGAATATATGATGCTGTGGAAATAGTGATGTTATGAATGACAGTGATAAGTGGTGATTCAATTACAAAACTATTTTGATGAAAGGTTGATCTTGGGTACCAAGACATTGTCACTGCGGCAAACCTGTGGTACACTATCTAATCAAATGTGCTGTACAGACATGATCCTCCTGAAAGCCAGCAGAAATTAAGAAATGTTCTAGCATTGAATGTCCATTATAGTGTAGGTTTCTGTATCACAGAATATAGATTGAGATTAAGAGACTCAGTTAATATCTGGGTCTCAGGATGTTATGTATATGAACGTATTGTATCTACAGTATTGTTATTTAGTATTGTCTATTGTTTCAAATGTATAATATTACACCTAATCCGATGTATTATAGGTTTAGACCGCATGGGCAAGCATGGTTGGGCTGAATGGCCTTTTATGTTATGTTGTTATGTAATGTTATCTATCCCCTGGCTCACCTTACAATTTCAATTTCATGCACGTGCACACACACACACACACACACACACACACACACATACACACATACACTCACACTCTCACACACTCTCACACACATACACTCTCATACACACACTCTCACACACTCTCACACACATACACTCTCACACACACACACACACACACACATACACTCACACTCTCACACACTCTCACACACATACACTCTCACACACACACACACACACACACACATACACTCACACTCTCACACACATACACTCTCTCACACACACACACACACACACACACATACACTCACACTCTCACACACTCTCACACACATACACTCTCTCACACACACACACACACACACACACATACACTCACACTCTCACACACTCTCACACACATACACTCTCTCACACACACACACACACACACACACACACGCACACGTGCACTGACCCTGTGTCTGTCTCAGAGCTGGAGGAGTTGAAGCGGATGCTTCCGGAGACGGTGCGCTTCGAACCCACCTGGGAGGACGTGGAACTGCTCAAAGATGGCGGTGTGGCCATTATCGACCAATGGATTTGCGTGCATGCCAGGTGCGGGAATCTCATTGGCTGCTTCTGTCAACATCCTTGTTATCTATGTGATTTTTATCATGTCCTATATTTTTTTAAGGCTTTTGTGGCCTACACTATTTTTAACCTACCTTAAAACCTTTTATACTATTTCATGTATTTTATATATTTAATTTTGAAAACAAACTATTAAAGCCTTTTTTATATATCGCTTCAGGGGACCTCAATTAATTTCATTAGGACAAAGTAAACAAATTAATTTAAATGAAGTTAATTTCTGAAATTGCAAAGAAGCACACATGAAGATGGGGGAAATTATCAACAAACAGGAAATAAAACATATAAAATATTAATATATATTTTAATACATATTTATATAACTATATACTGCAAGCCATATTGCATATTATATTACATCCAGGTCAATGCCCATTTCTGGAAAACGCAACCAACACCCTGCCAAATATGTACAATGGGTAGAGTGCGAAGGCATTCTGCCCATTTAATTCTCACTGACCGTAGAAAGGCAAGTATATCCTTTTATTCCAAAAGACAAAGGTCTTTATGTCATGTGATGCATGGGTATCAGTTTCTCTTGAACAAAACTTAACCCGTTGAAGAGCGGGGTTTTCTGGAACCCAACATTATAAGTTCTAGAACTTTTAGAAAGTGTCAATCCGTAATTTGTCATCAAAAAAAAAAAAAAAAAAAATGTCTTTGTGACCATCTCACAATAGCGTCTTTGTCATTTGTGTTCTTAAATGAAATGCTGTTTTTCACCACATATTGAAATATGATGATGCCCACACTGGGAAGCATCGATAAAAATAGGTTTGAGATGTTACTCAATATCACTGCGCCCCACAACATGTAGGCACTCTCCTTTCTCCACAATACGCTACAGCTTGGTTATCTTCAGAGGAAGTAAGCACTCTGCTCCTCTCCAGTGGAACGGGCGTGTCGAGAGTGAAAATGAACTTTCGTAACCTCCAGTCAAGATGAATGTTGCCAAATCCACACAGGTTTAAATGATTCGCGAGAATAAATATTACTTTAACTCCTGTCTGAAAATCAAGCAAGCCGACCATTCTGTCACGGCTGCCTCTGTGCTCCCCAGGTATTTCATCGGAACTGCCTTGTCCACCTTCTCCTTCCGGATCCACGAGGAGAGAGAGATCCTGGGCTTCGACCCCAAGACTACCTACAACCGCTTCTGCGGTGACGATGAGAAGGAGTGCGAACAGCCCACCCACTGGAAAATTGTCTACTGACATTCCGATGCGTCTTCAGCTCGCGGAGACTCCTAACCAATCAGTGTTCAGAAATCAGGAGTTGTTTTTCCCTGAAATTCACTAGGCTGTTTTTTTGTGGTTTTTTTTGGTCTACGAAAAAAAAAAAAAAAAAATTATAGACTGTAAAGAATTTGTATTCATAACTCAGAAAGGGACAAAAGCAGTAGTTGTTGTTGACATGGCACTCGGGGGTTTGGTTGTCATGACGCCAGTGATGAAAGCATTGACTGAACCGGTCTGGACTGGCCTTGCTCCACTGAGACCGAATGCCACCTTCGTGCCTCGGCTGCTCACGTGACCTTTGACCTTTGACCTATACCAATCCATTGATTGACAGTGTTAAGCGGTGCTGTGGCTCACGCTTGCCGGTAGATTCAGGAATGAGAAAGAGGTGAAGGGACCTGGGATTAAATTAGAAGTTAGGGAACCAGGACAATACTTCAGAAGGACACTTCTTTTGAAGACTACTCCATACTAGCTGTTTTGGATGCCTCTTATCCCTTTGTGTTTATACAGTTTTTCAGAATTACTGTGCACGTGCACTACCATGATGCCATGTTCAGGACTGGGACTGCGAACTGACCTGCAGTCATCGTTTTGTTCCAGTGAGCAAAATTGCCTCAGTTTGTGTCGTATTGAATCTTTCACATATGATCTTCAGGTTTGCATACGTTGGAAAAACGTGTGGAATCACTGTTTCTTTTGGTTTTTTTGTACTTAGGTTTAAAAAAAAAAAAAAAAAAAAAAAAAATGTATTAGTACATGTTTTTGGTTATTTTTGGTTATTTGCGTTTCAGAGGTACCATTGTTTCACTGTCAGTCACGTTTGTCATAGACGTATGTTGCAGATGATTCTGAGGTGTACACAGTCACAGTATAGTATTAGCTTTTTTTTCGTCAATTCGTAATTTTGCCAAAAACAGTATTGTTTTGGTGTGACTGTTTTAAAAAGAATGTTTATAATGGAGGCTAAATGCCTTTGACTGATTGACCATTGCCTGACACTCATCACTGAGAAGGAGAGAGAATTGTGTCATCTAATATCCCATGAGATTCTACAGTGGCAGGAAGTCTGAAATGACCTGATTCCATAAAAAAAATAAAAAGAAACCCTATATTTTTTTCATGGTAAATGAGGGACGCATGTGGAATTATTTTAAAAATAAAGGCTGTTCAGTTGAAGCCATGTGGAAAGAGTCTGTGCTGTAATGTAGATACAGTATATATGAGTTATGTGTAATTATAGGAAGCAAAACTATGAATCCATTGTTTCAGATCATGTCATTATTTTTACATGACAATTTTTAATAAAACACACTTGCCATAAATTACTTACAATGTTCTAGTGTGAAAGATGGTTGTTTTGTACATAGAAACAATTCCACTCTGCTGTTTGCTGTATTTTATATGTGTACTATATCTGTAAATGATATAGTATGGGATATTTTACAAGCACAAAAATTGTCCGTCTGTAGTTCCTCTACCTCATAATGCTGAAAGATCTTGTTTCACTCCAGTCTCTTGTCTTTAGGAGGAGATCCTTTTGTGATATTAGCTGAAGGTTGATTATTATGCAGTGAGAGAACATAAAGGGAAAACCTGTGAGAGGTGGTGGCCTTTTGTTCAGCGTTTCAGAGTTTCCAGTACTTCAGGTTTGTCTTTCACAATATGTGTGCACACCAGGGGTGTAGCAAAGTGGCTTTCCTGGATACTAGTGTGTGTGGTGGGGCCCTAGAGGTGGTGTGGGTGTCTGTGTGTGCCTTATCTTGATCTGTTCCTGGTGTTCACAACCAGAAACAGTGGTGCGGCTGGCTGGTGCTACCCGAGGGTATAGACAACAGGAAATGGATACAGCCCCCCCCCATCCTCCCCAACTTTGGACAACATCAAATGCATGCCCCCAACCCTAACCCTAAACTACCCAACACCCCCAAAAAATTACAATAGCCAAAAGTTTAAGTTTAGGGCAGCCTGTAGCATAGTGGTTATGATACAGTTGTGTTCAAGAAAATAGCCGTACAACTTCAGTAACCTGATGAACCACTGTTATTAGCAGCAGTGTTATTTCTGCATGGCAAATGCTTTACTTGTAGATGGAGTAGTGTAATAGAAAAAATATGGACCCAACTGTCATGACATGCACGCTGCTCGTTCTGAGTAATTGACTCGTTCATTGAAAGGGGGGTGTTCAAAATAATAGCAGTGTGGATGCATGGTGGCGCAAGAATTATGGTATGGGGATGTTTTTCTTACTATGGTGTTGGGTTTGTATGCCAGGGATCATAGATCAGTTTAAACACATCAAAATACTTGAAGAAATTATGTTGCCGTTTGCTAAAGAGGAAATTCCCCTGAAATGGGTGTTTCAACACGACAACGACCCCAAACACACAAGTAACTGAGCTTGGTTCCGGACAAAAAAACTTACATAAGTTCTTTCATGAACCATGTGAGTGTAAATATAACCACAGACTAACCATTAGAAAAAAGTTGAAGAACAAGTACATGATGGTAGTTTGTTGACACCGAAATGTAGTGTGTTTTATCCACACACACTCTCACCAACTACAATAGGCTACCATGCAAGGCGCCAACCAGCTCGTCAGGAGCAATTGGGGTTAGGTGTCCTGCTCAGGGACACTTCAACACACCCCGGGTGGGGTTTGACTAGCAACCTTCCGACTAGACATAGTTACCTTCTCATGGGAAACAGACTTCATGTTGCCAGCTCAATGAACACATCAGTAAAATGCAACCTTCTTCCTAAAAAAAAAAAGAAGTCTGGCCTAATTGTAACAAAGCAGCCCGAATGCGCTGGAATTAATGCAAAAGGTCTATCCAAAAAGTAATGCTTACATTTATTTGTAGATAAAAAGGACACGTTGATTGAAACCAGAGACTTATGAAAAAACTAAATCTAGACCCAAGTTTAAAAGTTTTTTGCTTTTTTCTGTGTTTGAACATGCAATTCACACATGGCCAGAGCAAAGACTCTGAGTCATTACATTATTTATTTAGCTGACGCTATTATCCAAAGTGACTTGCAGTTGATTAGACTAAGCAGGGGCCAATACCTCCTGGAACAATGTGGGGTTAAGGGCCTTGCTCAAGGGCCCAGTCATTTACCTTAACCACTACGCTACAGGCCGCCCCATGTGAAACCAAAATGTATTTTAAAAAATACCCTTTAATTGTCACGTCCGTATTGTTTTTTTCCGTTTTCCTTTCTTCTCTGTGCTCTCACTCCAGTCCTTGTTTTCCCAATTTCCCTGTTACGTGTCTCCACCCTTCACTCTCACCTGTTTCTCATTTTATTTTCCCCCAGCTCCCACACCTGTTAATCGCTTAGTTAATTTGAAAGTGTATTTAAGCCAGCCAGTCGGACCCGGTTACCGGTCTAGCCTCTGTTTCCCATCTGCTTCCTTCTGCTACCTCTTCAAGCTGCATCACTCCCTGTCCCTCCCTACCTCCATGTAAACCTTAATTGTTGTCTTTCTGTGATATTTACTTGTGTATCAGGATGTTTAGTTTGGCTAGGTAACCAGTGTTTGGTTAGGTAAGCGGTTTGTTCATACATTTACGGGTCTTTCAGCGCACTTATCCCTGGTTATGGGTATGCACTTTGTTGTACGTCGCTCTGGATAAGAGCGTCTGCCAAATGCCATTAATGTTACGTCATGTAATATTATAGAGCGCGCATAGGCTACTGTATACGTGAACGGTTGCTTGTAGACAACTGCAGTAACAGTAATTGCAGTTCCCTAATTAAACTGCGATTAAAAAATGGCGAGACATAAGCTAAGTGATAAACTAAGCCAAGTGTTGTTGAAAATTTTGTTGCACCCGCGCATCATTCACTTGTACACCGTTATAAAAAAAGGCTTTTTTTTTGTTAAGCCTACATAAACGACTCTTTCATCTTTCGAAGTGCTGATTGGGTGCTATTGTAAACCAATAGCTTTTAAAACCCTTACATCTTTGTGCAGCAAATCAGCCTTTCTGTTCTCTTCGCTCCCTCTCTTAGCGATGGGTCATTTTTTTTGTAGAAAAAATAAAAAGTTTGACGCGATCATATTACGTCTGACTTCGATAATGTAGGCGATAATGTAAGTGTGGACATACTATTAAAATAATATATAACGATGTCCCCCTCGTGTGTGCACTGTGCTCTCTGTGTCTCTCTGAGACCCGCCCACTTGAACAATATAGCCTACTGAAGCCTTAAGTGTCGCCAGTGTCTTTAAGCTACTTACCGCTCGCGACGTGTTAACTGTTTTCTAAATCGGCTGGGCTATATCGACTATATCTGTTTTCGTTTTTTGCCAAGAGCTTCATCTATGGAGACAATTGTATGCTAGGACCTACCTAGCGCAATGTCTCCACCAGGATCTATTTATTTTACTGGATATCGATAACGACAACTTTTCAAAGGAATCACTGCAAGGTAAAAAGCTATATCCACGTTATAGCCGACAACTTGTCTTTCACAAGACGAGCTCCGCCGGTGTATCTGTATTGGTGTCTACACAGGGCTCATCTGAAAATGAGACTTGTCTCAGTGTGATCCCCCCTGTATAAATAAAGTAAATTGATAAATACATTTTATTAATTCATGAATTTATTTACAGATGGCCTCGTTCTTCCACCAATTACGACTTCTTCTTTGGAAAAATTTCCTGAGCGTCATTAGACAGCCCGTAAGTAAAACTCCCTGTTTTGTATCAGTTTCTGGTCAGATCTCTCATGAAAATGACATTGATAATTTCCAGAAACCAACTGGTGAAATGGTGAAATGATCGCTTTTGAAGAAGGGGTTACTAATCTCCCGAAGATCACCTGGTAAAATTTAAGAATCGATAAAAAAACACGCTGCAGGATAAATAAGATGTATCCCGGTCTATAAAACATTTACCTGAATGTTTGTGGATATTTCATTGTGTTGTTCATATCGAACATTAGACCAGGGATGGACAAGTTGGGCCGTATCCGTTTCTGGATTTCGGACCAACTTCTCTTATTTCTTTAGCTCAATCATTTACATTATTTGTGATTTATAGCCACAAATATAAAATATCCGTAGTATAAACAGCAGCTGATAAATGTTGTCTTGTATTATAACATTTTATCCTGGTCTAATTTATGAGAGAATCAGTCTTGGTGCATATGGCTCATTAGCTGATTGAGCCAGTAGTGGCAGCAAAATCCTGCAGTCACCGGAAAAACATTCTCTTCAAATATACTCACTGAACCATACACACCTTTGGGACAATTGATATTACTTTCTCTGTAAATTAATAAGTGAGCAATTAATACATCTTAACATACTCGCATGAATAAGTATGTCAATTTATCAGCCAATCGTGTGGCAGCAGCGCAATGTATAAAATCATGCAGATACGGGTCAGGAGCTTCAGTTAATGTTCACATCAACCATCAGAATGGGGAAAAAATGGGATCAAAGTGACTTTGCCCGTGGAATGATTGCTGGTGGTTTGAGTATCTAGGAAACTGCTGATCTCCTGTGATTCTCACGCACAACAGTCTCTAGAGTTTGCAGAGAATGGTGCGGAAATGACAAAAACATCCAGCGAGCAGCAGTTCTGCGGGCAAAATCGCGTTATTAATGAGAGAGGCCAGACTGGTCAAATCTGACAGAAAGGTGACAGTAACGCAAGTAACCGCACATTACAACAGTGGTATGCATCTCTGAACACACAACCGCGTCAAACCTCTAAGTGGATAGGCAACAGCAGCAGAAGACTTAAAAAAAAAATAAAAAAAAAGTCCCGGATAAAGTGCTCATTGACTGTAGTGTTGTTCTGGCTCTGATGCTGCTTGTGTTGTTCTCCTGCTAGGCCTGGTCTGTGGCACTGCTAGTCTGGCCCCTGGTCATCTTCATCATCCTCGCCATCACACGCTCACAGTTCCCCCCCGTGCTGAAAGACACGTGTAAGTATGAAAGCTTGTGATATTCCCAAATTAAATATCCCTCGTGAGCTTTACATAACATTTGTCTGTACCCAGTGAACATGCCGTCAAGGCCAGAGGTGTCCGATCTTAATCGTAAAGGACCTACAGGGGTGTGAGTTTTTGTTTTAGCCCAGCCCTCAGACCCCTAATTCTACTTATCAAGGTCTCGATTGAAGAATAAGATTAAGATTGAAGAATAAGATTAAGATTGAAGAATAAGATTAAGATTGAAGAATAAGATTGCTTAATTGGTTGAATCCGGTGTCGTAGTGCTGGCCTAAAACGAAAAGCTGTTCCCGCACTGGAACTTTTGGGGTGAGATTGGATGCTCCTGGTCGAGGCGTTCAGGTGAAGACCTGTCTGCATTTAGGTGAAGAGTAGAAGCTTTCTAGCCAGAGAGGACATAGCCAGGCTATAAAAGACTCAGCTATTTTGGGGTTAATCTCATCCAGATGTCTGCTCACCCCTGGAGACATCGAGATTCTGGATTTTTCTTACTGGGTAGCTTTCACCCGCAAAATAAATTGGTGATTATTAAACAAAGTGATTATTTATTTATTTATTTATTTATAATATTACAAATTCTTGGTGCTGAACTAACCAATCTCTGTAAGATAAAATAAAAAAAATAGAAAGGACAAATGTTAATTGAATCCATTATGTTTGATTTGCTGAGATACACTCCTCCTTACTGTACAAAACTGTCACCGAGCCGTGCCATGTCCTATGGTATTCCTGCTATTCACTGCTTGAATAGAATCGATATCCTCCCTCCATTGACCTTATTTATGTAATAATTGTGTTGTTCCGTCTGTAACAAAACTCCTCGGTGCATGGAAATGCGTTGCCCGTGTTACTCAATGTATTTTCAATCGAAAGAAGCTGCGTTGCTCTCGGTTACCTCCAACGCGGCATATCCAAGAGGTAATTCGCTGCCGGCGCGGACTCTTAGAAAAGCCTCACAACAATCGGATCATGTCATGGTAGGCAGGGTGGAGCCACACCGTAGTCCTGGTTTCCGAGGGATTGTACTGGGTTAAAATGTCCAGGGTTTACTGTAGTTCAGAAATGTGTCTCTTCTGCGTCACCCAGGAAAGAGATTTGTATTGTTGACATGGCCGTGCCAGTCAATAGTTTGGACACACCCTGCCCTTTTCAGCATTTTCTGATGGATGTTATATTTCCTTTGTTCATTTGATAAAGGGGGAAAAGGGGGGAGGGTTACACCATTAGACTAGAAATTGTGAATACTGCTTATGGATGATTAATGTAGTTGATGTGGGATGTAATACAATAGAAAACACACCGGGAGTGATACCCTCAGGCAGTTGAGTTGGATAATCTGTTCACCCTGCGGCGAACTGCGTGAGGACAGCATTCGGGTCCGGTTCATTTTATTTTTGCCCAAATGCCTCTGCTGGTCTTTAGATGTAGCCCAAGGATTTAATGCAATTTGCTGATATTGTTATTTATTAAAATACTAAAATGGCAACTCCCTGCAATGGCTCCCTGTTCAGAACAATGGCCGACACAGGTTCGCTTTCCCCCCGGAAGGCTCTGCCGGCATTCCTATGACGCGTTGCTGATTGGATCTGCAGGTTTGAAGTGTGAAGACTTCCGTAAAAAGAACCATTTTACCTGACAAAGAACCCTTTTACTCGACAGGGTTGTTGTATGAAATCCATTATTTTTTTAATATATATATTTTTTGTGTGTACTGCATAGTTGTCTTTCGAACCCTCCCATCTTCCAGATACACATACTTTAGTCATGGAGGAGCGCTGTATTTGCATTGTGTTTCTACTTTGCCAAAGTGTTTAACGGTGTCCTTGGGGACATGGATAGCAGGTTCCTACATTACCTGTACACTTTGTTTAGGCCTTCCTTCCCCTAATAGCCTACATCTCCCAGAATTCCCCATGGAGCCCACCAAGTGGACGTTGTTTTTGAGCTGTATTGTCTTCATAAGAATTTTCCTTCATCAAGGAGGAAAGAGTGACGGACTGATTACTCAGTCACAGAATCTGTAATCCCACTTAAACCATGCATGTAGTGGATTCAGAAAGAGCTCATATTTGAACTAACGTGATCTTTATGAACCTTCCTACACTTGGGGGTGTTACTTAACTGCAGAGACAATTATTATTATTATTATTTTTATTATTTTTTTCAGCTGCTTTTTGCTGGGGGGGGCTCTACTTTTCTCTTTAAAATACATACCCCAAAGGTGTTCTATTGGATTAAAGTCAGGCAACATACTTGCTCACTCTTTCTACTTTAGAAAGTTTTGAGTGATTTTGGATCAGTGTGCTTGGGATCCTCTGGGGACTGGGAGCCAGTACTTCAGTATATCCGCTGGCATTCATGGTGCCGTCTATAAATGTCATCTCCCAAACACCTTTTGCACTCATACAGCCCCATATCATCGTTCTCCCACCTCCGTGCTGAGTACGGGGGTGTACTCACTTCTGTTGTATGCTGTATATCCTGAACTCCCATGGTAAAATGTTCAGTATTAAATCAACTTATGCTGGGTACATACGGCCCCTGTTAAACCCATGTGTGCTCTGTCCGAGTTGAGTCAGTGGACCCCAGTTCGGTCAGTTCTCAGTCATTGGGCCAGACCAGTGATAACCTTGGAGAGAAACTTGTGGGGTTATAGTATGCACCAGTTGAAACATGATGAAAAAATACTTGTCTGACTTGAATATCAACTTGCAGAAAAACCCAATGAATTAGATGTGTGCAAAACATAAACGGGTCATGTTCAGTGAATATTGCACAATCCATGCTCTACGCTTGGATCTCATTTCTCAAGGGCTCGTGACTCGTATTTCTTGCCGTGATGCAATGGAATTATGGTAACTAGTGAACCGATGGAAAGGAATTTGATTATATTATCTGATATTGTGCAATGTCATTTATCAATGTTGTTCAAATAAAGATAACATTTCTTGAACATCAATAAGTCTTTGAAAACTAACCCATTTCGTTGGCTAAAAGCACAGTCCTTACTATTTTCCTGAAAGCAGTCAAGATGGTGAATTGAAAAGGTATGATCTAATCTGATTTGATCTATTATACAGATTTATAATAGGAAATGTTAGGTTTGTTAATAAAATGAATGAAATGTAAATATTCAATGACTTGATTCAAAGATAACATATCATACAATATTTACTGTTAATTGGTAACGAGCTACCAGAAACATGATGCTTTAGAAATATTTATTTAACCATGTAACATTTAAGTTTGTAATATTTATTAATTTTTTATTCATGTTATT
Source organism: Conger conger (assembly GCF_963514075.1). Lineage (NCBI taxonomy): Eukaryota > Metazoa > Chordata > Actinopteri > Anguilliformes > Congridae > Conger > Conger conger. Next base: position 77,122,141 of record NC_083762.1, read on the forward strand.
CATTTGAACATGCTAGTCTAAATTGTTTCGTGAGTATTGCATCTAATACTCCGTTATGGGGTGACATTGGCTCAGGAGGTAAGAGCAGTCGTCTCATTGGCTCAGGAGGTAAGAGCAGTCGTCTCATTGGCTCAGGAGGTAAGAGCAGTCGTCTCATTGGCTCAGGAGGTAAGAGCAGTCGTCTAGCAGTTGGAAGGCTGCCGGCTCAGTCCTGCCCTGCGTGTGTTGAAGTGTCCCTGAGCAAGACAACAACCCCCAAATGCTCCTGACGAGCTGGTCGGGGCCTTGCATGGCAGCCAATCGCCGTTGGTGTGTGAGTGTGTGTATGAATGGGTGAATGAGAAGCATCAAAGAAGTGCTTTGGATAAGGTGCATCTGTGCAATGTTGAAAATGTGAAACTTCAAGTTTTCTTTTCCGCATGTGATCCAAGCCAACCACATGTGGAAATCTCTGGGTCCTGTGACATTTGAAATTGTCAAAAAGGAAAATTTCACACACTGTTTTATATTTTTTCACACGGGAGACCTTCCTGTATGTTGTCCTGTAATGTTTTCATTACCCATAATTGATCAAGATAAGTGGCTCCAGCAAAGAACCGGCATTCACACAGCTATTCTACAAGGTTGTTCAGGTTTTTTATCCGTGTGATCACTCTAAAACTTGGAACCCTCGAGGTCAGGGGTTCCCAAACTGTGGGTCGGGACCCCATGTTGGGTCACTCGATTTCAGGATGGAGTCGGCTGAAAAACTTCTCTTTAAAATGTCAGTGCAGGCCGTTTCATGTTTTACATTACAACAGCCCAGCTATAATAAAGCAATGAGGCATGAGAGGTTGTGGTATAGGGTCGTGGCTAAAGGGTGTTGTTTGGCACCAGATGGGTGTGAGTGGGGTGTTGGAGTCGTGCGAGTGTGTGAACATTAATTTGGGGTCACATTTGGAAAGGGGTTCGGGAACCCCTGCTATTGGATTTTCAGCACACTTTTCCTGGGATATGATTTCCGTCTGCTAAATGCTGTAATCTAATGTAAGCCTTCTCTGCCTCCAGGCTATGTGGCCCCTCGGAACCTGCCCAGCTCTGGGTTCTTCCCCTTTCTGCAGACGCTCATGTGCCGCACGGACAGCGTCTGCTCCAACAAGTCCCACCTGCTTCGCTTCCGAGGCACGTCCAGGGCCGGCGGTCAGGGTCTACACTGGACTGCCGGGGACCTCCGGAGGTATGACCCGCTGCTACGGCCTTGCCCAAGCACCCAACAGCTCTGCAGATCTTATCATGGCCACAACCACCAACCTTCCAGGTCCCAGTCATGTACTTTAGACACTAGGCTACAGACTGCCTTGGCATTCGAGTAAAGATTTTGAGGGAAGTTGCGTTGTTCCGAGAGAAGTTTTACTCGCGCCAAGCGTACTTGTTCAAGCAGCTGCACTCTATGAAAACAGAAGGCAGCCGTATTACATCCACCATATATTCTGAAGTTACAGTCGGGGAGAACAGGGTCAGTTATGATACAGGGTGGATTGTTAGCACGAAATTGACGCAAAACCAGTTCGTTGAAATCTGAGGTGAATTAGGATGTGTATGGGGGTGTGTGTAATGTGATTTACAGCAGGTTAGCTTGTTTCTGATCGGGGGGGAAAAAACATCGGGTAACAATGGACCCAGTGTCACAACAGACCCCAATCTTCCCTATTGGTAAGTTATTCCAGCATATCTTGAGACGGATGCAAGTTGAAAGCTGCGTGCCTCCCCACCGATCTGAACTGTACTCCGCAGTCAGGAAATACTTTCACTGCAGTGCTCCTGCGTACTCCTTTGTTTATAATCTTACCTGTTTGTCACACAAAGAAAGAATCTGACAGCACGCACTCACACACACACACACACGCAGGAACACACGCGCGCGCACACACACACACACACACGCGCATGCACACAAGCTCAAACATAACCCCCAAATACAGAAGTATGTGTGGGGACGGAAAGCTAAGCCCTTTATTTGTATGAGATTGCAAACTAGGCATTTAAATTTTAGGCATTTGAAATCTACGTAACCGCTATGACACGTGTTTCTCATTTCAATTTAATGTGCCACCTTTTCTGTCAACTATCGGCCGAGATGAAGCTCGCTCAGACCGTACTCTGGCGTTCGGCTGCGTTTTTGGACTGGGCGAGCCCGGGGGAACCAGTTCCGCTGCTCCGCGGTTCGGGTACGCCTGGCATTCGGATTGCGCCACTGAGCGTGAGCGGTGGTGGAATTTTCCGGACGGTTGTATTTCTGCTCCCGCCGGTCGTCCCGGTGTTGTGACATCGCCGGTGCCGCTGACAAGTGAATGATGAGACTTTAGCTGATTGGCCGTTATACCCAGTGCTGTCTGTGTATGTTAAGGGACTGATGCCCCGCCCTGTTTCTGTCTCTGTGTCATAGGTTGTCCCTCCTCTCTTTTGACGAAGACCCTTTAGATGATCTCAAACGGCATGGCGGCCTGCTCGCAACCCCCCCAAACGAAGATGGCACACAAATGGCACATATCTGGCAAAGATTGCTGAGTATGGACCTTGAATCAAAACGAAACTGACTCGGCTGTATTTTACCCAAGTTGATTCCTATTTCCAGGAACAATGCACTATGCAAGAACATTTTCGTATTCTTAGCAGTAATCCCTCTTTTTTTAAATGTTTTTATTTTTCCAAAAGAAGGGCTCGTATGAGTGTGCAACATGCACCTAACTGTCTTAAATGAAGATGGCCCATTGTATCTTTAAACAATTAGTTTTGCATGTATTATGAACAACTGTAATTGTGTGATCTACTTTTTTTTTTTAAGATTCCAGCTATGAAGGTCTGCCCAATAAGACTGTCCTCATGGCCACCCTGAACTCGACCATGCTGGAAGACCAGGTGAGCTAGACATTAAAATAATCTTAAAAAGAAATGCAAAGACATACGGGTTAGGCTACTTGAGGGACATTAACTGGGTGTTGCTGTAAAAGAGCACGCGTGCTCGGTCAACCTGCCCTGTATGAATTATGAACTTAAATAAATGTTCAAAAGATCGTTCCCCACTCTCAACCTCTGTTCCCCCCGGTTATGGCAAAATAATCTGCATCCTTTCTACTAAGATGATTGACTGCCTTTCATTTGCCCTTATCTACAGGTACAAACAACAATATATTTTTTTAAACATGTTTTCAGGTCGAACTATTTGCTGTCTCTGAACCACACCAGTCAAAAGCCAGTATTATGTTTTCCCAGGCCTTTCTTTTGTGCCTTTTGTCGCCATGCCTTTAGATGGAAAGATTTGAAATGAGCACAGCCTTTGAAATTAGCGAGCATTCTCCTTCCACCTCGGCGCCTTTGTTTAGCATTTGCTACCCAAATAGAGAATGGAATAAGAATGCAGTGTGTTATCTTAAGCACAAAACCTGTGCACAGGTGTAAATGTGGCTACGATATCTAACCAGGCTTCTCACCAGCATTGTAATTTAACCTTTACCCTTGGTTACTGTGACGCGTATTACTGGGTGAGTTCAACCAGTTGACCAGTTCAGACCAGCTCCATACGCAACACGGTTTGACCAGCTCAAGCTGTGTTCTCAAATGGCTGGTAGCTGTATTTTACACTGGGGAACATTCCTTTGGAACAGGAGGCGTGCTGTCACGCTGTTCTGTCCTTTTCTTTTTGGTTCATAATGTTTTAGAATAAAAAAAAATAGGAAGGAAGGTCAGTAGAAACCTGAGCTTGAATTAAGTTGTAATTGCAGTCAGATCTGGGTCAAATACATACTTGTTTTGGATTAAAATACTTTCCCACACTTTGCTGAGCTTGTCTGGTGGTGTATTGGCACCCATGAAATATTATCAAAAAGTACAAACCTCACAGCCTGGTGCTGTTGGATGGCTCAGCTCCTTCAGGCAAGATGAATTCGAGCAACAGGAAAGTATTTGAACCCAAAACTCTGTTCGCGGTGGTGGAGTTATGTTTGAAAGGTGTAACCTCTGGGCCCACAGGAGGTTCTGAACGCCATGCTGGCCTCGGTGAACCTGCTGAAGAGGTCTCTGTGCAACGTCTCTCTGTCCCTGCTCGGCGATTCAGCCCCGCCCTCCGTAGATCCCCTCACCTACGGCCTGCTCACTTTCTGCAGGACCAACGACACTCTGCTGGAGGTCCTCCTGCTGACCATCAACCAGGTGGGGGCTGCGGTGCCGGACACGCCCGCCAATCGGTGCTCTTTCACACACGTGTCATGGCCGCGTGCCCATAGTTCGGTCACCTCATCCACAACGGCATGGCCACACCCACATATCTATGGTCACACCCACTGACACGCCCATACCTCCTGACATATCCACGTGTCCCGATCTTTCCCTCAATTACTTGCCCACGACCTGTGACGGAGCCTAATTTCCTGACAGACCCACGTTTAAGGACACGGCTCTATGTCCTGGGAACATACGATGTCCTGTGAGGACATGTTTGTTTATTTATTTTTTTCATGGTGCTAGGCCTAGGGTCACACCCAGAAAACTTAAGCGGTACCCGCAGGGGAAGTTGTGTTTGCATGTTTTCCCTGTGTCTGCGTGGGTTTCCTCTGGGAACTCTGGTTTCCTCCCACAATACAAACGCAAATGCAGGCTAGGGACTACAGATGAAAATGAGCTCATTAGCTAACTCTGGCACATTCACATTGATGTGGAAAATGTTGATTCATATGCTCTGTCCCTGATAAATAAAATAAAATAAATAGATAAAAAGGTGGAGGTATGACTCTGGCGGCTTCTAACTTAAAGCTCATTTCCTGGTTGTGAAATGAGATGGTGCTGACTAGTGCACGCAGCGGTCATTCATACCCATTTTCAATGTAAAGTCAATGGTACAATTGCGGTCTGAAAAATGCCTCCCCATGTGCCGATTTTCTTTAAGTAACTGTGTTATTAGGACAGTAGAGCAATGCTTTGCGGACGAATCGGGGACAGATCACGTCTCTCTCTCTCTCACACGCTTAATGGAGGAGCCGCATCGGCTCAGTCTCCGGCTCCAAACTTTACAAAATGGCGGCGCCGTCAACCTGAAAAAAAAACACTCTTTTTCACTGGCCCGTGGATCGTAAGCGGGCGGGGGCAACGTAACGGGTGCCTGGTCCACAGTTTTGTGCAGTCTCTACTCCGGTTCCTGCCCCAGGTTGTGACTGAGCAGCTGCTGAACGACCCTGTGGAGCTCATGAACACGGTGGGAGAGGCGGTGTTGCTGTATGACCAGCTCCAGCTGCTGAACCCTCTGTGGGAGATGGCCCTCAGGCTGCCCCAGCTCTTTGGACCCGACTACTCTTTTCCTTCTCTCCTGCGTGACATCAAGAGGTGAGAGAGGGCAGAGGTGTCTGTGTCTGTGTCTGTGTCTGTGTCTGTGTCTGTGTCTGTGTCTGTGTCTGTGTCTGTGTCTGTGTCTGTGTCTGTGTCTGTGTCTGTGTCTGTGTCTGGGCAACTGTGTGCTTGTGTGTGTGTGTGTGTGTGTGTGTGTGTGTGTGTGTGTGTGTGTGTGTATGTGTGTGCTGGTCTGTGTGTGTGTCTGCGTATGGGCACATGCGTGCTTGTGTGTGTTTGTGTGTGCCTATGTGTGCTGTTCTGTGTGTGTATGTGTGGGCCTGTGAGCATTTTTTTTTTCTGCATGTGGGTATGAGTGTGTGTAAGGTGTGTGTCTGTGTGTTCTTGTGGGTATATGTGTACAAGTGTGTGTATGTGGATGTGCAGAGAGAGAGAGAGGTTATACACTCACTGAGCACTTTATTAGACTTAATTTTCAGACCCATAGGTCTTCTGCTGCTGTAGCCTGTCCACTTAGAGGTTTGACACATTGTGTGTTCAGAGATGCTCTTCTGCATACTACTGTTGTAATGTGCGGTTATTTATGTTGCTGTCACCTTCCTGTCAGCTTGGAGCAGTCTGGCCCTAACGCAACACGTTAATGAGAAACACGTTTTTGCCCTCAGAACTGCTGCTCACTGGATGTTTTGTGTGTGACACCATTTTCCGTGAACTAGATACTCGAGTGCGTGAAAATCCCAGGAGAGCACATTTATTTCCCATTCTGACATTTGGTCTGGGAAATGGCTGATCCTCTTGACTATGTCTACATGCTTTTATGCATTTAGTTGCTGCCGCATTACATTAATGGCATTTGGCAGATGCTCTTATCCAGAGCAAAGTACAGTTGATTAGACTAAGCAGGAGACAATCCTCCCCTGGAGCAATGCAGGGTTAAGGGCTTTGCTCAGGGGCCCAACGGCTGAGCAGATCTTATTGTGGCTACACCAACCTTGCATCTCCCAGTCATGTACCTTAACCACTGCGCTACAGGCCGCCCTGATTGGCTGATTAAATATTTGCATTAACAAGCTGGTGTATAGGTCTACCTAATAGAGTACTCACTGAGTGTATATGCATAGACATGCAATATGACCATGTTTTTTTAAATTTAGCTTTCGTTTTCTGTGAAGATAAACCCAAAACCCGCTGTGCGTATGGAGCTGCAGATGCGTTTGTCTCTTCCATGCACTGTAGGACTCTGATCTCCGTTCAGAGAACTTTCCCTCACGTTCCCGTTGCCATGGTGATCCCGGCCCTGGATCAAGCTCTCGACTTCGTGCAGTACATGTACAACTGGCCTGGCCAAGGTGAATCATTGTGTGTGTGTGTGTGTGTGTGTGTGTGTGCTTGACAAGTATGTTAACATATGGAAAAAGGGTTGAGGCTACTACTATCATTTCCTGTGTGGGTGTATACATGTGTGTGTATACATTACCAGGGCACTGCAAACTGCAAAGGTAACTTTGTAAACTGGTAAGTAAATGCTATAGGTTATAATTGCAGTTTTGCGCGACATTGTCTCAGGCAGTAAGAGCAGTCGACAGACCTAGCCACCCTGGGTCTGTCGAAGTGTCCCTGAGCAAGACACCTAACCCCCAAATGCTCCTGACGAGCTGGTTGGTGCCTTGCATGTCAGCCTATCACCATTGGAGTGTGCGTGATCAATTGTACAGTGCATTGGATAAAGGTGATGTATAAATGCAGACCATTTAGAGTTGTTTAGTATTCAGAGTATTCTAGCTGCCGACCATGGTATACCGATCACTCTAGGAATCGTCCGTCCCTCCAGGGTCTCCTATGCACTTGTCCCTGCTCACGATTTTGCACTTTGTTGTACATCACTCTGGATAAGAGTGTCTGTTAAATGACTGTTGTGTAATGTAATGTACCTGGTACTCTGGTTTTGCTATGTGACCACGCACAGGTGTCTATATTAATCTGAGTCAAGTCCTTGCGATTCCGTCAAACACTTCCCTGTCCAACACGGAGGAGACTGCCATCAAGTCGGTTAAGGTCCCATTGCCTTGGGTAGGCCCCATTTCTTGTTATGATACTATCATTTTTTTCTTTTCTTTTCTGGGGGGGGGGGGGGCGGGTGAAGTAAACATATTGCTGGAAATAAACAAGGTCATTGAAATCAGTTGTGACAAATGGCATTTGCAGCATCATCATACAAACGGGTGGCTGTTGCTTAAATTTAATTGTTTAGTGGAACCTTCTCCACAGCTCTGACTTGCTTTCTAATAGGGATATAAGTAAATATACAATATTGCCATGACGATATGACTTGCGATTGAAGCGAGCACAGTTCTAATGTCTTTCTGCCTTGGGTGCACTGCTACCATAGACCCCAGACAATGAATAGCCTATGCCCACTGAATTAAAATAAGGCTAAATAATAGCATTATTTTTGACATGCTATTATTGAACATGAACAGCCAATCACTTTAACAGAGCATGCATTTAAATAAATACTATTAATCGCAGTTCAAGCAGTTTTGCGATGCGTTCATCTCTCGATGTGGGTAAATATAGGATATATCGTGCAACCCTACTTTGTATGATGTTAGGTCCTGAGAGGGCTTTATTGTTGCTTGTGGTTTTGGTGTGTGTCCTCCTCTTCACTGTAATGCTAATTTAGATCACGGAGACGTACTATGTAAATGCTATTCATTCATGTGCTTAAAACAGTCATTTACTTTTGATTGACACAATGTGTGGCACAATGCAGTCTGTAATGTCTTAAACTTAAACCTTTTTCCAATAGAAGTCATTTTAAAGCTGAACTTAAAATGGTCGCCGAAAATTGGCACGTAAAGTAAATCTTATCGAAGTTGCAGTTAAATGTGAACTTGTAAATGTGTGATTTATTATCAGCGGACCAGTTTCTTTGACTTTGTGCTATGTCCATTGCTTTCATGAGGGTGATGCATTGTGCCTTTATTTATTCATTCATTTATTTATTTATTTATTTATTTTTGTCTCCACGCTGGTACATGGTGTCTTTTGTCATTTGTCGCATTGTGACTACATTTCCCATTAGGCTGCCGTGCTGATGGACTACACGACTTTCAACTCCTATGTGTGTCACAATGTGACCAACTGTAATGGGGAGAGTCTGGATCGGCTGTTTGGATGGATTAAACAGGACCGGGTGATCCTGCAGGTAAGGACTCCAGAATAGAGTGGGTCTGTACGGGCAGAAGCTGACAAGGGCAGATATTTCTGTGGAAACGGGCAGAAAAACGGGCATTCTGGGCCAATGTCATTAACTGACATTTGTGTTAGCATGATTAGCATCAATTACTGATGACAAGGGCAGAAATGCAAACAAGTCTCCATGTTAATTTAGGCCCAGACATGTAACATTTGATTTATTATGATTTATTTATTAGAAAGCAGAGACCATCAATATAGAGAGAATTAATCTCTGTATGATTTCCTTGTGAGTTTGTCTGGTAAGCATCATCAATGGAAAATACATGAGAGATCCAGGTCTCAGAAATAAAGTGACACTGGAGGTACATTTTAGTTCTTCAAGGTTCACATTTCCCAAATGTAATGTTCTCCAACCATAAAAGGTACAAATAAATTATTTTGCTGGTTAGGGGTTACAATTTAATGTTCCTATAGGGTACTGCCCCAGCGACAAGCATTTGTAAATGTTTAGGCACTTTTCCTACCTTTATTTCTGAGAGTCTATGGTACCTCCGACAAATTCACGTCGTCTCTTAATGGCCCACCATTTTGGCTATAACCTTCGTCTTATGTGTTGGGTAATGACACGTTCGGTTGAAATGTTTGGTTCAAAGGGTGACACATACACAGGGGAGGAGGCGGTTCTGGCAACTTTTCTCGTGAGCTATGAATGCTCCCACAGCTTTTAAAATTGCATTTCAAATTCAGCGTAGGCGGCTAGTAGTCTGCGGGGAGGGGGCATTTGAAATTGGACGAAGCACTGATGATCCTTTTGGTCTCATGCACTTTCCACAATGTCGGATTAAGTCAAATCTCTGGTTCGGGTTTCTTTCTTTTGTCCTTTCTTTGTTTCTACGTTTCTCTCTCTTCCTCTCCCCGTCTTTCTTTCTCTCTTGCTTGCATGCTCTTCTTTTTCCCCATGTTTGTCCCAATTTCATTGAGGTCTCTTGGGGGATTGTTACCTTAGAGACAGTTGATAAGTAACTATGGGACAATGCACCGGTGACTATAGCCACAGCAACAGCTCCAGGTATACTTCCACCAGTTTGGTGCCATGGGGATACTCACCCAGGAGAAGAGGTGGACTGTAATTATTTTCACTGTTAACAATGAGACGAATCCTTGCCTTAATTAGTAATCGGGTAAAATAATCTGTGTATTGGCAAAATACCTTTCAAGTGAAAATGGCTTAAATAAACCTGCAGTCTTTTGTTTGTTATGATTGTCAAGTCTTTCCCGTGCTGTTCAGGGTGAAAAGTCGGTCAAAGGTCGGTTAAAGACCATCGAGACGGCTATATTTTGTTAACTTTCTGGCTGACTAGGGCATAGCCATGCTTTATCTGGGTAATACCGGAGCTATATAGGGGCTAACCTAGTCATTCAATTACGCATTTGACCCAGATCTACTTGTGACTCACACTACCTTGTGACTGACTCTCTACCTCTACCTTGGGGCAGCCTGTAGAGTAGTGGTTAAGGTAAATGACTGGGACACGCAAGGTCGGTGGTTCTAATCCCGGTGTAGCCACAATAAGATCCGCACAGCCGTTGGGCCCTTGAGCAAGGCCCTTAACCCTGCATTGCTCCGGGGGAGGATTGTCTCCTGCTTCGTCTAATCAACTGTACGTCGCTCTGGATAAGAGCGTCTGCCAAATGCCAAGAATGTTGTTACAACCCTATCTCTCCGCAGGTGTTCCAGGCCTGGAGTCAGAAGGTCTCCTCCCATGACATCAGCTTTGTTAATCGGATGCTGAGCAGTCTTTTGAGCGCCTACAGCCCCGAGGCCGAGGGCCGATTCTCCCTCCCCACCATGTCCTCCTACAACGGCAGTGGTTCGCCGAAGAGCCTGGGAGAGCAAATGTAGGCACCCGCTGAACCGCCGTTCTGTTTATACTGGAGCAGAGTCGCTCAGCTCCAGTCCTCGGGAGCCACTTGCCGGGCCGTTTGTCTTTCTTTCTTGTGACCAGGAACTCACGCACCTGGTTGAATGACTGGGCCAATCAAATCGCAAAAAAAAAAAAAAAAAAAAATTGTGTGTGAGTTTTCTGGTTACAATAGAAACTGTCTATGGGAAGTGGCGCTCCTGAGGGCTGGAGACTGTCATCATTGTTGCCTGAATGCGCTTTTGGGACTCGCGCTGCCACTGCGGGAGCATTGCGGCCTACTAGGACAAGCCAGGGGGGTTTCCATGGGAAAGCTGCAGGCAGTAATGGGTCTTGGCCCTGGGGAATAGGCTGGATAGGGTTTCAAAGTGGTAAAACAGGTATCCATCCAGGTACATTGCTGAAACTGAAATTGTATTGAAGTTATTAATTAAATTATATGTGTTGTATAATTAAATGTGTTTATTTATAAACTTTTATTTATACATGGTAGGTTGACTGCGCTTTTGCAACAATGCCCTGTTAATTACCCCCCCCCCCCAAGTAGCCTAATCTTCAAGTCTTTGAACTGTGGGAGGAAACCGGAGTACCCGGAGGAAACCCACACAGGCACAGGGAGAACACGCAAACTCCCCGTGGCCGGCTCAGTTGTCATAACAACCTTATTACAGAACATTTGCATCGGTAATTATCAGCTAGCTTCCAGGCCTTGAGCTCGTGACTGCATCCACTTTGGCAATGCGTTCTTGGTTCATATTCTTTTGTCATACCACGATTTGTATAGGCCACCGGGCCAATTATATATTGCCTAACTATGAACTGGCCTTAAATATGTTATCGGGGGTAATAGGGATTGGTTAAGCCTTACTGGTGACTGATGGGCAATGAGGTCTAGAGTTCGCCGTGGACAGATCGAGGGTAGAAGGCAACTGGCTATCCTCCTGTCTTGTCCCTTGCAGTTTGGAGCTGCACACATCGAAATTCAAATTCAAAATTGAATTTAGTCAAGGCCAAGGCTTAATCTTTTTTTTTTTTTTTTTTTTTTTTGCACTGCAGCCTGTCATGTTTCTCCCTCTCGCTGCCTCTCCTCAGATTCCTGGACGTGGGTTCGATGGCCCTGGATCTGCTGAAGGGTCTCCCAGGCGAGAGCATTGTCCGCACTGCCCTAATGGTGGCCCATGGCTCCATGGAGCTGGCCACGCAGATCCTGGAGACACAGCAGGGTACGTGTGTGAGCTGCGAGTCCGTTCCGGAAGCTTCCGTGTTCCAGACGGATTGCATTTCAGTTCCTTCTCAGGGGCTTCCATCTCAGGCTCAGAGTGCGGAAGAGGCAGTTCCTCGCTCTTGAGCACCTGGTCAAATTAAGCCACATCTTGTTCGTCCTGTGAATTGTACTTTTTGTAACAGCCCTTTTGTCGTCAGATGATGCTCCTGTTCCTGCCCCTCTTTGCGATCCCCCTTTCTAATAAACATTTGTTTATTTCATGGGCTATATCTGCAAAATTGAAACCATGAAACCTTTTTTTTTTTTGGGATGTGCCTGGGCGCAAGGGATCTCACAGCGCAGTGAAACAAAGTCATTGAGGCGGCATTGCAGTTACAAATGAGAGAACTCTACCAAGGACAATGCTTGTATTTCTAATGTTTATATAATTTTTTTGTTTTTTCCTCCTGACACCTTCGTTGGAATTATGTGAAGTCGGCACAAAATTAAACTGAGGTGGCCACCTCAAAAATCTCTCCAGTCTGTTTCTGCCACTGCTGTGCTGTTTAGTGATTTGAGGAACTGCAGTGATATACGGTACTGGCTTTTAACGAACTTCACGTTGATGGTGCCTGAGGGGACTGGGGGGGTGGGGGCACATCTTGACCACAATTTCCTCCGTGAACACAGAGGTAGCATCACAGATTATTGCCCCGCTTTGTTCACCACTGGGGAACTGCATGAACCTGGAAGTGGGTTTATGGTCACTTGAATACACATTTACGTACAAATCGTGAAATCTACGGAAATACTGCACAGGTGTCATTCATGTTCTCTGGCAGGATTGTTCACGGCATGAGCATTGATGCGTCTGACCAGTTCCCCCTCTGCTTTTCCCCCTCACACAGAGCAAATGCAGAACATTCAGGACGATGGCAGTCGCCTCATGAAGCTGGTTTTGGCCCTGATGGAGGATGAAGCTTCGGCCAACGCCTGGGCCAAACGGGTCATGGGTTCTGTCATGGAGACCACCACCCAGGTGAGAGCTCCAGGCGCTGTATTCCTGCCTGTGATTTCTGCCTTATGTGAAGCACCTTCTTTTGCCTTAAGCGTGGTTAAGACACCACCAAAATGAACCTTCAAAAGGGGGAAACGATATTCACTTATGCGCTTGAAATACCAGCTGCCAGCGTGAAATGCCAGCTACCAGCTGTTTCAAAGCATAGCTTGAGCTGGGCAAACCATGTTCACTATGGAGCTGGTCTACCTGGTCAACTTGCTACCTGCGGTTTCAAAACCTAGCTTGAGCTGTTTTCTTCAGCAATATTCTGCTACTTCAGTGACAGCCCTGCTGTAAAATCCAGCTATGGCAGCTTGACCAGCTTGAGGTGGAAAAGCTGGTCTAGCTGGGTATGTGCTGGTCGACTAGCATGACCAAGCTGGTCATAAAGCTGGTCTAGCTGGGTATGAGCTGGTCAACCGGCTAATGCAACACCCGTTGCCGTCGGCTCTGGCCTTTACAGTGTTACGATTGGGAGCAGTGAGACTTGCCCAACAGTAGTGACTTTACATCTGTGCAAACCCTCCATGCATTTTTATGCATTACCTTCGCCTCCACGGCAGTCATTATTCCACAACAGTAGCAGACCGCCTCGTGGTGGATTATCCCTTATGTTACATTACATTAATGGCATTTGGCAGACGCTCTTATCCAGAGCGACGTACAACAAAGTGCAAAGTGCATACCCATAATCAGGGATAAGTGCGCTGAAAGACGCTGGAGGGAAGTATAATTTCAACTGCTACCTGCACAACAAAGATAAGGACCAGGGCCTAGTTCAGTTTAATTTTTTTATCGTAATACTGCAACACGCAAATGTATGAACAAACCGCTTACCTAGCCGAACACTGCTTACCTAGCCGAACACTGCTTACCTAGCCGAACACTGCTTACCTGGCCGAACTAAACATGGTGATATGTCCTGCACGATCTACAGGTGCTCGTGTCCCGGGAGCCTGTGGAGTGCGGAGACCTTCTCTCCCGTTGGGACTGGCTCTCCAATCTCAGCTCCGTGCCCCGTGAGCTCTGGCACGCCCTCTTCTGCCCCGAGCACAGCTCCAGCTTCCTGGAGGCCCTCGGCGCTCAGTGGACACCCGTGACTCGAAAGGTGTGTGCGCCGCGGTTTTGTCAATTCGTCTCGAGGGAGAAGCGGCCCCGCCGCATTCCAGCCGCCTGAGCCGTCTTTTTAAAGAAACGACCTGAAGGGCGAACCTACGTCATTCTCGCTGGTGCAGAGTCATTGTTGTTTTTTTGCGTAGATGGTGTGTGACAGTAGCCAGAATCTGAGGGCTGGCATGTGTTTTTGGAGTAAACGGGCTGATCTCTGTTATACTGAATGCCATACCGGTCTACCTGACGGAAGGTCACCTTCAGAAGTTCAGTTCAGTGTCGCATAGGTAGGGCTGACATTAGTGGGTGTGTCAAACTGTCCCTGAGCAAAGACACCTAACTGCCAATTGCTTCCAATGAGCCGGTTGGTGCCTTGCATGGCAGCCAGTCACCGTTAGAGAGTGTGTGTGTGTGTGTGTGTGTGTGGTGTGTGTGTGGTGTGTGTGTGGTGTGTGTGTGGTGTGTGTGTGGTGTGTGTGTGGTGTGTGTGTGGTGTGTGTGTGGTGTGTGTGTGGTGTGTGTGTGGTGTGTGTGTGGTGTGTGTGTGTGGTGTGTGTGTGTGGTGTGTGTGTGGTGTGTGTGTGTGTGTGTGTGTGTGTGTGTGGCGTTAACCACGTTGTTTCTGCAAAGGTCGCGGCAAAACCTTGACAGTTTAGAAGCCGGAGCTGAACACGAGGATTAGACGGGAGACATGTAATCGTCGCTGTGTGTGGACTGCCCTTGACAGCTGCATTGTTTACTCGGGAGGCTCATTCCAGGGGTTTAAGGGTAGGGGTGAAAAGTGCTCTTTGTGACTGTGACACTCTCCGGCTCGCGCAGGTGCAGGCTCTGAGGGGGGCGCTGGCCGGCAACGTGACCGCTGACGTCACCGTTCCCACGCTGCTGTCGGACTGGCGCCGTCTGTCCGCGACCGCCCAGCGCTTCGGGCAGTTCCTGACGGAGTGCTCCCGCACTCTGGGCGAGGGCGACGGGGCGTCCTGGATGCCCCGCCCCGGCAAAGGCGCGGTCGACTGGCTTGGAATTATCAAGGGGAGGTGAGTGAGCCCCGAAGCCCGGCCCAGAAAGCAAGTCACAGGTCCACTGAGGATTGTGGTTAGCCTGCATGCGTAACCCTTTGAAGAGCTGGTTTCCTTTGTTATTTTTAGTCTTTCGGGGCTCTAGAACTCCACTGCTGTCAATCACCGGTAGTGATTGTCACATCAGCATTGGAATGTTCGGTTAAGAGCATTCTAACCACATATTTGTGACCGCGCACTGTAAAAGGTGAATTTACCCCGAAGTTCTTTTTTCATCGTCTTCTTGCTTCTCGCGCTTGCTTGCTGTCCGTCCATGAGTCT
The DNA here is from genome assembly GCF_963514075.1 of Conger conger. Taxonomy (NCBI): domain Eukaryota; kingdom Metazoa; phylum Chordata; class Actinopteri; order Anguilliformes; family Congridae; genus Conger; species Conger conger. The sequence continues at coordinate 77,137,294 of NC_083762.1, forward strand.
CTTGTCCAATAAGATCCGCAGAGCCGTTGGGGCCCTTGAGCAAGGCCCTTAACCCTGCATTGCTCCAGGGCAGGATTGTCTCTTGCTTAATCTAATCAACAGTAAGTCGCTCTGGATAAGAGCATGTGCCGAATGCCAATAATGTGATGTAATGATGTTTCTGGTATGAGTCCTTTTGTTAGTTTCATTGTACTCGTGTTTACATTTTTCCTGTGTTCGTTTAATTACCTGAAGATTCTTTTGCTACTTATATCAACGCCTCACTGTTTTTCCTGCACCCTGTGATTTATTTCTCCACACTTGTCACACGTTATAATAGGAGCACGCTTCATGAAATTGCTGTACTTTTCCGTACATTTCTCACCATTGACAACTGAAGGTTCAAGGTAGGCCTACTGTATCAAAAGCCCATAGATTTAAAATGTAGTAGTTTCAGTCACCTTACCCGTAAGTAGTAACGTGATGAAAAGTTAGATTTACTGGGAGCAGATCATAACATATAGACAGATACGACAGCACACATTTGTACTGTATGTGTTGATGTTACTGTATACCAGCCTCAGCAGGCAAAGTAATCTTCACATTCACACCAGCTTACACAGCTATCTGCACAGGTATCACATCTGCTGCACGCATATACTGCCATGCGCTATTTAGTGTCCTGTGCGCTTCCATATGACATACATGTACAGTGGGGTCCACAAGTCTGAGACCACCAGTGAAAATGCTTCTATTTTGCATTCTTTTCTAATTCAATTCAACATTTTCATTACAAATTATATTATCAGCATAACAATTTTAGTGAAAATTTGAATCTTTTAAATGAATTTCAGAATTACTACATTTGAAATTTCAGAATTTCTTAGTACTTTTGCTTTAATGGCAATGCGCACTCCAGCAGGCACGGAACTGTACAAAACCTGATGCTCCATGTTGTTCCGGCATCGGCTGACAGACATCTTGTGATGTTGCCGAATACTTCACTTTTGTCAGTCAAGTGCCTCCATAAATGTTCAATGTCTCAGACCTTTGGACCCCACTTTATCTCTGTCATCAGTGCTTTCAATCTGACATGCTCTCTCGTAGCTAAAGCAAAATACTGAAAGACATTATTTTTAAATGATGTCTATAAAATAAATGTATCACTTTTCCAACTTTTTTCAATGTAGTGTGTTAATATTGTAATATTGTATATTTAATACTTACTACAGGAGGTAGTGGGAGTAGAGAAAATAATTTTGTGTGTAGTAGGCCTAAGAAAAACAATTATAATAATTATCATTATTATCATTATTTTTCAGCTGCACACATTTAAGCATAATTGAAAGCAAAGTACATTGGATTAGATTTTTCCTGGCAAAAGGATTTAATCGGGGAGCTTTCACAATGTAACGGGTTAAGAGATTTTGCCATCCGAGTCTGAGGTGGGATTTGAACCCTGGCGTCTCACTCGCCCAAACCTTTGGTAGAGGAACGCGTTACCAGTCGGCTAAAGGCGAACTCGCCCGTAGCCAAGGGCAACGGCGTTCTTTTGAATTTGAGGGTTACGTCATCGGGGCGCGTTGTTGCGGTAACCTGCTCTGGGCCTTCGCCGCACTTAAGGGGCGGATTTCGCCAAGCTAACAAGTTACACATACAGGGTTCCATAAAGAACTAAAAAAGGTTCCCCTATGGCAGGGGTCGGCAACCCTGGTCCTGGAGAGCCGCAGGGTGTGCTGGCTTTCGTTGTTACTTGGCATTAATTGATCAATGAAAGCCGTTGATTACACAGTTAACTCACCTCACCTGGTTTCTTGGGTCTGAATCGGTTGCTTATTTTAAGGTGGAGACGAAAGCCAGCACACCCTGCGGCTCTCCAGGACCAGGGTTGCCGACCCCTGCCCTATGGAGACAACCCAAAGAACCCATTTTTTTCTGAGAGTGTATATATATATATTGAAAAATAATTCTAAATAATAATAAAAAAATTAATTAATGAATCTGCCTTCCTGGACTCAGGGGCCTGGATGCGTTTTTTCAAGCGGGATCACAGCTGGAGAAGTGTTCTGCGTGGGCTGACATGGAACCATACTTCCATGTGGCCTATTGGATCATGAACTTCCAACCCAACATCACGGCACCTCCAAACTGTAAGTCTGGACTGTAACACACACACACACACACACACACACACACACACACACACACGTGCACATGCATGCACATATGTATGCACACAGAGACATATTGCGCACACACAAATGTATGCATGCGCTTTTTAAAGGGCCAAACAAATTAAATTCAACTATATCTTAGTTGTATTGTACTTTACACAATGCAAGATTGTCACAAAGCTGCTTTACAAAGTGCCCAGGCCCGAGACCCCCTCAGAGCAGGCCTAGGGCGACAGTGGCAAGGAAAAACTCCCTGACTAACAGGAAGAAACTTCTGGCTGGCACTGGACAGACAGTGAGTTTAAACAGTTGGAACAGTTACACACGTCATGTGGTTCTCGGAGCTAATCGACTTTCCTTCCTGCTCTGCTTTGGTTATCTGTGTCCAATGGCCCTGTGTTACTGTAGGCACTGTTGACCAGGATACTATGGTCCTCCTCTGTCACACCGGATTCACCTGGGAAGGATTTGTCCCACTGGCCACTTCTCTGATGCAGGACTTCTCCAAGCCAAACACATTGGCGAGGTAAGCGAAATTTCAACGCATCACTGATGGGAGTTATCATTTAACTTAAATAATGGCGTCCAATAAATACATTTTATTTATTGCATCATTAGAATGATACATTGTTGTATTGATGTGTAAGCAGTACAGTACTGTCACAATCTCTCCTTGTCTGTAGGTTGGTTCAGGGCTCACTTGCCTTTCTACGAGGTGTATATGGGCAGTTTGCCGTTGAAAAAGCGATGAACCAGCTCAGCTCCCCTGACCTACTGCCTGGAGACGGAACCATTCAGAGCCGCCTGGGTCATCTCATCCAGATCTTGGACGGAAACCTCAAACTGCTCTCGAGCATCTCACCCCAGGAGCAATTTGACAGCCAGGTCTTACAGCCTCTGCTTCAGGGAGCAGTCGGGGCCCTGGGCCTGAAGCCTCTGGAGGCACTGTGGATGCAAGGCCATCTCAATGCCTCTGACATAATTGGTGCCGTAATACTGACAGCTCAAAACAACCAGCAACTTTTGTCTTTTTTTGACTTTCCTGTGAACATGACAGATCCGTCCGTGGCCGAATTGGAGGCCCTGGTCTTCAAGTGGCTGTCTGTTGGACTGGAGGAGGGAAATTTGTCCCTCCCCCTGTCCCTCAGCATGGCCGACGTCCTGCTCTCCTACACTGCTTCTCTGAACTCCACGGACCTGGACTACATCAAGTCTCTCTGTCCCCTAACCAACCAGAGTGTATCTGAGGTGGTCATGCAAGCCATACAGGTACTAAAGCAGGTGATGGAGGAACCAGGAGACCCCTCCGTGGTAATTCTAGGGTACCTGAAGCAGATGCAAGACTTCTTGATCTCTGCCATGCAGTTGCATAACTACACACAGCTTCTCGGGGAAAGCCACATGGCCCCAACACAGATTGATGACCTTCTTCCAGGATTCCTGGAGACCATCCAGCTCCTACAGGGCTTCAACATGACAGGTGATTCCACAGACTTGGATGCCATCCTGAGACACCTGAGTGGCCTCCTCCCTCCAGAGCTCCACCCAGTGATGAACCAAACCCAAGTTCTGATTGGACGACTATCTGCCTGCACCACCTCTTGGTTGGATTGCCCTGCCAAAGTCTCCCATGCCTTTGAAGTCCTACCTCAGGCTGCAGAATTTATGCAGCAGACAACCAATGGGAGTGCTATCTTCCAGTTGCCCCCTGGATATAACTTCTCTAGTCAAGAAGACCTGCCCTTTTCTACAGCTGTGGATCTGCTGTCCTTGTTGCTGTGGTCAAACGGCACCAACACATCCTGGCCTCTAGGGTCCAAACAGAACACTTGCACCAAGGCTATACACTTTCTCCAGCTGGTCTTATCCACGCCCAATGTCAGCCTAGACTCCTTGCAGGAAGCTCTCCGTGCCTCCAACCTCACCCTTGGGGAGCTGGATATGATCGCCACGGCGGTAGGGACTTATAATGTATCTGCTTTGCTGGAAGGCCTCATGGGCATCATGGAAGTTCAGCAGTGCTTCCAAATCCATCCCCAGGACGTGTCCATGAATGGAGGAAACCCAAAACCGACAGATCCCAAATGCATTGTAGAGCTTGTTATGAAGACAACGGGGTTCCTTCAAGGCCTCAACATGCCCAAGGAAGGCCAGGGGGAGTACATGGCTCTGCAAACCTTGATCCAGTTCTGGGCCTCTGAGTCAATGGAGGAAGAGGGCCTTGGAATGATTTTACAGGCTGGAGATGACCCATGGGCCACATCCATAAAGGCTTCAACTAGCCTTCTGGGAAATATCCAAGAGAACCTACGTGAACTCTTCCCACAATCCTGGCCACTGATCAACAGTGAAATCCAGTTGCTGAAGGGCCTACTTCATCTTGCCAATCAGAAGTTCCCATACTCCACTAACTACCAGATGGACCACCAAGTAGCCACCCTAGAAATCATGCGGTGGTACCTGACGAAGTTGCAGAATGTGACACAGGGCAACAATGCCTCCATGCTCATTTACCCCATGATCAGGATGGCTGAGATGCAGCTGGCAGAACAGGTGGCCCAGAATGAGTTCCAGATTTTCATAGCAAAGGCGACTGAGGACCTGATCCGGTCAGTGCAGTTCCCCTTGAATGAGACAGACTTCAACAAAATCGATCACTATATCATTCGTGTGATCCAGGCTGAGCTAAGTCTCTTGAAGAAAAACCTTGAACTACAGAAGGAGTACATTGCGGATGACGACGGACAGGAGATCCTGGAAGTGATTGATGCTCAAGCTACGAAGTATGCAAAGATCTTTTCTCATTGGCTGAGGGACACCCACCTGAGCTCTGTCATTGGCAGCATCATCCAATGGGATGCAGGCCCTCTGAACAGCACCACCCCAGGGCCGAATATTAGCCGGCTGTTTGACGCTTTCACGCCCTTCCTTTCAGGGGAGGAGCAGGCTGTCTTTGCACTTGTGGGTCGTGTCTCGCAGTTGCTGGAGCGCGCTACGCTAGCGGCAAATGAGGAGGACTTTTTGGAAGCCATTTCGGATGCAGTGACGATTATCCTAAGGAACGTCAGTAAACTTCCAGACTCTCTCACCTCGAGTTCTCTGCAGATCTTCTTGGGGTCTCTCCAGCTGATTTTCAATCCCGACTTGGACACTATGCATGCTGGTCAGCTCATATCGAATGTCTACTGGCATGCTGACGCCCTGATCCAGGCTGTCGCCCCCCCCAGAGTCTCCTCTGTCCTTCTGCTGATGAGTCGGTATGCCGCCAAGTTGACTCTGGGGCAGAGCTGGAACGAAATGTAAGTGTTTACCTTCAGGAAGCAGACTTGCATTATGAATTAAAGGTATAATAACAGAGTGGCACTGATGGTGCAGTGGGTAGCACTGCCGCCTCAGAGCAAGGAGGTCCTGGATTCGAATCCCTGTCGGCCGGGGCCTCTCTGTGCGTAGTTTGCATGTTCTCCCTGTGTCTGTGTGGGTTTCCTCCAGGTACTCCGGTTTCCTCCCACAGTCCAAAGACATGCAAGTTAGGCTGATTGGAGAATCTAAATTGCCTGTGGGTATGAGTGTGTGTGTACCCTGCGATGGACTGGTGACCTGTCCAGTGTATATTCCTGTCTTTTGCCAAATTTATGCTGGGATAGGCTCCACCCTCCCGCGACCCTGTTCAGGATAAGCAAGTTAAGATAATGGATGGATGGATGGATGGATGGAGGTATCATAACAGTATTTTATGTAGTGGTAAGAAAAAAACCCCAAAAAACTGGGTCAATTAAATGGCACAGTAATCCTACTTGACCAGTGATTCTGAGAGGGCAGTTCATCTCAGACAAAATATAATCCCCTCACACCATCAACCTGGCTTGTGTTATAGCGCATTTTACACACCTATACTGTATACAATATTGTTTCTAGCACTCTGTCAACACCCCAGTAAAGCTACATAAAAAATTAAAAAAAAAAAAAGAATACTATTTGTTGGCGACAGAATCAAAGGTGAAAACAGCCATTTTGGCTCTTTGGCTATCAATTGACATGCATGAATTAAAGTTTCAACTCACACTTTTGTATCTTAAAATATTTTTTTTCCAGAAGTATAAACTATGGATAAGTACAAGTGGCTCCATACGCACAAATAATAGATGCACCCATGTCTGCTATGCCCAAAGACACAAATCCTGCTAACATCTTGCATTTGTATGATAAATGGATTTGGGTCACTTTCAGGATTTCTGCTCATGATTAACACTCAAATCCCCCATTTAGCTACAATAATACTGTTCGAGTTATTGTTTGGGTACAATCCTTAATCACTCCCTACTCCAATCCCTAATCACTCCCTACTCCAATCCTTAATCACTCCCTACTCCAATCCTTAATCACTCCCTACTCCAATCCTTAATTACTCCCTACTCCAATCCTTGATCACTCCCTACTCCCCAGCTAGACCACTCGTCTGTCAGCTCTGGTTGCCTTATGGTTCCCTCACTACGAGCACCTGGCGGTCGAGCTGCACGTTCACTCCTGTTTTCTGTTCTGGTTCCTCAGTGGTTGCCTACCACTGTCAGGACAGCAGAATCCCTCCCCCTATTTCGACACGGACTAAAAACACAAACTTTTCAAACTGTACCTTAGTCCTCCCTCCTGATTTCCCCCCCCCCCCCCCCTTTCCGATATCCCTCTTGTCTAACCCAAAAAAAAAAGAATTGCACTTACGATGACTGTTTTTTGTTTAGAACAGCACTTAATGTGTATTCTACTAGTTATGGATGTGATGCTTTAACTTGTGGAAGAACCTATGCACTTGTAAGTCGCTTTGGATTAAAAGTGTCTGGCAAATGACTAAAGTGTAAAATGTAAAATGGGTACGCATTCAGTCCACTCTGCATTTTCCTCACCTGTCTGACCTGTTAAGTTTCAGTATCATGCGGGACCTAAAACTGCCACAGAACACAAGTGCTGGCGCCTATCTGTCTTCGATCATGAACATCACACAACTCTTCTTCGGTCCCAGCCAAGGTACATTAGCCTTTCCATATAGTTATGGCACTTTATTGAACCAAATAGTATATTGGGTGGCCTGTAGTGTAGTGGTTAAGGTGCATGACTGGGACCTGTAAGGTCACTGGTTCGATCCCCGGTGTAGCCACAATAAGATCCACACAGCCATTGGGCCCTTGAGCAAGGCCCTTAAGCCTGCATTGCTCCAGGGGAGGATTGTCTCCTGCTTAGTCTAATCAACTGTACGACTGCCAAAATGCCATTAATAGTAAGAGTGATATTTGGAGTGAACTTGGCTTCGTAGCCCTCACCTTTGTGTATTGCAGCCAGTGTTGCCTTGTGATCATCAAATGAAAACTAAACGAGTCGCTGATTCTCTCGATAAACTCACATCTTTTGCATTTAGCAGGATTATTTATGTCAATTAATTTATGTTGGTAGGTATTGTGATAACTGACAGATTTTTTGACTTTGTTGCTTTGAACAGAGGGCAACGGCACCCTATGGGAGAGTTTGCAGGACGTTGACATGGGAAACCCTGCTGAAGTCAATCACAAGGTAAGAAGCAATACTAATGCAGAACATGATTGGGATACCATTTTATTTGCTAAAACTGTTCATCTCCTCAACTCGTGTAGTCAGTCCATATAGCCATCACAGTAGAATACAGGAGACATCTACTGACTGATCATCCTGTAATGCCATGGAGGACAAGCCAATAGTTCAGAGCAGTCAGTAGGCACTTGAATGTTTTTGGCAGTGGAGTATGTTGATCCGTGAGCATTCATTCCATATTGATAGATGTTATAGCAGTCATGCAAAACTACCTATCAACCTGTACATGAGGGTCATAACAAACTAGAACTTCTCCGGGAGATGCAGCATGCAGGTATATGGCAGCTTAAAACTACCTCCTCTGTCTGTAGTTTTGCAGGCTATCCTGAAATTTGTCAAAGACACTTCAGTTGTCCAGCTTGTGGCTTTATGATAGCTGGGTGTAACACTGACAATTAATACTAAATTAATGTATTTATTTTATTTTCTATGATAACTTTTAGTTTTAAAACTGGGTGGAGGCAGAAACTTTATCTTGGCAGGGTGAACATGGCACTGTCCAAAGAGACACACACACACAGCTGAAGGTCATAAAGAGTAGTAACTATGAAAGAAATGGACTTGCACACTGGCTCCAAAATCACCCCAAGTTTTAAACCAAACATAGGGTGACGTTTTGGCATTCCAAGCCTTCAGCAGAACATAACTTTTTAATATGAAAGTCAGAACTTTTTAATATGGCCAAAATGTCAACCAAATGTTTGGATTGAAACTTTTGGGTTGAATTGTATCAAGTGTGCAAGTCTTTTTCTTATATACAGTAGTTGCATGAACTACTACCCAGGCAAATTTACACTACCAATCACACAAAAATCAAGCCCAGGTATGTCTCCCCCCTCTCTCGCGTACCTGCTTGTCATTATCTGTCCCACCTGCACGGTTACAGGCCCAGGAGGTCCTGATGTCCCTGTCCCACCTCATTCCTGGGGGGCAGGAATGGGGCACTGTCCTGCAGTCCCTGAATGACGTGCTGCCTGTCCTGCTGGAGGTCTTAACTGAGGAGGCAGACCAGCTCACCTGGCAGAGGTAATACATTGGCATTGGCTCAGGTGACTGGCAGTCGGAGGGTTGCCGGTTCGATCCCCCTGCCCAGGGTGTGTCGAAGTATCCCTGAGCAAGACGCCTAACCTCCAAATGCTCCTGATGAGCTGGTTGCTGCCTTGCGTGGCAGCCAATCGCCATTGGTGTGTGAGTGTGTGTATAAATGGGTGGATGAGAAGCATCAATTGTGCAGTGCTTTGGATAAAGACCACCCACTAGAAACGGTATTTGGAGATAAAATGTCCAGCGTTAATTCAACTCTAATAGTGTATGAATCAATCAATCCATTTTTTATTTGTATAGCACTTTTAACAAAGGGGGTTTGTCGCAAAGCAGCTTTTCAGAGAACTGGCCCCCAAGAGTACGCCAAAGGCAACAGTAGCTAGGAAAAACTCCCTGGCTAATAGGAAGAAACCTTGGGAAGAACCTGACTCAGTGGGGGAACCCACCTGCATCTGGTTGACACCGGTTTGTTACAAAGGTGGTCGTAAATATAACCAGATGAGTTCTAGTACATAAATGTACAATCTGAATTAAGTCCAAGCAGAGATGACTCGGGTGATGTGGAAGGATGGCAGGAAAACCAGTGGGTGGCACGGTCAGGCAAAGGGACAGGCTTGTATAAACTCACTGAGCACTTTATATATTTGCATTAAAAAGCTGATGTACAGGTCTACCTAATAATGTGGCTACCAGTTGACATGCATGTATAATGTGGCAGCAACTAAATACCTAAAAGTATGCAGACATGGTCAAGAGGTTCAGCTATTTTTAAGACCAAATATCAGAATGAGGAAGAAATCTGTGTTTGAGTATCACCAAAACTGCTGATCTCCTGGGATTTTCACACACAACAGTCTCTAGAGATAGTAGATTGTTTTGCGAAAAACAAAACGCACCCAGTGAGCAGCAGTCCTGCAGGCAAAATGCATTGTTAATGAGACGTGGGAGGAGAATTGCCAGACTGGTCAAAGTTGACAGGAAAGTGACAGTAATGCAAATAACCATGCATTACAGTGGTATGCAGAAGAGCATCTCTGAACAAACAACGCGTCACACCTCTTTAAGTGGATAGGCTACAGCAGCAGTAGAAAAAAAAAGAAAGGCAGTGAGAAATACCTAACGATGTGCTCACTGAGTGTATATGAGACCAAAAGGGTCAAAAGGAGGACCATATGTACTCTATAAGGTGTGACTCAACACAAAACATTTTACTGTGTAAATAACGGCGCAAGACCCAGGTTTGGTGTACGGGAATTTATGGAGAGCGATGTTATGCAATGGTTTATATTGCCGTGTGTGTGTATGTGGCAGGCCAGGCTGTACTAAGGGCACTGACCTGTATCCTGCACTGTGTGACTGACAGGGCAGAGAGGATGCTGGGAAATCTTCTCTCAGCCATTGAAGGCACCCCGGCCGGGGAGACCCTGCCCACTGCCCTCACGGCCGTAAAGGAGGCGATCGCAGGCATGGCTCACAGCCTCAGGGCCGAGACAGGTCAGCAGCGATCTCACACTGTCACGTTAACACAGGGGGTCCTCAATCTCGACCGGAAAAAAGGTCGGCCATTTTGGCTCTGTCTCAAAGCACGAGAAAGGCTGTCGCCTTAGGCAGCATTCTATCGAGTGCTGTCACATTAGAAAGTTTGCAAAAGAAAAAGCCTTCTAAGGTGCCTTCGTTTGGATCATTTTGAAGACGGCATGCGTGTGTCATTTGCCAGGTAGGAGATCCCTTAAATCTTTGCGATTAACCTCGGGTTTCATACTTCTGTTAAATCAATAGCGCCTGAAAACAGCGGCGCCTAACACACAGGAAACCGGTCTGACGAACTAGCAACAAGAAGACAAAAAGGACAGGCTTAAATATAAAACTTAGCAAGCACACTACAAGCGACAGGTGAAGCTAATGACAAGGAGACGGGAAGGAAATGCATACAAGGAGTGAAAAGGGAGAAAGGACCCAGGTGAAAGGAATGAACGGGCCGAACAAAATGGACTACGGAAGGAGAACAGGGACACAAGACACAAAACGCAAAAGCAACCAGAAAAAAGTACAGAAAGGGAGTGATTACACAGAACACAGCGGCAAAAGGGCTCTGCTTCCTAATCACCTCTAATGACACCTTTTGAAGGACAGTGGCTAATCAGGCAGATAGTTAACAAGGCATCAAGGCGACAGCCTTCAGATTCAGATGAGTAAAACAGCCTTAGTTTTAACCAAGCTGTTCCACACCTGATTCTAATAATCAACCACTAGATGATTTGCTAATCGCCCTGGTTAGTAAATTCAGGGCCACATTCAGCCCTGACAAAAAACGTAAAACGTTTATTTTAAACAGAAACGGTGGCACGTGGACATCCGTGGGCGGACTGACTGACACAGCACGGTCTGCTCTCCTATAGCGTCTGAGAAGGCGTTCTCTGTCCTTTAAAGCACAGGCCTGCATCATTACTGATTTGGGCTACAGCCCCCTGACGTATCCAGCAAACGGGAGCAATCATACCTCAAAGCCTGTTGTACAACGTTGCACACCGTCGGGAAGAAACGTATCGCTCAACACGGAAACCGTAGCGAAATGTTTTCAGATTGAACATGCCCCCAGGCCCTTCACTGCTTGTTTGAAGCAAAAGCCTGCACCCACACTGGCCTTTTCTGTGAATAGATTGAGGACCATGACTTTATCATAACAAACGTAACACCCATCCTCTTTTTTTTTTTCTTTTTTTTTCTTTCATGATTTTATCCATGTATTTGTGTATTTTTACACCATAAAGCACTTTGAATTTCAAGATTCTCTGTATGAAATATGTTCTACAAATAAAGATTATTATTATTAACACAGAGCTCTGGGTTTTCCACAGATCTTATCCACAGCCTACAGAAGCCATTATCGCTCCTGATGTGGGATATCGTGCATGCTGTGAACTCTAGTGACGCAGACATCACCAGCGTCTTTGACCTCATACCTGAATCTGTCCTACACACCATGACAGTCATCCGACAAGTAAGTCTGGCTCTAGCATTCCTGTTATGATTCAATTGCACGATTATCAGATTTGTCAAAAAGCAGGGTTATGCATCATTGTCTCTGGCCATGGAACGAATGGCAGGTATTCAAATGTCTGTGTACTCAATGTTCTGCTCTCAAAACAATGTGAAGACAATATGTGGCCAAATCATCCTCACAGTTTGTGCCTGTTAAGTACATGTTCTCATCTAGACCCGACGCACCTTCCGTGTTACAGTAAAGCTTGTAAATACAACATACTGTATGCGAGTAAAGGATTATACATGCCTGACTCATTGTAATCTTCCATAGCAATGTAACAAAGCATTCGGTTTATAGTGTAAATCACAGAAGTGCCACCAGGGTAAACAGAAATCCTACACTCGTAACTTGTACCCAGATTGCCTGGTGCCGTGCATTCAGCTGAACCCATGCGTAAGGGAAGCAGGGCGCGGTCTATTAGCCTGGCTGATGGTAATTATAATATGGCAGCTTGTTTGCTTTCACATCCAGCACATAATGTTCTCATCGTGTGTCAGTCATACTGTTGCACTGTGGAAACTTTCAATTAAATTTTTGTTAAAAATAATAATTAATTATATTCATCACAATGCTCTCCCATTATTTGTATTAATGCTCTTACCATAGTTAATAGTTATTACTAGTAGTAGTAGTAGTATTATTAATAAAAGTGAAGGCTTGGAGGTTTCTCTTTTAATCTCTTTTAATTGTTTGTCAGTGTGTCATGTTTGTTCATGATAGAAATATGGAATATGGCATTTGAAAGTGATTGTATAAATATATTACATTATTGGCATTTGGCAGACGCTCTTATCCAGAGCGACATACAGTTGATTAGACTAAGCAGGAGACAATCCTCCCCTGGAGCAATGCAGGGTTAAGGGCCTTGCTCAAGGGCTCGATGGCTGTGCAGATCGTGTAAATAGATCTACTGCTCTCCAATGGTCCAATGTTAATCAACGCATGGTTTACAACAGCAGCACGTTACACTAAACTGTTTTATAACGTTATGTATCGGTTGTTATTTCAAAAGCAGTCTCCAGTCAAAATTATGTCCTGCTGTATCCTCTGTCCAAAGACATGCAGTTTAGGGACTACAGATGAAAATGAGCTCATTGGCTAACTCTGGCACATTCACATTGATGCGAAAACTGAAAATGTTGATTAACGTGCACTGTCTCTAGTCAATTAATAAATAGTTCTTATATATTGAATTCATGTTATATCCTGTTAGTATATTTATATCATTCGGTGCTGTGAATTAAAAATGTATTTTAGATGTATGTTTACAGTGAACTATTTCAGATAAGAATTTAAGATACGTAAAGTATTTAAGATAAGTATGTAAGATAAGTGTGACGTATTTAAACTATGGAATCTACCGCCATGGGGTACATCTCACAAAAGGTCATGAAAAACTCGACATGGCTCAGGCAGTAAGAGCAGTCGTCTGGCAGTCGGAGGGTTGCCGGTTCGATCCCCCACCCGGGCTGTGTCGAAGTGTCCCTGAGCAAGACGCCTAACCCCCAAATGCTCCTGACGAGTCAGCGCCTTGCATGGCAGCCAATCGCCGTCGGTGTGTGTGTGTGTATGAATGGGTGAATGAGAAGCATCAATTGTACAGCGCTTTGGATAAAGGCGCTATATAAATGCCAAACATGCAGATACAGTGTATTTGCCTGAGTATTTCTTCATGTGCATACATACTAGGCTGCCTATGTGACACACATTACGTGGCTGGTAGTTGTTTTCTACTGCGGAAAGTGTCCGTTTCTACAATAACTGCACTAAACTCCTGCAGAGATGAAACCGTATCCCCTTGGATGGGCGTGACGTGAAAGTGCTTCAAAGATATCTGTGTGGCCTCACCCTCTTCTTTGTCAGGAAACAGTAATAGGCGTGAAGGCAATTGTTCACTTCCTCCATTGCCCATGTTTGCCCTATCAATGTCACTTGGTGACTGCCCCCCTCCAGATTTAAATGGGTTAGCCTGAACATAATTCCTCTTGGGCGACTGTCTTTACATTACATTACATTAATGGCATTTGGCAGACTCTCTTATCCAGAGGGACGTACAGTTGATTAGACTAAGCAGGAGACAATCCTCCCCTGGAGCAATGCAGGGTTAAGGGCCTTGCTCAGGGGCCCCAACGGCTGTGCGGATCATATTGTGGCTACACCGGGATTAGAACCACCGCCCTTGCGGGTCCCAGTCACGTACCTTGACCACCACAGGCCGCCCCTGTTACTGTAAGTTCAGTCTCAATTTTGGTTCTGCTTTTTTCACTCCAGGCTGAGGAGACGGGCCAGGCCTTTGAGTGCCCGGACGTGTTGAAAGCCTGGGCAGCGGTTGCTGACGCGGCTGGGATCAGTGAGGCCAGCCTGGGCGTGTGGTGTAATGCCAGCCTGCTCCCGGCCGTGGACCTCTACATGTCCCACCCTGGAGGGTCTATGCAGCCAAACGTCACGGTGTGTTCCCCTCCTCCTGATTTTATCCAGTCGCTCGCTGTTTGACGTGAAACGAATCATAATTTTGCATAACTTATTTGTGTTTACATTTGACTACCACTAGATGTCAGTCTACACAAAGCTTACAGATTAGTCCATAGAACGCTTTCATCCGCTGAAGAGTAGGTTTTTTCGGAATATTATTATTTTTTTTTTCCCTCAAAATGCAGTCAGTGTTCAGTCAGAAAGTCAGCGTTTTACACATTTAAAATGTTCATTTATGTAGCTGATGCTTTTTATCCAAATCTACTTCCAGTTGATTTAGACTAAGCAGGGAGCACTAATCCCCCTTGGAATCAATGCCGGGTTAGCAGCGGTGTGGTGATCTTATTGACTGTTGCACCGGGGCTTGAACCACCGACCTTCTGGCTCCCAGTCATGTATCGTAGCCACTTGACTGCGCGCTGGTGAAACATTCGGCCCATGTTTGTTTGCAGGGGGCCGGGATGAACGTCAGTGCCGTTATGGTCGTGGCTGAGCTGCGGGCCCTGTACTGGGCCATGGAGGACCGGTCGCTCACCATGGAGGCCTTCTGCAACGAAATCTCCGGTCACTTCATCCTGCTCGAAAGTATCCTGCAAAAGGATCAACCCAAAATGGACGACTGGCTGAACCAAGTCCTCAGTGAGCAGCTGTCCCAGAGGTGACTGATCGGAGTAACATTTTTCGGAGTAGAAAAGTGTTTTTATGTCAGCTATACAGCAGAACTGGGTGAAATACAACAATTATTTTGGATTCAAATGCTTTTCTACGCTTTACTGAGATTGTTCCCACCTTCCCGTCCTTTTGTTTGGTCAATTGCACCAGGCAAGTTCAATCAAGCACAGACAATTATTTGAATCCAAGACAATTACAATTCCCAGGTCTGCTATACAATCCTTGTGCAATCCATGCTATACATGTTAACCTCTAATGTTGAACTACATGCATTTCATGGACTGACTTTTAATTATAATTGGGCATTGCTTAGCACTGAATGCGGTAGGTATTGTGCACAATCCATATGGCCATGTGCGCAATTCTCTGTTGCAGTTATGAATACTGATTTGCTCTGAAGGAATATTCTCGTTTTACTCCATTAATATGTGAGGGGAATAGTTACATATTTCAGTGTCCTCAGTAGAACCAATTTAATCAATAAGTACAAGTAGAAGAAACTGGTACTGGTAATGGAAATGTAGTTACTTTTTCTTAATTCATAAGTTGATTTCCCTTAATACTGTGGCTTTAATAATATGTTTAGTGGATATGGTGATAACAATCATGATAGTTAATTAATGGAGATTGAAATGGATTGCAAGCCAGCTGGACGGGTATTGATTGGAAATGGACTACTGGCTAAATTGAACCATGTCTCAATCTGTTGCCACATACAATAGAACCTCTATTGCCACATACAACAGAGTACGATCAAACAAGCTGGGTAATGCGGAAGTATAACATTAATACGAAATTACGACTGCAAAACACAAATGAGTAACACTATTAATTGAGAAAACATGAAATTATATCAAAATTGGACAAAAGGAATGATCTTAGTGGCTATTGTTAAAGAGTAGCCTACATTTGACATTATTTTAAATCTAGCAAAAATGGATTAAAACACTGATGGCTATAGCCAATGCAAGTGGCAACTTTCGCCGAGCCTGCCATAGGTTTTCATCCACTAGAGTGTAATATCTTGTTGCTTTGCCAATGTCACTATGCAAGTTTGTTTCTGATTTAGTTATTTTACAAGTTTAGCCTATTGTTGGTTATTTGATTTGATAGCCCAAACAGTATATAATGTGCATTCTCACGACTCAAAATAAACTGAACTGCAATATTTCATTTTCTAAAATAGGTGCATTTCAGCGTCGCTTTCAGATTTCCGAACATATCTGTGTTTCCAACGACCTTCAATGTGTTCAGTTCTCCGAGGTTCTACTGGACTGCATTTCATTTTCATGGCATTCGCAACACCAACATTAATTATGAGCTGCCAATGCCACTGATGTGAATTTTATTTCAAAATGTTGCTCAGTGAAAGCATGCACTTGTACATGGTGGAGTATCCTAGCAACTCCCAATCCCAGTACTGCCAGTCAAACTCTCTCACTCATTGGCTGCTACAGGTACCATCTACTAGATTCTGTCCCTCCAGTACTGAATTGGCTCTTCTCCTGTTACACTGCCAGATTGCTACTAAAAAACATTTCACACTTGTGAGAGAAGATGTTTATACCTGCAGTAATTGTAAACACTCATTAACCGGTCACTTAATTTGCCTTTAACTGCATTGTTAATGTGATAAAAAATAGAGTTATTTTTGCTAAAGTGTTTCCCACGTCTCTTTGCTCCTCCCCAGTGCGACGGCTTTCCCAGAGTCTATCCTGCCCCTGTTGGCTGCCTGCCCCTGGATGCAGCCATACATGCAGGCACTGGAGCTGACCATGAACTTCACCCTCCAGAACTCCCAGCAGCCAGAAAACTCCGCCCTTACTCCTAACTTCCTCGGACAAGCCCTCCAGGTTTTCCTGACCGGATTAAACTGGACCGGCGACTCCCTTCACGAACTTACAAGTGGAGCGGTCTTCCGCAGCGCCGACGGGAACTTCATCGACAAAGTCCTAAAGGATGCCGTCAGGGAGATTATCCGGCTGAAGATACTGGGGGACTGGCCGATGGCTTACCAGGTCATGGAGCAGCTCCTGGGTGCGAACGCCACCTCACTGGTTTTGGAGAAGTTTTTTGAGTTCAGTGAATGGTGGCACTCTGCTGAAACATCGGGAATGGAGTTTGTGTGGGAGGCCATGGTTAGGCTCTACAGTACAGCCAGAGCTGTCCTGTCCACCCTGATGGAGCTCGACATCCCCCTCCCTCCAGACAGCGACATCTTAATCGATCTTGTCGGGAAGATACTTGACACGCTGAGGCAGATTGCCGGAACGACCGACTTCTTTGCCCCCTTTGAAGCCTTCATCGCCCAACTCCAGGAGCAGATTGGCATCTCGCCTATGTCTCACTCCCCCAAGAGGGTCAGACGTATGGCCGAAAGGCTCCCGATAGAGGACTACCTTGACCTCTTTGATATCGACTACCCTGCCCTACTAAAGGTCCTCTCTGTCCCGCCCACGACAGCAGAGATCATGGAAACCGTTCACGTCTTCTTCGCTAATCCAGACCTTGCCGTCGTGCTGAAGGGCTTGTCCATGGAGTTCACTCGGGTTGCAAGTCAGGCTGAGACCATTGACACCACCCTCCGTATTCTCTCCTCCGTCACTGTGCCTGGGGAGTGGCAGAAGTATTCAGACGTTTTCACACAGATTGCCAGAGAAGGCTGCCGTCCGGACGACCTTGGGAAAATGAAGAAACTTCTGGAAAGCATGGGTACCCTCATTGACGTGGCCATGGTGTTGTCCCGGCAACCTTCCTTGGACATCGCTCAGTATGTAGAGCACATGGTCCAAGAGTTGAGCCCCGTAGTCTCTGGGATGGTCTACAGCCAGAAGGGTAACCGCAGTGACATAGCCATCCAGTTCCTCACCGCTTTTAATGGCATACTGAATAAGAACCTGGAGGATGCAAAATACGACAACGTTGCTGTTATTGTCCAGAGTCTTTTCGCTGCTGTATCTAAGCCAGAGTCCCAGGAAAGCCTTGCCAGTTGCACGCTGGCGTTGGATGAGATCGTCGCTGCCTTTGCCACCTTCCTGCCTCGAGAGGATGCAATGTACTTCAACTCCTCAGCTCAGTTGATTAAAGGCTTTATCATGCTCAACCCGATAGACATGGAGCTCGGGAAGTCTGCCAGCTTGATCTCGGGTGCACTGGACCACCTCCTGGCTCCAGCCGGGCAGTCTGTCCAGGATGTCTCCCATCAACTGATTATCAACGGCGTGCTTGTTACCCAAGCCCTTTGGAACCTCTCCAACTCCGACTACGCCTGGGGAAGCAGCCAGGAGAGAGAGCGGGAGGTTGCGCAGGTGATTGGAGACCTGGTCTCCCGTCTTCCGGAGGATCAGAGGAGTTATGTCGTCCCTCTTCAGGGCCCCCTCCTCACTGGGCTGGCTGGGCTCTCCAGCAGAGCTGAAATCCCCAATGCTTTCCTCAACATCTCTGAACAGGTCACCGTCTCTCTTCTGGCTACGCTGAACATCACAGATTCTCCAAAGGAAAACACCAGTGGCCTTGTCCGCGTCCTCTTCTCTGTCTCAGACTTCGTGTCCAGAAGCCTACAGTCAGACTTGTCCCAGGACCCATCCGCGACCAGTTTGCCTGTCATGTTCCGGTCTGTGCGCCAAGCAGTAATCATCCTGAACCCTGCACTAAAACCTGCGTGCAGACAATACCTTAATGTCTCCCTCAACATCCTCGAGACGTTGGCCATCACCTTCAACCACACCGGTGTAGACGTAGGTGCTACTACCTCCACGATAGCTGCCACTGTCCAGTCCCTGCTAGCCATGGTGCCATTCCCAGCTGCCCAGACCACTGATGGTGTCATCGACAACACAAAGGGACAGATTGCCCAAGTGGTGTTTGGGGCTGTTCAGATGAATATTGGCCATCTGCTGACATTGAATTCGACAAACTGGGGGAAAAAGTGAGTCAAATTCACAGTCTTATGTTGCTTTTGAAATCAAGTTAACTTTCCATAATTGCTTGTTTTTCTTTTCTCCTTTTTTTAAATATACCCTTTTGTAAGTAGAACGTGTCTATGAACTGTTCTTAAATGCAAAGAGCCTTTTTTTTTTTCACCGAATGAGCAAAAGCATGAAGCTCAGAAGTATTTGGTGTGTTTTAATTGAAGGTGATTTGTTTTCTAGGCTCCCAGACATGTTGGTTGACGTCGGTGGCAGAATTCCTGATGGGCTCCCCTTTGGTCGTTTGGTAAAGAACCTTTTCAGTCAATCTCCAGGTAATCCTGTCTGTGTATGTTGTGTGTCCTTCCTGTCATTGTCCACCATAGGCTCTTTCTGTTTAACAAAGCACCCACTATGATCTCTCACCCTTCACTCTCGGAAATAAAGGAAGGAAAAGTGCCTAAAAAGGTACACATACTCTAGAAGCATAAGATTGTGCCCCTCGCCAGCAGTATATAATTAATTTGTCTTTTTTTTTTTTTTTTTGGAAAAAAGTACTAATTTGTACCCAGGATGCATTTGCGAAATTTTATCCTTGAGGAGCAAAATGTACGTCCACTGTCACTTTATTTCTGAGAGTGTTGATGGCTTCCTCACTTGTATGAACTTGAAGGACTTCATCCTTCCTCTTTACATTAACTTACTCCAACATTTTACTCTGCATCAGAACCTTCAGCCTTTAATTTGGCAACAAGCCACAGTTTATTCTTCTTTTTTTATTTTATTTTTTAATTGGCTGTATCTGAGCATAATTTCAATTTGTCTTGCATGTCAATAACCACAATGCAGCGCCCGAAAGACTCAGCCTCTTAAACGTTTTCATGCCTCGCCTAATACTGATGGATCAAACAAAGCGTTTCCTCCCTTCTTCTGGGGTAAAATTGCACATTATTCAAATTGAAACCGTACACGGGCGGCTTAATGTCAGCTTTGGAAAATCTCACGAGGGCCCGGAGGGCATGTAGTCTCCAAGAGAATGAATTTGGTGCCTTATTAAATGTCATTACTGAAGTGGGATTCAATCACCTCCTCCCTGTATCCCCTCCCTGTGGCCCCCAACCAACTTTCCTCACTGACCAAAATATAACGTGCTTTTACATTGTCTCGGCCGGCAAGAGCAGTCGCCTGGCAGTCGGAGGGCTGCTGGTTCGGTTCTCACCCTGGGTGTGTCGAAGTGCCCCTG
This sequence comes from Conger conger, assembly GCF_963514075.1. NCBI lineage: Eukaryota > Metazoa > Chordata > Actinopteri > Anguilliformes > Congridae > Conger > Conger conger. Next base: position 77,157,448 of record NC_083762.1, read on the forward strand.
AGCAAGACACCTAACCCACAAATGCTCCTGACGAGCTGGCCGGTGCCTTGCATGTCAGCCAATCGCCGTGTGTGTGTGTGTGTGTGTGTGTGTGTGTGTGTGTGTGTGTGTGTGTGTGTGTGTGTGTGTGTGTGTGTGTGTGTGTGTGTGTGTGTGTGTGTGTGTGTGTGTGTGTGTGTGTGTGTGTGTGTGTGTGTGTCATGAATTGTATATAAATGGCAACCATTTACTGTTTCTATTTTATATTATGCTTATTTGATATTTGTGATTAAGCACTAAGCTCTGTGTTCTGTCCCTTGTGTGTATATTAGTTCCCCTCCCTTACTGCGGTGACCCTGGAACCCTCATTCTAACGGTGTAATTACTGTACTTCTTTCTACCAGTAATGCATTGTTTGAAAGAAGCTCATTGCACACTTAAGCTCTTAAGGATAAGATACGTCCTTCTGAGCGCCAGACCTTAGGTCAAATATGTCATTGTTTTGGATACAAATTATTTTGTGAGCTTTACTCAGCGTGTCTGGTGAGCACAGAAAAGTATTTGAATCCAAAACAATGACTCATTTGACCCAGGCCTGATTAGCACAGGCTTATTATTATTATTATTATAATAACTATTACTATTATTATATGTATTATTATGAACTCTGGTTGATGCCTGACCAATTACCTCAGATTGTTTGCCATACACATGAATGCATTGTTCTTGTTTTACCTCTAAATCCCCAACCCTTTTCAGTTATGCATATTGCCTGCGGTAGAAGAAGAAGAATGTCTGTTTAATTTCTGTACATAATAATGCAGGATGAATCGAGCTTTATAGCCTTGTCAGTTTAGTTTATGTGTTGTTTTAATTACATTGCTTGCTGCCAGCTATACAGCGGAGCTGCGCTGAAAGATTGTAGGAAGCGGGGTGGTAGGCGATTCCTAGCGGGAGACCTGGTGCAAGCTTAGCAGCATTGAAATCTTGCCTTCAACCCTCCACTCCACACTCCCATTGTGCTGCATTATATACACAGAAGTGTTGCCTTGAGTTTTTACCATGGCTTCATCGTTCTTAAAACATTCTTAGTTTTATTTATTTTTTTCAGTCTTCAACTCCGAGCGGGACTTTCAGAAAAGGGTTTAAACGGCTCCACGGATAAGCCCTCTCTAGTTCATTTTTCACACCCACCACAACAGAGGGTTTCCATAAAGAACTACCAGGGTTTCCCCGATGGGAAAAAGAGAAAGGACGCTTGTATCTCTGAGTGTGTAGTTGAGTATATGGTGTTCATTGTTCCTCTCTCATCCCTGCCTCTCCTGTACAGAGACCCTTCACCTCCTGACACGTATCGGGGACACCATCTCGGAGATCCTTGTGACCGACTGGACGTCCAGCCAGTTCACCCCTCGTATCGACAACCTGTTGATCCAGGTAAAAAAAAAAAAAAAAAAAAAATACACTCACCAAGCACTTTATTAGGAACATCATACTTAGGAACGTCATATTAGGAACACATCATAATTCTAAGTGGATAGGCTACAGCAGCAGAATAAATGCCCAATAAAGTGTTCAGTGGTGTAAATATAATTCAGTTCAATTCAGCATTCATATAGCATGAAACAGTCAAAATACAGTGTGAATTACATTCAGATAGGAAAAGAAGAACTTTTCTATTAACAGAACAGTGTTCCTCTGAATGACTGAACTCATTTATTTGACAATTTAAAAAGGAGACTTTATAAGACTACATTATCATAGCAGACAGCAATTCATTAAGAAATTGTCAAGGGTAAAAACACAAGAAAGCCAACGGGCTTATTTCCACTGTGTTCCTCTGAGGTGAAACTCTTACATACTTCAGACATAGTTCGTATCCGCCCTAGTTTGTTGTCACATGTACTGAATCTGTCTCCTATTCCACTAACTCTCCTCAAGAGGAACCACTTCATTCACATTCATTGAATAAATTTAATTAATAATAATAATAATAATAATAATAATGACAGTAACAATAATATATAGCACCTTTCTCATCAGCCGGCAACCTAAAGCACTTTACAGTGATGAGGGGGAAACTTGCCTCAACCGCTGCCAATGTGCAGCACCAACCTGGGTGATGCAACGGCAGCCATTTTGCGCCAGAACGCTCCAGCTGAGGTGGAGAGGGAGAGAACCATTTCTTTAGTCAATTGAATTAGGGGATGATATTTCAGCCGTAATTCATACAAGCTGTGCTGAATACCTGTACAAAATCACCTATTGTGAAAATCTTCTTCAGTGGGTGAGGCCCGTGGATTCACCTGGCGGCCATTTTGTCTCTCCCCTCCTCCCTCCTTCGCTCTTGTCTTCTTGTGTCAGGTGTGTGAGCTGGAGGGAACGGGCTCGTTCCAGGGCCTGTACCGGGAGCTGTCGCTCTCTCCGGGGCTCCTGTGTGAAACGGGGATCCCCGCGGTGCAGGCGGTTCACATGCTGTCGTCCGCCCTGCTGAATGGGACCGCCAACCTGGGCGCTTTCTCGGACATGCTGTTCCAGACCTTCGTGGGAGACCCCACCACGTACAGCGTGGACACCAACTGGTACGGAGCACCCCGTATTTACTTGCCCCTGCCCCCCTCCCGGGTATTAATGCGTTTTGGAGGTGCTGCCCCCTGCAGTCGGTGCTCTGCTCAATTCACAAGCACCTCCCCAAACAACCGAGGAAAAATCAACAAAACCTCTAATGAAAAAAAAAAAAATAATAAATAAAAAAATTAACAAGATTTTGTTGAGATCCATGGTCGGGGGGTAAAAAAAAAAAAAAAAAAAAAGAAAAAGGCACAGTGGCTCTATTCATCAATATTGCCATTGTATGGTCATGTTTTCACCAGGTCAGGTCAGATGTAGGCTGTACAGTGTGACTACCGCGGCTTGCCAATTCAATTGACCTCAGCTTGTATCGCGGTTCTTACAGAAGAGTGTCACAAAGACACTTTGCAAAATAACGCCAGACCTGAACACCCTAAATAGTAGGCATAGAAGGCTTCCCCCCAGCCCCCAGTGGGGAGAGAAATCTTCAAACTGTGGTGAGAAATGACTCCCCTACGGGAAGAAGTCTCAGGAGGAACCCGGCTATAGAGGGGGAGCCCATCCTCCGCTGGCCTGGAGGTGTGATGGGTAATGGATAAAACACTGTTTATCCTCTCAGGAGTTCCCCCCTCCACTGGGGGTTTAAACCCTGTGTCTCCCTGCTACTGCAGTCTGTGTGGATTCCTGCTGTGTGGAGTCTGTTTTATTCCGGTTTCCCTGTGCGGCGTTGGGTTATGTGTGTGGTTTTTTGTATCTTTAGGCTCCAATATCCCCATGAGACCACAAGAGAGAAAAAAAAAAAGATTAAAGACTAAAACGCTTTTTCGCTTTTTTATTTTTTTATTTTTTTTTAAGTGCTTGAGATTAAGACCTGAGACTCATGTCCCCTACACGCAACAAAAAATAGTTGCCAGGTCTTAGGAGGAAATCCTGTCCCTGTGTCTCTGTCATGGTCTGTCTTAAGTGTCACTCGGTCTGTGTGTTTTTTGTCTTTCCTTCCCATGGGCAAGTAAAGCATTTCTATGACACTTCTCAGTAAAAAGCGCAATGCAAATAGAATTGGTTAGATTTTTATTTGATTTATTATGCGAGTGTGTGTGTGTGTGTGTGTGTGTGTGTGTGTGTGTGTGTGCTGAAATGGTGCTGTGCCTCTCTGTGCCTCAGGACGAACGCCCTCTCCAGTAACCTGGGATTCAATGTGTCCGGTCTGAACTTCCTCAACATCAGTGTCAATGCTCCCGGTACGGTGCTGTCTTCCCTAACCACACAACTTTATTATTCATTATTCTTCAGCGTTGTTCTCTGGATATAATCCTTTGTCATCAGATTAATCTACAAGGCCAAAGTCCTTATCTTTGTTTAATTCTTAGCACTTGAAACTGAACTTCCCTCTAGGGTCTTTCAGCGCACTTGTCCCTGATTATGGTTATGCACTTTGTTGTAAGTCGCTCTGGATAAGAGCATCTGCAAAATGCCTGTAATGTAATGTACTCTAATGTAATGTAATAATAATGATTAAGTGTGTACTGGTGTATGCCAAGGACTGAACAAAAAATATGTTTCTACGCTGTGGTTACATGGACTTTTTTGAGTTGATTGAGTTTTTTCATGTCGTTCCCTCAGGCCAGGTGAAAGTGTCTGACCTTCTGAGGAACAGAACAGCATTTGTGACAGATGTCCACCATCTCACCCGCATTCCCTTAGAGGTGCTCAAGGATCTTCTGGACATAGTTCTGCCTGACAGCAACCTCCAGGTACTGCTTCCTCCTTCCAGTGACATTATGCCAGAAATTTGCCTCCGACTGACAGACAACTGCTCTTACGGCCTGAGCCATGTCGCCCCCCCCCCCAACCCCCCCCCCCCAATATCTCGCCCCTTTGAGGTCTTGTAAATCCACGATCTCAGTGGTTTGAGGTCTTGTGAATCCACGATCTCAGTGGTTTGAGGTCTTGTGAATCCATTATCTCAGTGTTTTGTGTTCTTGTGAATCCATTCTCTCAGTAGTTACTGGTTTTCCTCTTCCAGCTCCTGGCCTGGCTAGCTGACATGCGACACTGCGGTGACCCGTCGAATCTGGCTCTCAACCACACCGAGGAGCTGCTCTTTCGGTACTTCTGCTCGCTGGAGCCGCGCAAGTGGTACAGCTTCATGGTGCTGGTGGCTCGCTACGTCAACGTGGAGAATGTCATCTACAGGGTGAGGATGAGCGAGGCAACAGGCTGTCGGCCATTTTGAGTCTCATGAAATTCGCCATTTATTAAGTGAGGCAAAGCGAATGAATGGTATAGCGTATAAGGGATGGGTTAATGGGGCACGACATTTACTGTAACCCTTATTACCGATGTATGAGAGAGACACAGAAAGACAGAATGGCGGCATGGTGTGTGGTGTGTGTATTTGTGGTTAAACGCTCATATGTGCATGCACAGGTGTGTGGGTGTGTGCGAGAATGCACCCATGTTCCTTCGTAATTACACTATGTGCACACATTGTCGTTGAAGACCGCCAAAACCTACTTGGGTAAAGTGGTTTGATTCAGTCCGGGCTGACCACTGGGCCCAGTGCGTGTCACAATTTGTACAAAATGCGATGCTGCATTAGATGAATTTCACTCGCCTCCTCTCAACAAGGCTAACCTTGTTCTCTCCCCCCCCGCCCCCTTCTGGCCCCGCCCCCAGTTGGTGCTGTCCAACGACATGCAGAGTGTGGTCGGCCTCATGCTGCAGATGCTCAAGTTCTTGATGGACATGATGGACAGACTCCTGCCCGCCATCGACCGGCTGCAGGACTACCTGGTCTCCATCAAGGGGCTCAATCTCGTCGCCAACCCGGAGTTCCGAAGCGTGAGTATGCCCTAATAGTCCCCCCTCCAACGCGTACGTCCTGGGAGCCGTGGTGGCGCAGCAGGCTAAGATGCAGCGGACTTGTCGGTTGCAGTTGCACACCGAGGACCGGTGTGCCTGCCAAAAAGCCGAGAGTAACATGTAATTGACACGAGACGGCTTGGAGAAGGCGGGTCTCTCTCAGGGTCGCAAGATCCTCCTGGGCTGTCGAGGGTCGGGGTCGTAAGGCGGTGTATCCCCAGCCAATTGGGTTAGATAGGGTATAATTGGCTACCAAATTGGGAGAAAAAGGGGAAAAAAACAACAACAAAACAAAAAAATCATCCTTGTTCAATTATCACCTCCTGAAGATTTGAACCACCCTCTTAGTTTGTGTAGGAAAGACCAAAGTGGCTTGGTTTAGAGCAGGGATCGTTAACTCGCGGTCCTTGAGGGAGGAGAACTGCTGCTTTTCCACGTTCCCCCGTAGGTCTCCTCAACGGGGCTGGATTTCGATTTGGGGGCTAGAGTTGATGATCCTGGTTTAGCGTAATGGAGCTTGGTGTTTTTTTTTCATGAGGCTTCCCTGACTGTACCAGTGCACTCAATCTTCCATCTTAAGCACAACTGTGGCTTCCCCCCGTGCGACTCTCTCTATCTCTCTCTATGTCTATCTCTCTATCTCTCTCTCTCTCTCTCACACACACACACACACACACACACACACACACACACACTCTCAATCTCGCACACTCTTTCTCTCATACACATGTAAACACACACTCTCACGCACATACCTTGCCACACGCACCACACACACACATACACACGCATACACACACACACACGCTCTCAAATTTAAATTCTAAATGCTTTATAGGTATGGAATACATTGGTACTGGAAATACTGCCAAAGCATACACATAGAAACAGGAATAGTGGTACAACAGAACCTGAATACAAACAACATTGTGGAAAGGACAGCTCTCTCGCTCTCTTGCGCCGTTCAGTTCAAAATGCTTTATTGGCACGATGTATTTTGCAATGCATATCTCCAACGTGTAATCAATCAACGATAACAAAAACAATATACTCTCTCTCTGTCAGATGGTGGACGGTCGGAGTGCCCCCATGTCGAGCAAGGCTACCTTCGCCACTGTTTCCCGGGCGCTGTGTGCCAACGGCATGCTCTCGCTGTTCGGCATCTCCAAGCTGCCCATCGCGGCCGCCTCCGACCCCTCCACGCAGGGGAACCCCGAGATCGAGGAGCTCATGGAGAAGTTCAAGATACCCCGCAACGCCAGTGAGCAAGAACGACATTACCACCCTTCGTGATTGTACACGATCGTACATGACTGTATGCGGAAAGATAAAAACAGATGCCAGAACCGAGTGTTTATTCGTCTGTGCTGATACTTATCAAAGTGATAGTGTTTTGTCAGATTTTGTTAGCCTGTCATCATTATATCTCATACAAACGATGGCTGAACCAAGTTCTCTATTAGCCGCTACTTAACTGGGACGGTGCCATGACAGTAAAGGAATTGGTGGATGAATTAAGTTCTGTGCAAATATGTTGAAGAAAGACTGTTAGTTATCAGCATGTGTGGGTGAATGATAGGGTTACTGGTGGCAGGGTAATGGTGTGCGTATTCAGTAATAACTCTAAGTTCTTCCTCAGCTCCGTTCTGTAAGAACTTCTACCTGGACATGGTGAACACCACAGGGGGCGCTGTGGCCTGGGCGTTTCTCAAGCCCATGCTCCTGGGCAGAGTCCTGTACACCCCGGATACACCGCTGATCAGAGACATCATCAAGAAGGTACCTGGAGCTCACACACACACACACGTACACGCACACTCGCGCACACACAGACGCACCACACATTCAGGGCGGCCTGTAGCGTAGTGGTTAAGGTAAATGACTGGGAAACACAAGGTCGGTGGTTCAAATCCCAGTGTAGCCACAATAAGATCCGCACAGCCGTTGGGCCCTTGAGCAAGGCCCTTAACCCTGCATTGCTCCAGGGGAGGATTGTCTCCTGCTTAGTATAATCAACTGTACATCGCTCTGGATAAGAGCGTCTGCCAAATGCCAATAATGTAATAATGTAATTCCTACGCATACACACACACCCGATCACAGCCTTAAAGTCTGTCCTTCTCCCCCTCTCAGACGCACACAGACAGCCACACACACTCCGCATCCGTTTCTGTATTATTGTGTGTGTACTTTTGAAGAGCTAATGATCTGTCACAGGGATACTATGTTGGACACCCTCTGCTCATTATTATTTATTTCAGCAGCCAAATGGTTTCCTTGGTGACCTTTGGGATGAAATAATTAATTAGAGCTGAAGAACTTAATTCTCTCCCGATCTGAATGAAGCGGGTTACTTTAGGCTAATGTTTATGAGTGTTGGATAATTGGCTCATTTGGTTAATTGGTTTAAAATCTCCGAGCTCTGTTGGTCTGTTATACAAACGTATAGCCTGCAGTTGAAGTGGCTGACAAACTGGAGCAATGCATTTTCTGGAGTATGTCGAGTGGCCTGTCGCGTAGCGGTTAAGGTACATAACTGGGATCCGCAAGGTCGCTGGTTCAATCCCTGGTGTAGCCACAACAAGATCCGCACAGCCGTCGGGCCCTTGAGCGAGGCCCTTAACCCTGCATTGCTCCAGGGGAGGATTGTCTCCTGCTTAGGCTAATCAACTGTATGTCTCTCTGGATAAGAGCGTCTGCCAAATGGCAATAATGTAATGTAATGTTTGTCATGTGTTCATTGTCTCCCAGTCCAACACTACCCTGCAGCAGTTTGCCGACCTGCGGGTGTACGCCCAGCAGTGGCTCAAGTCCTCCGGCTATGTGATGGACTCGGCAGAACTACTGCAGAAAACCCTCCCAATGCTACAGGTAACGCATAGAAACCCTCCTACTGCTCCAGGTAACACATAGAAACCCTCCTACAGCTCCAGGTAACACATAGAAACCCTCCTACAGCTCCAGGTAACACATAGAAACCCAGGTAATACATAGAAACCCTCCCATTGCTCCAGGTAACGCATAGAAACCCTCCCATCGCTCCAGGTAACACATAGAAACCCCCCCCATCGCTCCAGGTAACACATAGAAACCCCCCCCCCCCCCCCTATCACTCCAGGTAACACATATAAACCCATGTAACACATAGAAACCCTCCCATCGCTCCAGGTAACACATAGAAACCCTCCCATCGCTCCAGGTAACACATGTAACACAGCCATGTATCTTTTAGTTTTTTTACTTTAAATTATGTGTTTGTTTTGGGGCGTTGTCTTGTTTTTGATTACTCTCCCCAGCTCTCTGATCCTGTATTATTTTATCCCATGTATGTGCCTTTAACTAGTAAACGCCTCATGATCTGTCATTTATGATTTGTCCTATTAACTTATTTTTATTCCTTTCTGTTTTCTTTTACCGGCGTAAAGCACTTTGGAACCCTGTTTTACTAAATGCTATTTAAATAAAATGATTATAATACTGTTAGTTATCAGCATGTGTGAGTGAATGATAGGGTTACTGGTAGCAGGGTAATGGTGTGCATATTCGGTAATAAGGCTGAGTATCTGAGGTTTTTTACTTTAATTTGTTTGTTTGTTTGCTATATAAATAAAATGATTATGTATTATTATTATTGTTATTTTTATTATTGAATGAAGGTATAAGTTCAGTCCCTGTAACACCCTGCCTGGCTGTCTTACCTTTCCCAGAATTCCTTGGGCAATCCCTTTGTGCAAAACTTCATCCAGATGCAGACGGACATCGACGTGCCCCTGATGCAACAGACCCTGAACAGCTTCTGTGAGTTGTTCAGCATTCTCCTCTCTCGCTTGGCGTTTTATTTTTGTTTTTAATCCTCTCTTTAAACGCTGGGGATGAGGGGGGGAGAAGGGACATCACGCAGGTGAGCGGAGACGGCTGAATACGTCAGCCGATTAGGTTCTGGCCCACTGCAGCCATCTGCTGCAGTAGATAAATGCATATCCATGATGTTTCTGAGGCAGGAAATGAGATAATCTGACCTTGAAACTAACCCCAATCGCCAGATCCCACTTCGGAATGGAAAATATGTACACAAAATGTTGTGGTGCATCAGGTACAAACAAGATAAATGGCTGGGTATTATTAGATCTGTGTGTGCTGTGTCAGTCCAGTTCCCATGGGTCTCACAGCGTGGTTACAGCTGTCCAAAATCCTCCCCCATTCTGTCTCTGTGCTGCTGCAAAATCTCTGAAAATGTGACACGCAGAGGCAATTCTAGGGCCTGGGGGGCCCTCAGGAGAATCCAGTGGAGCCCCTCTGACAGACCTGGGTCTGATACGTAACTGTTTTTGATTCAATTACTTTTCTGTGGTCGGTTGACCTTGCCTGCTGCAATTGAGCCGGCCAAGAAGGCCAGAAAGGGGGATTTGCACATTTTGTGAGTATTTCACGGGTTCCAGTCAAATGCATTAAAACATAGAAAGGTATTTGAATCCAAAGCGATTACGTATTCGACCCAGGTCTGCCTTCCGATCGACTTCCGCTGTCATCATGTTCCCCAAAACCCTTAAAACTCCGCCCTCAGGCTACCCAATGTCTGCCTTGTCTGTTCATACTGTAAAATGACCTGTCCTACTGCACTGCTGAGAGTCTCCCCCCCACACCCCCCCCCCCCCCCCCACACACACCCCCACACACACATACAAAAATACCTGAGACTCAAACTGAGACATAAAATCTTATTTCCTTTACGTTTTTGTTAAATAAGACAAAAAGTGAGGTGCAGGACTCGTTTAAACATTTGCCAAATTTAACTTGTCATGCAAACATTAACTTAGAACAAGCTACCATTTTCTACTTGAGAGAAAAATTAAGATCTTGGGGCCAGTTTCACAAATACAGATTTGGCTTAGTCCTGGACTAAATTGGGTTTTCAATGGAGTATCGCCTGTGTCTGTGAAACTGGCCCCTTAAGTCTTATTACAAGACTGAAACTCTTGCGAAACTCATTTTTTGCAGTGTGTAGTGTGCCCCAACCTGAGCACAGCGAACATGACCGCCCTGCTTGTGTGGTTTTGCCCCCCCCCCCCCCCCCCCCCCGTCTGACACGGTCTCTCTCTGCGCAGCTAACATGACCACCCTGCTGGACCAGAACAAGCACATTGTCCAGCAGATCTCCACCCTCTCCACCCTGATGATGAACCTCTCCTCCTGCGTCAACTTCGACCGCTTCCAGGCCATGGGCTCCGTCGAGGAACTCGACGCGCTGGGCGAGAACCTCACTCGCAGCCGTGACCTCTACGCCGGTAAGCCCCGCCCACCGCCGGCCCCAGAGCCGCCCGGTGATTGGCTGCAGCTCTGAAGCGCCGGATTCCATTGCATTTACCTTCTCCGTTTTCGTCATTTTCGCAGACGCTTTTAGGTCAAAGCGACTTACAAGCGCATAAGTTTCTCAGCAGGCGAAAAGTCCATACATGGCAAAACGCGCATGTAGAGCGGTTATAACCAAAAAGAATAGTAATCGTAAGTCCAAGTTTTTTTAAAAATACGGAATACAAGAGGGATATTGGGGGGCAGGGGTGGGTATATCAGGAAGGAAGACTAAGCTACAGTCTGAAAAGGTCTGCGTCAAACTATGGGGAGGGAATCCGCTGTTCTGACAGTGGTAGGCAGTAGTAGGCAGGCCTTAGGTACCATTAGTACCATTAGGTTCAACTGACCAGCATCATACGAGGACTGACCAGAAACTGACTGGAAATTTGAGTTTTTTGCTATTTATGGTAAGTTACTTTGGACTTAAAACATCTGAAAAATGACTAAAATGTTTTGAGTGGAAATATGCAGGTGCATATTGATTAAACAACATCAACATAGAAAATTGGACGAGAATCCTCTTTCAACCCGCAGTTCAAGTATCTCTGTCCTTAGCCCCGAGAACATCAACGCCAAATTACGCAGCATTCTGCAAAAGTTCCCATGACAGGTGTTACAAATGACCCCCCCCCCCTCTCAGGTATCATCTTTGAGCTGCCGAAGGGCCCGTCGAGCTCAGACCGGCGGCGGAGAGAAGCCTCAGGCTCCCTTCTCCCGCCCAAAGTGGAGTACACCATCCGCATGAACGTGGAGAACGTGATGCGCACGGACCGCGCCCGGAACCCCTTCTGGGTGAAGGGCCCCTACATCTCCGCCATCAAGACGCAGCGCTACACCCGCGGCTTCGCCTACCTGCAGGAGAGCCTGGACCGCGCCATCATGGAGCTGCAGCTGGGCCGCAGGGTGGAGGAGCCCGCCGTGCAGATGCAGGCCTTCCCTTACCCCTGCTACCTCCGAGACGAGTGAGTCTCACACACACACACACACGCACACACACACATATACACACACACACACACACACACACACACACACACACACATATACACACACACACACATGCACACACACACACACACACACATACACACATTTACACACATACACACACATACACACACACACATACATATATATACACACACACACACACACACACGCACACACATACATGCACACACACACACACATATACACACACACACACACACACACACACACACACATACACACACACAGACACACACACAGACACACACACAGACAAGTATATATACACATACATACACACACGCACGCGCACACACACACCCACACACCCACACACATGCACATATACCCCCACACACACATACGCGCAGATGCATGCGAGCACACAATTACGCAGTTCTGGACTGTATTAGCAATACCACCCGCTGCTGCCCCCTACTGTCGGAACATTGCAAGTATTTCACACAGCGATGGATTAAACTGTACAGTAGGTGCATATATGCATAAACACGTCCTATCCCTTTGTCTGTTGGCTCAACACGAGCGTATAATGTGCGGTGTCATATTCATTCCTGGAGCAGTTTCCTTTTATCACGGAAGTGTTCATAATTAAAAATGTATTTCTGCCGGAAATGACTTTTGCGCAGTAATTGCGTTCTGTCGCTGTATTCAGCGACATGCGATTAGTCTCTGCCACACGTAGCACGGAGACGCCGTCATCCTGAGGTTGACGTGTCAGTGGCGGAAGGAATGACTGATGGATGAGCTTGTGTCTCCTCTGCATTGATTTATTGGAGGAAAACGCACTTTCCAGGTACTACCGCTACGTTAGACTGGTGTCATGATGCAGATAAGCCCTAGGATTCATATAAACGCCTGCAGCAGCCGTTTGTAGGAAATCTTGGCGCTGCTATGAACAGCCCACACAGCTGGTTTTGTAGGTGGTTGTGAATGAGGTATCTTTGGATGTTGAGCACGGTTTCCCACTATATTGCCCTTTGTCTAACGCCATTTTGGCTCCCTTGTAGGCACCTGTGCAAGTGACATCTTTGGATTGCTGTGCATGCTGTCTGCCACAGTTTCATCTGACGCCATTTTGGCTCCCTTGTAGGTACCTGAACAGCATCGCCTTTGCCTTCCCCTTGGTGCTGATGATCGCCTGGGTCCTGTTCATCGCCAACTTTGTCAAGAAGCTGGTCCACGAGAGGGAACTACGGCTGCACGAGGTTCGAGATTAACTCATTAATCTTCCGCTGAGCCGTTTGGTAGAGCACATCTTTGAGTTATGTTATCTTGTTGAAAAATGTCAGCATAAAAAAAGTTTGAATGAATTGCGCAGTTAAAAAAAAAGAAGAAGTTATTTTACTTGGTGAGAACATTGAACGGATAATAATAATATTAATAATAATAATAATAATCTCCTTGCATATATGTAGCTTCTCTCGTACTCAAAGCATTTTACAGTGATGAGGGGGAATTCAACCACCCAATGTGTAGCACTCACCCGGGTGATGCACGGCAGCCATTTTGTACCAGAATACTCACCCTACATTAGGGTGAGGTGGGGAGGGAGAGAACAATTTTTTAGACAATTAAATCAGGACATGATTGGGTGGAAGGTTGAGAGAGCCGATATATTTCTGGTATAACCTGAACAGAAAAGAATTATGGAGCAAAAAAAAATGCTTTGTATGCCAGTCTCCAATATGTAATCACTTACAATGTTCTAGCCATTATTGTGAATAAGTATCTTAATTGCGATCAAGTGTTAATTGTCTCCATTTTAGTCACCTTTGTCATGCCTGGTTCTCGGAGCAAACCTGAAGATATGCTTGTTGAGACCAGCGTTGTTTGATTCTAACAAGGGTACTGTTTGAGTACTGGGTGTTTGACATGCAAAGCATTTTTCTCAAAGTTCTTAGTTTTTTTTCATGCTTTTCCCTTCTCGCTGTTGCCAGTGCCTCATTAATGGAGAGACACGTTTGTGCACAAGGCTTTTTTCCCCCTCTGTTTTTAATAGAAATAAATTACAGTTAGGGAGATGCCAATTAAACTGCATAGCAATCTTGTCTTGGGTCAGGATCTAATGTTCTGCAAACTTGAAATAGATGTTCTACATTAGCGCTAGGGACTGATGTATAACCTGAATATAAACGCACCAGATTTATTTTGTCGTGCACAATACGTTACATTAATGCCATTTGCCAGACGCTCTTATCCAGAGTGACGTACAGTTGATTAGACTAAGCAGGAGACAATCCTCCCCTGGAGCAATGCAGGCTTAAGGGCCTTGGTCAAGGGCCCAATGGCTGTGCGGATCTTATTGTGGCTACATCGTAGGTCCCAGTCATGCACCTTAACCACTATGCTACAGGCGGTGTAAAATACACAAGTGAAAATATGCTCTATTTGCAGTGTCTTTCTGAACTGCGTCAGTGCTCAAAATAAGGGTTTTGTCCCCATTTATGTCTGCTTGCATGACTGGGTGCTCTGCAGTTAAATGCCCAGTATCTGGTGATATCTATAGCAGAGTTCAGGCAGTCATTGAATGCAAAGGCTTTGCTACCCAGTGACCAGGGGCTCAGGCGGTAAGAGCAGTCGTCTGGAAGTCAGAGGGTTCGATTCCGCCCTGGGTGCGTCGAAGTGTCCCTGAGCAAGACGCCTAACCCCCAAATGCTCCGGACAAGCTGGTCGGCGCCTTGAATGGCGACCGCAAAAATAAAACACCAGCAGTCAGCATATTAACCTCACATTTATTTTTTAATAAATCCAGTGAGCTGGAGTACAGAGCCAAAGATTGTGTCCCTGTCCCAATACTTTTGCATTCATCCGTATATATCACTGTGCCCTCGGCCCTCACCTCGCTCCTCTGTCGCCCTGTCCGCCGCACAGTACATGAAAATGATGGGGGTCAACCCCTTCAGCCATTTCTGCGCCTGGTTCCTGGAGAGCTCGGCCTTCCTGGTGGTGACCATCATCATCCTCACCATCATCCTGAAGGCCGGCCGCGTGCTGCCCCACAGCGACGGCTTCCTGCTCTTCCTCTACCTGTGCGACTACGGCCTGTCCATCCTGGCCATCAGCTTCCTGGTCAGCACCTTCTTCGACAAGACCAACATCGCCGGGCTGAGCGGGAGCCTGATCTACGTCATCTGCTTCTTCCCCTTCATCGTGGTCCTCTCCCTGGAGACGTCTCTGTCCTTCACCGCCAAGAGCGCGCTGGTGAGAGGGGCCGGACACACGGACCGGCAGACAGGCAGACACGCGGACATATGGACGCACGGACAGACGGACGGACGGACAGGCAGACACACGGACAGACAGACAGACGTAACCTAATAGACAGATGCTATGTCCATTAACTCTTCTTCTCTTCCCGTCCCTCAGAGTCTGTTTGCGCCCACTTGCTTCAGCTACGCCAGCCAGTACATCTCTCGCTACGAGGGTCAGGGAGAAGGTAAGGTCACTGAGCCGGTCTGCTGGGGCTGTAGTGTCCCTACTGAAATCTCCGGCTCAGGCCGTCTGATTGTGATCTGTTTCAAGGTGGTTTAAACTGTGTTTCTGACACTTATAGCTGCTCATAGCTGGTCTGTGGCTGGTCAAAGCTGGTCTCTCTGGTCCTTATCTTTTTTGTACAGGTAGCAGTTGAAATTGTACTTCCCTCTAGGGTCTTTCAGCGCACTAGTTATGGGCATGCACTTTGTTGTACTTCGCTCTGGATAAGAGCGTCTGCCAAATGCCATTAATGTAATGTAATGTAATGTAATGTCTCTAGCTGGACAAAGTTTATTAAGCTAGTAGAGTAAGCTGGCAGGCAACTGGTGGGCAAGCTGACTATTTAGGCTGGTCAGCTGGTTGACCAGCTGAAAGTGTTTAAAAAGACAGCTTGGACCAGCTTGACCAGTCGAGGCCGGTTTAAGCTGGAATTGTCAGCAGGGGCGCCCTGACCCCGTGCTCCTCCTCCTGTCTCTGAACGTGGCAGGGATCCAGTGGAGTAACTCCTACGTCTCCCCCCTGGCCGGGGACACCTGCTCCTTCGGCTGGCTCTGCTGGTTGCTCCTCATCGACTCCGTCCTCTACTTCCTGATCGGCACGTACATCCGCATGGTCTTCCCAGGTAAACCATAACAATACACAGGCACGTACATCCGTATGGTCTTCCCAGGTAAACCATAACAATACACAGGCACGTACATCCGCATGGTCTTCCCAGGTAAACCATAACAATACACAGGCACGTACATCCGTATGGTCTTCCCAGGTAAACCATAACAATACACAGGCACGCACATCTGCAAATGTGTGCACACGCTCAGACATGCACACACCCTCAGACATGCACACACACACACACACACACACACACACACACACACAGGCACACATACAGGCACACACGCTCAGACATGCACACACACGCGTGCACATGCACATGCACACATACACGCACACACACATGCGCACACACACACACACACACACGCACACACACACATACATGCACACTCAAACACACGCACTCACATGCCTGCACACACAAATGCACTCATACACACGCATGCACACACACTTGCCCTAACATATGTACGAACACCCTCGATCATGAACGCAGACCACTGATGCATGTCTAATTACAAGCAGAACTGGGCTGTTTTATTTTGGCTTTTGTGTTGGCCATTTTTAGACTCTCTGTCCAGCAATGCCCTGGAGAGAAGTAGTTATTTTTTATGTGTTGACAGATCTTAACAAGTTGCACCTAAAAATAATATGTGTTACTTCATAAAGCAGGAGTGCCTTGGGCTGTGTACTTCATGTTAACAGATTTAAAGTGACTTCTGTCTGGACCTGGCTGATGCCAGACCAGGATTCTAATAGCATTTGTTTTGCATTAAAATACTTTTCTGTGCTCTGTTGATCTTGCCTGGAGGATTTGAGTAAGTACTTGAAAAGTAGTTGCATCCAAAAGAAATCATATTTGAACCCAGGTCTGGCTGAGGTTTTAGTTGTGAATGAACTGCAGGAAGTGTAAAGCCTGATTCATGCTTCATCCGGCATCCGTACGGAGGGTCTGTACAGTGGTTTCCGGAGATTACGTTGCTGGTAGAGGTTCTGTACGGTGGTTCTGGAGATTCTAGTGCTGGTAGAGGTTCTGTACGGTGGTTCTGGAGATTCTAGTGCTGGTAGAGGTTCCGTACGGTGGTTCTGGAGATTCTAGTGCTGGTAGAGGTTCCGTACGTTGGTTCTGGAGATTCTAGTGCTGGTAGAGGTTCCGTACGGTGGTTCTGGAGATTCTAGTGCTGGTAGAGGTTCCGTACGTTGGTTCTGGAGATTCTAGTGCTGGTAGAGGTTCCGTACAGTGGTTCTGGAGATTCTAGTGCTGGTAGAGGTTCCGTACAGTGGTTCTGGAGATTCTAGTGCTGGTAGAGGTTCCGTACAGTGGTTCTGGAGATTCCGGTGCTAGTGGAGGGTCTGTAACGGCGGTTCTGGAGATTCCGGTGCTAGTGGAGGGTCTGTAACGGTGGTTCTGGAGAGTACGGTGCGGGTGGAGGCCGCCGGGTCAAGCAGGGATCAGGCTTAACGGTCTGTGCTTCCTGTGCCAGGAAACTACGGCATCGCGGTGCCCTGGTACTTCCCCGTGATGCCCTCTTTCTGGGCGGACCTCTTCGGGTGCTGCGGCAAAGGGGCGGAGGAAAAGGGGTGGGGCGTGCAGAAGAACCCGGGAGGCTTCCCCAAAGACATCGACCAAGACCGAGGTAACCATCGTGGCTTCTGCAGCCTTCTCACCGTCCCCCGGTGGCTGATAATAATCAGTGCACTCTTTGGAAAAATGTTTTGCTGACTTTTCGTAAATATTATGATAAAAACAAAATTGTCATTTAGCTGACACTTTCATCCAAAGTGACTTACAGTTGATTAGATGACTGGCTACAGGCTGCCCTGCTTAAGGTTGGTGCGTCATTTCGACAGGGGCTCAGTGTCTCTCTCCCTCTCTCTCCCTCTCTCTCCCTCTCTCTCCCTTTCTCTCTCCCTCTCTCCCTCCCTCCCTCCCTCAGACGATAGTGGCTTCCCCTCCCAGGTGGAGGAGGAGTTCCTCGGGCTGCCAGTAGGGGTCGCTCTCCAAGGCCTGACCAAGACGTACGGGACCCGGGCCGCGGTCCAGAACCTCACCGTGTCGTTCTACGAGGGCCACGCCACCGCCCTGCTGGGCCACAACGGCGCAGGGAAGACCACCACCATGTGAGGGCGCTCTCTCTCTCTCTCTCTGCTGTACCAGCCCTGGCCTGTGCTGGTGGCATTGTACAGCACGTAAAGTCTTTTTTTATATTACAAAATAATACCTTTTGATACGACAGGGTTTTTTGAAACACAGGAACGTTTGTGGGCAGACACAGTGCAGAAGGCCAGGGCCTTGGTCTCAGGAGGTGGTAGGAGTACACTGTACTTAACCTGACATGCATGTCGTTTGGTGTAAATGATCACTTGGAGTCTGTGAATGACAGTGTTGTCTGTTGGTGAAGTGCTGAGTCCTTGATGTCTGTGAATGACACAGTGTTGTCTGTGGGTGATGTGCTGTGTCCTTGGCGTCTGTGAATGACACAGTGTTGTCTGTGGGTGATGTCTGTGTGTGAACACTGTGCTGTTGTCTGTGTGCAGGTCCCTTCTCACCGGCCTGTTTGGGCCTACCTCCGGGTCCATCGAGGTCTACGGGAGGGACATGCAGACCAACATCAGCGAGATCCGCAGGGACCTGGGGGTCTGCATGCAGTACGACGTCCACTTCGACCACCTGACCACCAAGGAGCACCTGCTGCTGTACGGGCAGATCAAGGCCCCCCACTGGACACAGGCGGAACTGCAGCACGAAGTCCGCAAGTGAGTGCACTACACACTACGGGGTACAGCGGGAATGGGGCAGTGTACGAAGCGGCCTCCTAGCTACTGTGTCCTCAAAATTAGGACTGTCTACTGAGCATACTGCCTACTGTTTAGTGTACCTGTTTTAGTATCTGATGGGCAGTATGTGAAAAATAGCCACCATACTATTTTCCAATGGTACTGTGATCGTTTCCTCCTCTTCTCTTGATTTATCGGACCCCTCTGTGGCACTTCCTAAATAATAAAGTGTGAATACATATAAATCCTGGAAATAAGGATGTCATACGGGGAATTGAAGTACACTTAATTTAGAGAAAATGTTCCCAACTTCTTATCCAGGGAACTCAACTCTACTCAATATACTCAACAGTATGCCCGTAAGCCGTTTCAGACACTGTTTCAGCAGCATGGTAGCCCTTGGCACACTGACCTTGGGGCAAAAAAAAAATATGTTCTGAGAAGGAATTCAGAATGATTTTGAATATTTGTAGTTATTTGTGTGACTAAACATCGGCCAGGATTTCAAATGTCACCTCGATAACGGTTTCTTGTCTACACAAAAAACAACCTCCATTATATATATTCCAATATATGACTGAAATGCTATGTTGGCCACATATTGAGTATTGACCCCCCCTCCTTCCTTGCTAATCGCTTTGTGCCGGATTTCCCAGAATCCTCCAGGAGACCGGGATGTACGCCCATCGGCACAAGCGGGTGGGCACTCTGTCCGGCGGCATGAAGAGGAAGCTCTCCATCTCCATCGCCTTCATCGGGGGGTCTCGTCTGGTGGTCCTGGACGAGCCCACCACGGGGGTGGACCCCTGCTCCAGACGCAGCATCTGGGACATCGTCATCCAGCACAAGAAAGGTCGCTGATTTTATTTTTTACTTTAACCTTTATTTCACCAGGAAAGAGTCCCATGGAGATTTTCATCTCTTTTTTTTTTTTCAAGGGAGTCCTGGCCGAAATGGCTAAATGATGGACACCTCAAAAACATTAAAATCCAGCTATGCTAGCTTGACCTGCTTTAAAATTCAGGCTGGTCATGAAGCTGCTCTAGCTGGGTATGAGCTGGTCAACCAGCATGACCAAGCTGGTCATAAAGCTGGTCTAGCTGGGTATGGGCTGGTCAACCAGCATGGTCAAGCTGGTCATAAAGCTGGTCTAGCTGGGTATGGGCTGGTCAACCAGCATGGTCAAGCTGGTCATAAAGCTGGTCTAGCTGGGTATGAGCTGGTCAACCAGCATGACCAAGCTGGTCATAAAGCTGGTCTAGCTGGGTATGGGCTGGTCAACTAGGATGGCCAAGCTGATCATAAGCTGGTCTAGCTGGTCAATCAGCTAGGGTTGGTAGCTTCTCTGTTTCAAAACATAGCTTGAACTGGTTAAACCAAGTCAAGCTGAGAGCTGGTCTGAACTGGTCAACCAGCTGCCAGCCGTTTTCAAAGCCTAGCTTGAGCTGTTTTTTTTCAGCAGGGGGTGGACACTGCGTTTGTGTTCACCTGACTGGCTTGAAAAGTTTAATGAATTACAGTTCATGGTCTGTATATTAACAAGTGTAACTGTATATTGCCACTCACATTTACACTGGTGCAATTACCAAAAGACATGGAAGTTAATGTTTTCGTGATTGCATTATTCCCTTCATTTTGTTTCCCAATGTGGAATGTGTAGTTGGGGTTTATATTCTCAGAGTAATGCTACTGTACTGTACCTTGCTCTGGTTAAGAGTGTCTGTGTATCTAGTGCTTGTAATGTTATAGTGTAATGTCCTATCTCATCACTGAAATAGCCACTTACAAGCTAAAACACCCACCCTCCAAAACGTATTTAGCCAGCTACAGCTTCCCAGGCTGAGCAGTAATTGGACCAGAGGACTGTAAACTATGCAGTGATTGGACTAGAGGTGCGGTAAACTGTGTAGTGATTGGACCAGAGGACAGTAAGCTGTGCAATGATTGGACCGGGAGACTGCAGAGCTAGTGCAGGCAGTTACACAGAGGCGTTGCCCTGGCGACTCACCCCCCTGAGTGGTTTTCTGACCAGTTACCCGGCAACCTGCCGTGCTTCTGGCTGTGGTCAGCTCTCCATTCCTCTCTGTGGGGCAGCGCTACTGCGCTCACGAGGAACACCTTCAGCTGGCTGGCCTGCCGTCACCCCCTCACAAAATGCTGATTTGAGCTGTGATTTAAGCCGCCCCTGACTGATGCGTGAAACTGCTGTTTTAGGCATCAGGCTGTTTATCAAGGGCGGGGAGGGGGAGATGGGGGAGACTGTGTCCACATGCGACAGGCTGGCCGGGATCCAGACTGATACTTTTCATTTTGGACTCCCCTATCGGTGGGCTTGTCTGCGTTTAGCGAAGAGCGGCTTCGCTGTTCGGTAAATCTGGGGCTAATTAGGTCGTTAGGGCCCCCCCCGGTCGGAGCAAAAAACCCAGCATGCATGCAGCTTTCAGCTTTGGCTAATTCCGCTCCCTGAATATTGGACAGGCGGGCGGCTGGATGCAGAGATTTTCACTGATTCGCTAACTTTAAATTATTTCTGTAACCTTAATGAGTCTCGCCCTTTTCTTATCACGCACACCGCCATTCGTTCCCAAGTTAATGAGCTGGGAATTGATTTCCTCCAGGTACGTGCAGTATTGCTTGAGTGAAGAGGATGGGGGGTGGGGGGGGGGCAGTAATAAGTGATTGTTATCGATGTGCATTTGCAGATATGTTTCTGAATTTGAATTATTTTTCATGCCAGAGATGGCTGTGCCTGAGATCTTTCTGTGGGAGCTAATTTGAAAACAAGTGCCGGGTTCTTGATGTTCTGAATTTGTGTGTCTATAGCTGATGTTGTTTGATGGTTCGATGTTTTGCCATTTTGTGTGTGCGTGTAGAGCTGGCATCTGTTCCACAAAGTAGGATTACCGAGTTAGCCAGATGACTACACTGGAGCAAAACCCTGGACCCCATCCAAATCTATAACTTGGACTGAAGTAAAAAGTTGAAACTTCTGGGTTTTTCTTTGTGGAATTATCCTGGAATCCTGCTTTGTGGAACAGGCCCCTGGTGTAGTGTGATGTTTTGATGTTTTGTGTGTCTAGAGCTGATGTTGTGTGATGTTTTGATATGTTGTGTGTGTATAGCTGATGTGTGATGTTTTGATATTTTGTGTGTGTATAGCTGATATTGTGTGATGTTTAGATATTTTGTGTGTGTCTAGCTGATATTGTGTGCTGTTTTGTCTGTAGAGCTGATGTTGTGATGTGTTGTCTGTAGAGCTGATGTTTTGTCTGTAGAGCTGATGTGTCGTGTGATGTTTTGACTGTAGAGCTGATGTTGTGTGAGGTTTTGATATTTAGTGTGTGTCTAGCTGGTGTTGTGTGTGTAGAGTTAATGTGTTGTGTGATGTTTTGTGTGTAGAGCTGATGTCGTGTGAGGTTTTGATATTTAGTGTGTGTCTAGCTGATTTTGTGTGTGTAGAGCTGATGTGTTGAGTGACATTTTGTCTGTAGAGCTGATGTTGTTGGGGGCGACATGGCTCAGGCAGTAAGAGCAGTTGTCTGGCAGTTGGAGGGCTGCTGGTTCAATCCCTCGCCCGGGCAGTGTTGAAGTGTCCTTGAGCAAGACACCTAACCCCCAAATGCTCCTGACGAGCTGGTCGGCGCCTTGCTTGGCAACCAATCGCCGTCAGTGTGATGTTGTGACGTTTTGTCTGTAGAGCTGGTGTTGTGATGTTTTGTCTGTAGAGCTGATGTGTTGTGTGATGTTTTAAAGTTTTGACGTGTTGTGTGTGTGTGTTTGCAGACCGTACCATCATCCTGTCCACCCATCACCTGGACGAAGCGGAGGTTCTGAGTGACCGCATCGCCTTCCTGGAGAGGGGGGGGCTGAAATGCTGCGGCTCCCCGTTCTACCTCAAAGACAGGCTGGCCCAAGGCTACAACCTCACCCTCACCAAGAAGGTACATGGATCTATCCTGCCCATTCTTGCACACTTGTTCACTCTTGTTCACTCTTGCACACTCTTGCACACTCTTGCACACTCTTGCTCACTCTTGCGCACCCTTGCGCACTCTTGGTGTCTGTTGGTGTCTGTTGGTGACTCTTGTAGACTGTTGGTGACTCTTGTAGAGTCTTGGTGTCTCTTGGTGAGTCTTGGTCACTATTGGTGTCTCTTGGTGAGTCTTGGTGAGTATTGGTCGCTCTTGGTCACTCTTGGTGTCTCTTGGTGACTTTTGGTGTCTCTTGGTGAGTCTTGGTGAGTATTGGTTGCTCTTGGTCACTCTTGGTCACTCTTGGTGAGTCTTGGTCACTCTTGGTCACTCTTGTAGACTGGTGAGTCTTGGTGACTCTTGGTGAGTCTTGGTCACTGTTGGTGTCTCTTGGTGTCTCTTGGTGAGTCTTGGTGAGTATTGGTTGCTCTTGGTCACTCTTGGTGACTTTTGCCAAACCACCTGCTTCTGCTTATTCAGACTTTTCTTTGTTTATTTTAACAGTTTACAAATTTCTTTATCACCCAGTCATATTTCCAATTCAGTTCAGTTCAGTTCAAGTCATTCAATGCATTCAATTCTATGCTATTCAGTTCAGTTTGGTTATAATTGTGTAATGCTTTTGACAGATTAACTTCCACAAAGTCACTTAACAGAAAAATATGAAAACAGGAATGTATAAAAGTTCAGGCAACTTTTAAATACATTCAAGGTGTCCAGGTTTGAATGGAGTCTGGAGGCATTCATTTCTTTCTGCTGTTATTGTTCTCTCAGCATATGTGTCTTAAGATAAGATACTCAGCACAAAAAATGCTTTACCCTGTAATGTTTGACAGTCTTGCACCTTTAGCCTCAATAGGTTTATCTCTCACTTTCTGTTATTCTATTATTCATCCATCTCTTTCTGTGATGCCTTCCCCTTTTTCCAATCTTAATTTAATTCTGATCACTGCCCTCGTTCTCCTGTTGGATTCTGGGGGAAAAAAAGTCAACAAAGGGTTAGCTGGAAGATGATCAGAACTCGCTTCTGAACAGACCTGAGTTCATATAGTATTTTATTTTGGATTCAAATGCTTTTCTGTGCTCTGTGGATCTTGCCTGGTGCATTTGGGCTGGCAAGGAGGAGCAGACGGGCAGGGTGTACACTTCTAGAGGTGTTCTGGCACTTTGTTGTACGTCGCTCTGGATAAGAGGGTCTGCCAAATGCCATTTATTTAATGTAATGTAATGTTTTCATTTGGACAATACGCCGGGCAAGCTTACCCTGCTGAAAAACGAAAACAGCTCAAGCTAGGTTTTGAAAAAGAGCTGGTAGCTGGTTGACCAGTTCAGTCCAGCTCCATACTCAACTTGGTTTGAGCAGCTCAGGCTGTGTATTGAAACGGGTCATTTCAAGCTGGATGCTACACCAGGGCAGTCAAGTGCAGGAGAGTATTTGAATCCAAAACAAATACTGTTTGAACCCAGGCCCGCTTCCGAACCCGTCTCTCTCCTTCTCCTCCCCGACCAGATCCAGGCTCCTGGGTCACAAATGCGGTTTGATGGCGAGGAGGTGAAGGCCTTCATCCAGGCTCACCTGCCGGGGGCACGTTTGAAGGAGGGGGATGTGGGAGATGTGGTTTACTCCCTGCCCCCCTTTGGCTCACACAACGCCGAGGCCTACCACACCCTGCTGACCGGCCTGGACCAGAACCTGGAGGCCCTGCAGCTGGGCTGCTACGGGATCTCAGACACCACCCTGGAGGAGGTAAGATCTGGGAGATGTGCACACACACGCACTGATACACACACTCACAAACACAGTCACACACACACACTCACGCACACGCACAGACACACGCACGCGCACACGCACAGACACACACACCCACACATACTCACGCACACGCACAGACACACACATACTCACGCACACACACAGACACACACACACAGACACACACACACAGACACACACATGCACACGCACATGCCCATACACACACACACACACACACTCATGCACAAATACACACACACACACACACACACACACACACACACACACACACACTCATGCACACTCACACACACGCGCACACACACACACACACACATATAGCCCTGTCAGGAGTGCAGGGTGTGAGCTGGGTGTATGTCTCTCCAGGTCTTTCTCCAGCTGACGCGGGAGGAGACGGAAGCTGGAGGTCAGCTGACAGGACCCCAGGCTGACTCCGTAGTGGACCTCACCGCCTCTAGGGACAGCCTGCCTGAGGAAGGAAGCGTCACTGGAGACAAAGAAAGTAAGTGATGTGTGTGTGTGTGTGTGTGTGTGTGTGTGTATGTCTCATATCTCACCTCCACACTCACCCCCACTCCAGAGGACACCAATCAGTTCAATCTCAAACTCAACTCCCTGCCTTTCTAAATTTCAGCCTGAAGGATCCATTTCACTTGCATCATACTGCGGGAGCTAGTGCTGCTCTATCCTCCATTTTAGCTCGTCTTTAAAGGCCCTCTCAGTCATTTTGGTTGCTTTTAAAATGCCTCACCTCCTCTTCCCCTGTTCTCCCCCCAGCTCTGACGGGGTCCTCCACCGTCCGTGGCTTGGCGCTGTTTGGCCAGCAGGTGGCGGCCATGTTGATAAAGAGGGTACACCACTCGCGGCGGGACTGGAAGGGGCTTCTCTCCCAGGTCCTACTGCCCGTCCTGTTTGTCATCGCCGCCATGGGCCTGGGTTCCATCAAGAACGACCTGCAGTACTTTCCCAAGATGGCGCTCTCCCCGGCACTCTACCGCACCGGCAATCAGTTCTCCTTCTTCAGGTCAGCCACCATAGACGTTTGCTCGCGCTGCGCAATGCATTGCGGGAACCGCGTGTCCTCCAACATGCCTCAATTTGATCACAAATTGTCAGAGGTGATGAATCCAGGTTCGGAAAGTAAAAAATCCTTTCCCGCATTCTGTTCCAACCACCTGGATTTTCTAATTAGCACAATTCTTCAGCCAGAAGGTAGAACTAATTTGTGAAATCCGTAGTATGAGTTTGTGAGTGGAAAAAACACTTGGCAGGACTTTTTCTCTTTGACCCCTGGAGTTTTCTCCCATGCAAACTGTTTAGGTAGTTTAGTGATTCGGTATCAATATAGTATTTCCTAAACAAAATCATCTCATTTGTTGCTTTTTGACGAGTGGTTTATTAAAGTGTCCGGTCCATTAGCAATTAAATTACGGGACCTTTAAAAAAAAAAAAAAAATTTCCACCAAAATCTGTCCATTTTGGTGGAATAGGGAAGTGTCCGTGTTATGCGGGTGCCGTACAGTAGCGCTGAAGTCGTGTGAGTGTGTGCGTGGCACTTACAGGCTGCCCTCTTGTTGACAGCAATGCGAATGCCAACTCCAGCCGCCTGGCCGACATCATGATGTCCTTCCCCGGACTGGACAACACCTGCCTGGATGGGGGAGGCGAGGCGTGAGTATAGCGCCCCTAATGCTGGGACGGAGGGGGCCCAAAGGGCGGCCTGGAGCATAGTGGTTAAGGTCCGTGACTGGGACCCGCAAGGTCGGCGGCTCGATCCCTGGTGTAGTCACCTGGGGAGGATTGTCTCCTGCTTAGTCTAATCAACTGTCCGTCGCTCTGGATAAGAGTGTCTGCCAAATGCCATTGCAATGTAATGGTTATTGTAAATGAGAGATAGACTGCGATGACTTCTTATACTGTAATAAGTTCATGGCTATTCTTGAGTTTGGCTCGTGAAGAGAAATGTTTGCCTTTCTCTCGCTGAACTTCTGCCACTCCACAGATAGCGGATTTGAGTGGGCGTCTGTGCCAGACACGCAAAAGATCCGAAAACCCTATTAAAGAACAAATACTGCCCTTTCTCTATCTCTCTCTCTCTCTCTCCCCGCCACCCTCTGCATATTCCCTATTCCCATCTCTCTCTGTCTCTCACACTCTCTTTCTTCACCCTAGCTTCCACTCAGCGCTATAATGACATACAGCATGCATATAAAATACATCACTTTACTGGTTCACTCATTTTTGGAAAGAGCATCTGTATTCTCTAAACACGTTACTGGGTAGATTAAAGCTTACAGTAATGGGTTGTATACCAGTAATGACAACACTTGGAAATGTTGTAAAGTAGTTCTTTGCACCACCTAGCAAGCATGTGCAGATATTGATAAATATAATAAATGGGTAATACATATACCTTCGGTTTGTAAAAGCGTCTAACTGAACGAATGTGCCTTCAGGGTGTGTCCGAGAAAAGCGCAATCTGACGGCAGGTCGAGTGCAAACGGTCCGTTGGCATTTAAACCCTGCCAGTGCAGCAAAACTGAACAGGTGAGTGAGTCTATATTTGGTTTTATTTGTGTTGTGTGTTGGCGATAATATAGCTGACTATTCAGGCACCCCTCCGTCTCCCGCTCCCTGACACCCACAAGTGGGCAGAAGTGTCCCAGGAATGTGGAGTCTGCACCACAGACGGGAGTGAAGTTTGAGTAGAAATTCACCTTATTTCGCTGTTTAAGGGCGGCCTGTAGCGTAGTGGTTAAGGTACATGACTGGGAGCCGCAAAGCCGCAAGGTCGGTGGTTCGAATCCCGGTCTAGCCACAATAATTGATCCGCACAGCTGTTGGGCCCATAACCCCACATTGCTCCCCGGGTGCTGCACTGTGGATGCCCACTGCTCCTAATAGCTAGTATGGGTCAAATGCAGAGGACACATTACCCCACGGGGTTCAATAAGAATATATCCTGTCCCGAATTGAGGAGCCCTTGTGAATGAAGAAGGAACTGAAGAGTGTGGTTGTGTGATATGTGAGTGCAGTGTGACCAGAAGTAAATTTAGCAAGGCTGAGGTTTTAAACTGTGTACTTAGAGTTCTTTCAAAGGCTAACAGTTACCAGAAGGTGCTGCTTCCGGTGGTTTAATGAAGACAGTGATTATGTAAATCTGGTGTAAAATCCAGCTATGACCAGCTTGAAATGACCAGCTACCAGCTGTTTCAAAACTTAGCTTCAGCTTTTTTTTCAGCAGGGGACTACAGCCCTCTGGGAACAGGATATAAAATGCTGGCTCAGATTAGAGTAGAAATGTCTCATTTTTAACTGCTCTTAACCCCTACGGCCCTGTTCTGATGTTCTCGGGTGTGGTTCCAGTTAAAATCCGCTGCTTCTCATGTCCTTTTGAAAATGTCTGCAAGTGGATTTAATGAAATCGCGTTCATGACTGATCTCTGTACTCCACATTTGTTTTAGAGATAAAGCTAAAAACTGTAGGAATTACTTTATTAGGAACACCTGTACACCTACTTATTTATGCGATTATCTAATCTATCTAATAGCCAGAGTAACTCCTGTCTTAATGGTGAGAATGCCCCAGACTTAGGTTTAAGGAGTTGACTGACGCAGTGGAATGTTTAGCTGCATCTCTGCAGGTCTTTTTGTATCATACCTTTGTGTGTGCATGTGTGCATGTGCATGTACATGTACGTGCTTGATTAAGTTTTGAGATGTACACTCATTGGCTATTTCTGGGTCTCAGGTCTGCCCCAAAAATGAGTACCAGCCCCCCCACCAGAAGGCCCCGTCCTCCCAGATTGTCTATAACCTGACGGGCATCAACATCGAGAACTACCTGCTGGCCACAGCCAATGGCTTCATCCGGAACAGGTGAGAGGGAGAATATCCGCCCGTTCTGTACCGGGTACACTCAGAAGTAAGGGTACAGTAGAGGGACATTCGTCTACTGTATTTTCAGTATTTTTTATAAATCATCATCAATCAATCATTTTCTAAGTCTGCCACAATCTGGTACAATACTGTTCTTTTGGGTAGAAATAGACCAGTGTGTAATTGTATAATCTGTACCTTGTATAAACAAAAAAGGTACAAATTAATTATTAATCCAATGGCAAGGGGTACAATGTAATGTGCCTGCAACATGCTTTTGTACCTTTTTTTCATACTTTATTTCTGGCATTATATCAGCTCTGATGTCCCATTTTCTATAAAATTGAAAAGAGAAAGTGATGCTCTTTACTGGTGGCATACAGTGTAAATAATTACTTCTATTTGAACTTAAAAGGCCCAGTGTTTTTACTGTGTTCAAATAGCTGTTGTACTCAGCATTGAGGCTTGGTCATTACGTTTGTGTGTACTGGATCTAAACAGACAGCTAGTGCTGCAGTGTGTCTTGTTTGCCATGCGCCTGGTGCGGTCTGACGTTGTGGTGATATCGGTGAAATGGTGGATGGTTTCACCTGCAAACGTTTGGGTTGCAGATATGGGGGCTTTGACTTTGGATTGCCCCTCCCCACCAACCTGAAAATGGACCTGTTGGATGTGCCAGACAACAGAACTCTGAGCAAGGTAACTCGTTCACTCGGGGTGTTACGGCTGGGGAGGCCTGTAGCGTAGTGGTTAAGGTACATGATTGGGACCCGCACGGTCGGTGGTTCGATCCCCGGTGTAGCCACAATAAGATCCGCTCAGCCGTTGGGCCCTTGAGCAAGGCCCTTAACCCTGCGTTGCTCCGGGGGAGGATTGTCTCCTGCTTAGTCTAATCAACTGTAAGTTGCTTTGGATAAAAGCATCAGCCAAATGAAATGAAATGATTGGTGCAGCTGTTTTCTGTGCCCGGTACCTTCCACAGTACTGGCACAGTAGGAACAGAATATAAGAACACTGTTGGTAAAACTTCATTTTTGCTGTTGTTGCTGTTTGTTTTTTTGTTTTTTAATCTTTATAACTTTATAACAGATTTACTTCTGTTTTATTGATGTTGCCATTACAGTTTTCTGTGGTATTTTAAGATGAGAATAAAATAGTATATACTGTATGAGTGCTTGTACATTTTATAGCAGAGTTTCTGACATATGGGTATGTTTGTGTTTGTGTGTGTGTTTTTGTGTGTGTGTGTGTGTGTGTGTGTGTGTGTGTGTGTGTGTGTGTGTGTGTGTGTGTCTGTTCTCAGGTGTGGTATAACCCAGAGGGACACCACACCATGCCTGCTTACCTGAACAGCCTCAACAACTTCATCCTGCGCTCCAACCTCCCGAGTGACAAGGAAGCAGAGCAATACGGTGAGCCACACTGCCCCTCTCTACTGCCACCTGCTGGCCATGGGCGGTAAGCCCATGCAGGGCAAATGCCTGGTCCGGTTTTATATCCACCACCTGTCATAAAGTACTATAAACGCACTGCTCCAGGATTCAGTACAGCCTAGGACCCATTTAGTCTCTACTCATATATATCTGCACCACACTGCATCAGACTGATTCAAGGTGGATTAAACCAGTTAGATACAGACGAGCAGAATCGTTTGGGCAAGATTGCATGCAGTGTGTTCACGTATTTGTCCTTCGGGTCACAAGTGCAATCTCCCCAATACCAAGTGCAATTCCACTGAAAGAGTGCAAAGCCCTGACCCCTATTTCTCAGTGTCCCCTCTGTAGAGGACCTCATTGGCATGGTGGGAGGCTCAGTCCGGTGTTTGACTTGTGATACCGCATCCTCCTGTTTAAACCCTTTTAAGGTGTGAGATCACAGATACGCGATCTTAGAATGTTCTCAACTCGGCGTTCTAATGCTGATGTCACAATCACTGCTGGTGATGGAAAGCAACCGATAGAATTTAGAATTTATAATAGGTTTCCATTCCAACCAATCGCTTAAGCAGCTGATTTCACTCGTTAGTTCTCTCCTCTCTGGCTCACTGGTTAATTACTGGAATCAGTTGGTGTAGTGATTGATGTGAATGAAAGCCTGCTTACTCATGGCCCTGGGTTAAGGCAAAACAGAGCTGTTTACGAAGGAGTTCCACTTCTGAAATTGCATTGTGCCCCGGTCTTATCTTGACACACGGGGTTAGTGGCTGTGTTGGTTTTTCTGCGTCTCAGTTAGATTAATACGATTGTAGAGTCAATAAAGACATTGGGGGGGGGGGGAAATGCAATTATGCAGAGGTGGCCTGTGGAATGAAGTCAGGCGAAAATAAG
Source organism: Conger conger (assembly GCF_963514075.1). Taxonomy (NCBI): domain Eukaryota; kingdom Metazoa; phylum Chordata; class Actinopteri; order Anguilliformes; family Congridae; genus Conger; species Conger conger. Next base: position 77,188,056 of record NC_083762.1, read on the forward strand.
TGGGCGGATTACATTACATAGGTCTCAGAGGATTATTGTGTGATGCTGGTCAGTTTAAACTTGTGTACGGACAAATGGCAAAATGGCACGTCAAAAAAATGCTAAATGGAATCAATGTCTTTTTTTAAATTCAAATAAATGCTCCCATATGAATCTGCAGCACCGGTGTTTAATGTATTCTGGTTTGAATGTTTGAAATGGCTTCCTAATCACCTGATACTCACATATCAGAGATGCAGTTGAAAGATACTGGCATTTTCATGTTTCTATCATGACTATAAAACATGAATCACTGTCTTTCTGGGATGTGAAGTTCTGCCCCAGAAATGTTGAGGACATGGACATCCATGTGTAGCGTCTCATTGTCCTTTGAAAAGTGACCTTAAAATGATCTGTTTGTGATTCTGTCCCCTGCAGCCATCTCTGTGTCCAGCCATCCTTACCCTGGCCAGACACAGGAGGAGGACGCCATGTAAGAGCCACCGCAATCTCTGTCTGCTCTGTATGAGTGTCTCTCTGTCTGCTCTGTAGAGTGTCTCTCTGTCTGCTCTGTGAGTGTCTCTCTGTCTGCTCTGTATGAGTGTCTCTCTGTCTGCTCTGTAGAGTGTCTCTCTGTCTGCTCTGTGAGTGTCTCTCTGTCTGCTCTGTATGAGTGTCTCTCTGTCTGCTCTGTGAGTGTCTCTCTGTCTGCTCTGTAGAGTGTCTCTCTGTCTGCTCTGTATGAGTGTCTCTCTGTCTGCTCTGTATGAGTGTCTCTCTGTCTGCTCTGTATGAGTGTCTCTCTGTCTGCTGTGTGAGTGTCTCTCTGTCTGCTCTGTATGAGTGTCTCTCTGTCTGCTCTGTATGAGTGTCTCTCTGTCTGCTCTGTATGAGTGTCTCTCTGTCTGCTCTGTGTGAGTGTCTCTCTGTCTGCTCTGTATGAGTGCGCCGTCTGTGCACAGATGTCTGTCCGTCTGCCTGTTATCTGGGGCAGCACTTGTCGTGTAGCTGGACAGTACTGGCAGCGGGAGAAGTGTGGGATTTTGATGACACCGGTTCTCTCTGTGTTCCGTCGATGACAGGATCCGGAGTCTGGTTTACATCCTGGTGGCGCTCTGCATCCTGACGGGCTACTCCATCATGACGGCCAGCTTCGTCATCTACGAGGTCCAGGAGCACCACAGCGGCTCCAAGGGACTGCAGCACATCTCTGGCATCGGGGAGCCCTTCTACTGGTCCGTCAATTTCCTCTACGACATGGTGAGCTGCATCCCCTTTACTTCCACTGCAGCGTGGTGCATGGTGACTACACTCTCCCTGGCACCTACTGCAATACCTGTACTTAATTTTGAAAGTCCTGTAGTTTGTAGGTATTCTATGGCCTATCTCTGCTTAGTCACCGCCCTTCTTAAATCCTTTACCATCCTCCATCTTGTTTCAGCTAGTAATCTGACATGCCTCCACTCAATGGCATGCAGAGGGTTATGAGGGGTGTTTGTGTGTGGGTGGGGCGGTGGAATAGTCACTGCTGTAGGTGTGTGTGTATGTGTGGCGTGTAATAGTCACTGGTGTAGGGGTGTGTGTGTGTGTGTGTGTGTGTGTGTGTGTGTGTGGCGTGTAATAGTCGCTGGTGTAGGGGTGTGTGTGTGGCGTGTAATAGTCACTGGTGTGTGTGTGTGTGTGTGTGTGGCGTGTAATAGTCACTGGTGTAGGGGTATGTGTGTGTGTGTGTGTGTGTGTGTGTGTGTGTGTAGGGGTGGTCCTTCATGCTGTCTCTCTCTCTCTCTCTCCAGGCTCTGTACATGATTCCCGTGACGATCTCCATCGCCATGATCGCTGCGTTCCAGCAGCCGGCCTTCACCAGCCAGAAGAACCTGGGCGCGGTCGCGCTGCTGCTGGTGCTCTTCGGGTTAGTACTCATTGGCTGAGGAGGTGAGGTAGAGCAGTCGTCTGGCAGTCAGAGGGTTGCCGATTCGATCCCCAGCCCCGGGTGTCTCGGTGTCCCGAGCCACCCAACCTGCAAACGCCCCTGACGAATGGTGGGCGCCCTGCATGGCAGTCTGTGTGGGTGCAAATGGAGGGCATCCATTCTAAAGCCTCATCTTATTTTCTGGAAAAAGCACAATATAAATGCAGTCCATTTACCATTTACACACCCCAGCACCACCTCAGCGGTCATTCTGGAAACTTATATCGTCAAAACTCAGTTTACCCAGAACTTCACCTTGCATAAAGCTTTCTCTGTGTGTAACACAACTCACTCTTTAGGTGCCGTGACATCACATTACATTATTGCCATTTGGCAGACACTCTTATCCAGAGCGACATACAGTTGTTTAGACTAAGCAGGAGACAAGTCTCCCCTGGAGCAATGCAGGGTTAAGGGCCTTGCTCAAGGGCCCAGCGGCTGTGCGGATCTTACTGTAGCCAAACCGGGATTGGAACCACCGACCTTGCGTGTCCCAGTCTTTTACCTTAACCACTACGCTACAGGCCGCCCCCGACATCCCGCTTACCTGGGCTGGGACTTCTTCAGCAACATGGCAGATGCACGTCATATCCTCCGCATCCCTGGCAATTCCATTAAGTTATGTCCCCCATACGGGGCATGAGTCTCTGGCCTTAGTAATGTGGTGATTGGTGATGGGCAGCCCCAGTGCAGTGCAGTCATATATTTGATTTCAGTCGTATGTTTTACTATGCCGAAACCTTCACGAGAAGGTTATTAAAATAAACTATCTTGTTATTCACTGCAACATGTTTTGTCATCAGACACTTGTAATATGTATGAAGAAATGAGGAAGTTCTTGGACTCCTTCTGGCAGATCTCAGGAGGATTAAACGGTGTCTCTACAATGATCCTTTCCATCACACAAAGTTCCTATACCTCCTTTTTACATATTTTTGTCTGTGGCAATCCGACCTCTCACTCTTCAAACATCAACATGCGGTAATCCCTTCGGAAAGCTGTCGGTCAATGGACATTTCTGCCGTGCTTAAGGGGTGGCGTGACAGTTCTTTAGGGTGTGCCCGGGATTTTCAGCTGAGCGAATGCACACCCGTACATATGAGAAGGTCAGAGAGATTAACAGTCAAAGGCACCCTTTTGTTTGGTGAGAAATGCGGTTGAGGTTTTTTTGTAATGGCGCCTGGAGGTCGGCAGTGATGGGAAGATGACGCTGTGCTGATTCTCCCGCAGGTGTAATGAGCTCAGAGTCTCTGGGGCTTTCAGCTCCTCAGAAACACATCTGTCACCCCCCCCCCATTCATCAACCCCCAGCCTAAATCTCCCCAATGAATAACCACCCCGCACACAGGGCTGTCCGCTCCGCACTGCCCTCACCTCTGCGTGTTTCATCGCTTTTGTTCTGAGCCTGGTGGTCCCAATCTGAAAAAAACTAAATCACTCTCTCCCCCTCTCTCTCTCTTTCCCCCCCTCTCCCTCTCTCTCACCCCCCTCGCTATCTCTCTCTCTCCTTCCTTCGCTCTCTCTCTCAATCGGTCTCACTCATTCCCTCTCTCTTTTGCTCTCTTGCCTTCCCTCCCTTGCTCTCTCTCTCCTTCCCTCTCTCTCTCTTCCCCTTCTTTCAAACAGAACCACATGCAGACACAAATACACATTAATTATCTCTTTCTCTCTCCTTACATACAGAACGACATGCACACACACTGATTATTTTACATGCTGTCCTCTGTCTTTCCCCTTCTCCCTCTATCTCTCCCTCATCACACACACACACACACTTGTCTCGCTCAGTCTCTGTTTAAACACATCTTTTCTCTTGACCTCAGCACCCCAATCACCCAGAGTAATGAATAAAACAAGAAAGGAAACGGATGAGTTTGCCTCGTTGCGTGATGAAGCTGTTCATCTTTAAGCTTCTTAGCTTTGTTTCCTCTTTGTCGCTGACGTTGTTTTCTGTATACTGTTTTGTTATTTTGTTTACATGTTCCATTCATCCTAGATTAATTAAACCCATAAAGAATTAGTGTTTCCGAATACCAATGTCTTTGATTTGCAAGAGCAGGGCATATTCCTCTTTGTGTTGCTAAATCTGTCCCCGCTTTGAAAACCAGTATCTATAATGCTAGTATTCTTTATAGCGTGCCTCGACTGTTCAGTCTTTATTTCAAGAACCAAAATATCAAGAATGATTGACAGAATGGCTTGATGACTAATCCCTTGCAATGATGATCTTCAGTGCAGAATTGTGGATTAGGATTTGCAGCAAAAAGGTGCATCTGTTTTAATGGTTCAATTCACTCAAACAAGAAAGCAAAAAATATATATAGATAAAGTCTGACATGCTATCCTGGATTCAGTTTAAGCTGGATGATTAAACACTTGCTTAAACACAAATTTAAGCAAGATGGAGACATTCTGTATTCTGTGAGGGTCAAGTTGTACGGGAAGGATGTCATATGACTTCATTCCTGGTTCTGGTGGGCCGCAGGGTGAGCTGGTTTTTGTTGTTTTTGTTGCTACTCAAAGTACACATTTAACTCACCTGGTTTCTTGGACCTGAAATGGTTGCTGATAATAAGGCCCCGCAGGACTGGGAATGGTGGCGGTCACTGCTGTATGAGAACCTGGTCATAGCTTGTTGGGAAATGATAGTTCTGCTTTTCCCTCGTCTTTTGAGACTGGTATGGTGTAGCTCAAGGTCACATCAAGTCACAGTTTTCCAGGTCCGAGAACTGCTGGTTTTTCCCACCCTCCCATTAACCTGGGAGGCAGGTGCGAAGACAGTCTGGCCAATCGGTAGCACTAATCTTGCAGCTAATTACCTTGGAGAAAAGAAAACCTCTTCGTTCCATCATTATTGTCAGTTCTCTTCATTTCCTGCCATAACCTCTGACCTCTGGCCTGTCTGTTCTCAGTTTCTCCACGTTCCCCTGGATGTACCTGCTGTCGGGGGTCTTCAAAGATGCCGAGATGGCGTTCATCAGTTATGTCTGCATCAATCTGTTCATCAGCGTCAACACCATCATCTCCACCGCCGTGGTCTACTTCCTGTGGCAACTTAACCAACAGGAAGAGGTGAGGGCGGGTGAAGTGGTGGGGACTTCACACACGGAACCACCTGATTGGGCAACGGGAATGGAAATGCAGAGTATGCTCGCAAGACCTCTTGCAGCTGGTGAATTCAAACCGACAGTGCCTGATTTATGTCATAGAACAATTAGGGGCCTGTAAACCAGTTTGGGTCAGTTCGGAGTGGTATCTCACACCTGGCAAATGGTGATGTTAAGACCTACAGTAATGTTTTTCTTATGATTTGGTCCCAATCTGAAAAAAACGAAATCATTCTCTCCCTCTCTCTCTTTCCCCCCTCTCTCTCCTCCCTCTCTCCTCCCTCTCTCCCCCCTCTCTCTCCCCCCTCTCCCCCCTCTCTCCCTCTCTCTCTCCCCCCCTCTCTCCCCCTCTCTCTCTCTCTCTCTCTCTCTCTCTCTCACAGAGCATACACGAGGTGTACAGGATGCTAAGCTGCGTGTTCCTAGTGTTCCCGCAGTTCAGCTTCGGTAATGGACTGATGGAGCTGGCACGGGTGAACATGCAGGTGCAGATTCTGAGTGCCTACGGCGTGGACGCCTACAAGGACCCCTTCGCCCTGGACGTCCTGGGCTGGATGTTCCTGTCCATGTTCCTGCAGGGGGCGCTGTGCTTCACACTGCGGCTGCTCCTCAACCGCTGGCTGATCCGCAGACTCAGGTAGGGCCTGCAGGTGCCCTCAGGGTAGGGCCTACAGGTGACCTCAGGGTAGGGCCTACAGGTGACCTCAGGGTAGGGTCTACAGGTGACCTCAGGTAGGGCCTGCAGGTGCCCTCAGGGTAGGGTCTACAGGTGACCTCAGGCCACCGCACACCTGGGTCAGATACGCAACTCTTTTGATACGCAATTCTGTGCTCGACTGATCTTGCCTGGTGCAATTGAGCCAACCAAGAGCACCAGAAGGTGGGGTTTGCACTTTTTGAAATCTATTTCCCTAAAATAGATTTTAGAGCTAAAGCCTCCTTTGTTATTATATCTACACTCAATAAATATGAAGTACATATCTACAACCACTACCGTTACCAAATCAATTTCTAGTCCTATTCTAATTTCCAAATCCAATCCACGAAAGTCTTCATAGGTCCTGATACACCAGACAATCTCAGTAAAGCACAGAAAAGTATTTAAATCCGAAACGATTGTGTAATTTAATTGTTTCTCACCTACTGGGGCAACATGGCTCAGGCAGTAAGAGCAGTCGTCTGGCAGTAGGAGGGTTGCCGGTTCGATCCCCTGCCCGGGCTGTGTCGAAGTGTCCCTGAGCAAGACACCTAACCCCCAAATGCTCCTGATGAGCTGGTCGGGGCCTTGCATGGCAGCCAATCGCCATTGGCGTGTGAGTGTGTGTAATAATGGGTGAATGAGAAGCATCAATTGTACAGCGCTTTGGATAAAGGCGCTATATAAATGCCGACCATTTACCATTAAGATTTACCATGTGGCGTTCCTGGATACTTGTTTGGAAGACGCGCTTACTCAGATGGTCTATGGTTCACACGCTCTCCAGTTTCATATGGTATAAATGCCAACCATTTACCATTAAATTAACCAACGACCTAATTCACAATTACAACTACGTAATCCCGCCCGCGTCCCCGTGCTCCGCAGGAGGCTGGTGTGTCGAAAAGCGGTCCCGAAAGCGGGCGTGGAGACGGAGACGGAGGACGAGGACGTGGTGGAGGAGCGGGAACGTGTGGTCAGCGGGGGGGCCAGCGCTGACCTCCTGCAGGTCAGCCAGCTCAGCAAGGTGTACCAGCACCTGAACCGCAAGGTGCACGCGGTCAAGCAGCTGTCCGTGGGCATCCCCGCGGGCGAGGTGAGAGCGCATCGGACACACTCCTTTCATTCTGCAATCTGTGACTTTTACTTTTCCTAGTGACATTGTTTTGTTTCACTTTCTTGACTCTTTGTTGTCTGTGCTTGACATTGCGGGTAATGTGTGTTTGAGATGTATATTTTATCTCCACACAATAGACAAAACAATAACTTGCAATCGCATTATTCTCCAAAGAATGGCCCTCTTCTTTGTAATATCGTGACTCCACATTATCCACAGTCCCATAATGTGTCGAAGATCCACTGAAGATGGCATAAAGGGAGCATGAGAGCTGGAGCTCTTACTTGACTGGCTTGTGCCTGGAGAAAGGCACTCCTCACTGGATGTTAACTGCGATAGATTTTTGTAGAGAGTCACTTACGAGATATCAGGGGATTCGTACTTCCAATATGTTTTTCTTGGTCTCCCCTGGGTATATTAGGGTTTTAAGTGACTGCTTCATTAAACCCGAGGTGGAAGATTTATCTCTTCACCAGTGAATCATAACAGCCGCCCCATTTCACTGATGGGTCCATCAGCACTTCAGGCGGTTATGTGGTCGTATAGCCTTTGTACACGACAGAATACTGCACGGCGGGAATCCATCATTTGAATTATTTAGGTCTATCTGCAGACGGGGGTGTTTTAAGATGTCAAGCTCTATATTTTCTAACCCCTTGGCATTGCACTGTTACAGTGCAGTGCAGCCATTTAATCTATTATATAGAAAAATGACACAACAAAAAGTGTTCCCGCGATAATAAATGTATTTCTTTATACAAACGTCTGACAGAACCACATGATTCTACGCCACTAAATTATTCATAGTAATTCATATTGTGTCATATCCGCCGGTTCAGACAGCTCTGTTCATTCAGACTGTCATTTTTAGCTGAAGTGCAGACCTAGGTCAAATTCAGTACGTAATTTCTTTGGACTCAAGTACTTTTGATTGTGATTGATCTCGCCTGGTGCAATTGAGCCATCCATGAGGACCAGGAGGCGGGGCTTGCACATTTTGAGAGCATTTAATTGGTCCCAGTACTCCAGACCAGTTCAGTGAAGCGTAGGAAAGTATTTGAATGAAAGCCGATTCTGTATTTGACCCCGGCATGCTGGAATGCTGCCTGGGCGTAACGCGGTTGCGGGACTCACCCCTCCCTGTCTCCTCTCCAGTGTTTTGGGCTTTTGGGAGTCAACGGCGCTGGGAAAACCACCACCTTCAAGATGCTGACGGGAGACGTGAGCCCTACTGACGGCGTGGCACAGATCCGGGACTGGGACGGGTACGAGATCGCCTACCCCGAAAACCAACACCCCTACAGCTTAATATCACACCCGCAAACACTGTCCTACCCCTTTACCACTCTGCGACCGCGCCTGTAGCCTCCAACACACAACCCTGTACCCTTCACAGGTTTACAAATGTCCCATATCCTGTTCAGGGCTCTACTGTGCCCCAATTTCAGGCGCTTATGCTTTTGAAAATGTGACAATCGACGTTTGCTTACTGGAATGACCACTTCTACTCATTGGGATGCATTAGTGTGCCTCTATAGAAGCTGGAAGAAATGATAAGGCGGAACACTGCTGTTGAATATGCTTGACATTGTAGGAAAATCTTTTAGCTTTTCTAATGCCCGCTAGCACTGCGTAGCAATATTATGACAAGGATCACAACATGATTCCTAGCTACCTTTTCATAGGTAGCTGTAAATACGTCTTATCCTTTAGAGTCTCCTCCATTGTACGTCGCTTTGGATAAGAGCGTCTGCTGAATGCCTTGTAATGTAATGTTATGTAATGAGGACTTGGACCAGTGAAGACCACACTGGCCCTGCCAAATATGTTTCTCCAACGCTTCAGACGACATTATGATTGAAGTATGATTGATTGAAAGTTAGAGCAGCACTAGCTTCTGCGATATGATGTATATGCGAGTGAAACTAGTCTTTCGGGGGGACTTTTGAAGGGGCGGGGAGTCGATTGGACTGAAATATGTCAAATGGGGAGTAAGATCCTTTCACGGGCCGCAGTGTGAAAGGATATTGATTGCCGGGGATCGTCGTACACGCCCACTGGTACACGATGATGTAAAATCTAGATTCAAATCATTTTCCAGGAAGTGGATGGAAAATGATCAATAGGTCAGTAGGTAAGAACAGTCATCTGGCAGTCGGAGGGTTCAATCCCCTGCCCTGGGTGTGTTGCAGTGTCCCTGAGCAAGATGGCTAACCCCCAATTGTTCCCAATGAGCGGGTTGGTGCCTTGGATGGCAGCCTGTTGCCGTTAGTCTGTGTGTGTGGTGTGTGTGTGTGTGTGTGTGTCTGTGTCTGTGTCTGTGTCTGTGTCTGTGTCTGTGTCTGTGTCTGTGTCTGTGTCTGTGTCTGTGTCTGTGTCTGTGTGTATAAGTGAATGGGAGGCCTCAATTGTAATTGTAAAGGGCTTTGGATAAAAGTGCTTTGTGAATGCAGCCCATTTGCCATTTCCCATGAAGAACTGAAAGGTTTTGATTTCAGCTTATCTTTAAAATCTCTCTTTGTGTGTGTGTGTGTGGGGACCCTGCAGACGGATGGTGGACCTCATCGACTGCAGGAACGAGGGCATCAACATCGGGTACTGCCCTCAGGTGGACGCGCTGGACGACCTCCTGACCGGAGAGGAGCACCTGTACTACTACTGCCGCATCCGGGGCATCTCCAGGAGGGAGACGGGCCGGGTACGAGGGAGACCGCGCCCGCTTTTTTCACGCCCCGGGAAATCCGTTCACGTGCTAGCGAATCCCGGCTACGCGCCACCCCACCGTGACCTTCTGCAATTGCGAACAGCAATGTAATAGATATTAAATATCGGCTTGCCAATCCGTACCCTCGGTTTTGCGAAGGCAAACTGAACACAGGGATTGCGAAACTGGGGGGACAGGTTGGCAAACCGAGCGCATGGTTTACTAAACTGAGGGGGGGGGGGGGGGGGGGGTTTCACCTGGGATGACTAGGGGGGGGGCTCCGTATGACAATGTACATTTAGGCCTACGTACTGGATGTGTTAGTCACATCAGGCCTTCCATTTTCACATACTGCGTGCTTAATCTTAGTTTGACGTAATCAGTGTAAAAATAGGTCTTAACGGTGAGATGGGGCTGGATGTTCTACCGGGCCAGTGCGTCTGGTGAAGGCCCACACTTATCTGGAAACGGCAGCCGGGGCTTACGACAGCCGGAGCCTTCGCCGTGACGTGAGAAAGCGTGGCGAAATTGACTCAGGGCTGCAGCGGTGAGCTGCCAAGGCGGGCGTGAGCCCCGTTTTGAAAACGCCAAACCGCTTTCAAGCGGATGAGAATACGCAACGGGTGATGACGATGCCGTCAGAATTCTCTTAACATTCTCGCAATATCGTTTTCATACCGCAAAGTGTAGTAGGGAACGATACGGGCTTAGGGTTAGACGACCGAGCCTTTGTCTGGTTCTCCGCGTGCTGTTTTCTGGGGCAAACTCGAGAGGCAAAGTATTGATGCCATCAGTCTGGCGGCAGAAGACCTCTAAAACTCTAAAAAGTCTCTTCACACATCCAGGCCACGGCACAAAAACATGGCATCGTCGAAGCCGCCGTTTGTGCCATCATCTTCGGTTCCCGCCCCAATTTATCTCGCTCCCCTCTCACACTTCTACCAGGAGTTTTGCTTTTAATGGGGAACATTACCTCCAATTACCGTCAGCACTGCTGACAACGCTAAGTGCTGGCAGCTCCCAACTGTGAAGATACGAATCCGACAAAGAGATTACCGCGACGCTGCTAATTGCCGTCATTACTGGCATTGTTGTGAAGCAAAATGGAATAATAAGGGTGATGGTGATAATGGGAATGACATCAGCATTAGTTAATTCGCAGGGACAAGTTTATATTTAGCCCATCTGTCTGCTCACGATAAAATGGAGGGAAATTAGAGATGTTCTCTGGTCGCACTCCCTCTCACTTTTAATGAGGCCCGTTGTTTCGAGGCAACAAGAGAGGCAGAGTGGAGATCCTGTCGAGATGCCGGGCGACCGGTAAACACCTGGCGACGGTGCGGTGTTGCAGCCGGGTGGCGGGAACGTGTGGTTGTGCAGCTTCGCGTTGGCCTCGCAGTTGTGAGGCATTATGACTCAGGTCTCGAGTCTCTTTGTGTACACTAGTGCGGACGTGTCTGCCGCTGATGTGCTGGCAGTTATTTTTATTCTCTGTTAAAGGAGAGCAGGCAGTCTGCCATCTGTATGTTGTAGGTTTATTCAGATGGGGGCGGGGAAGCAGAGGGAGTTAAGTGTGGAAATGGGATCACGGTATAGGAACTGTATGGGGGGATTTGTGTATTGGCTGCCCTATAGACCGTGCTGTTCTCTCACTCTCTGCATTGCCCATTTCACTCTCAAAAAGGATGTGCTGATGTCCAACACAATTTTTGTGTTACTTTCAACACATTTTCATGTCAAGGTTATGACTTTTGTGTAACAATTATACAAAATATGGATGTATTTACCATATACTGTGTTGATGGTAAAACAAAATGTGTTGTCTTTTACTAGACATGGAGGTGTGCTTTAAAAATGACACGCTGTGTGCTCATTTAAACATATCTATTTTGAAAGTGTTTTATTGTTTTTTTTTTAAAATCAATCACCACTAATCATGTGACCAGAAAACATCCCCCACTTTTTTGGGGTCCTGATCCCTGACTTCTCCCCAGCTGAGTTGTGTCATTCCCCTCCCTGCCTCTAGGTGGTGAACTACCTGCTGAAGAAGCTTGAGCTGGGCTCACACAGGCACAACACCAGCCTGAGCTACAGCTGTGGGACCCGCAGGAAGCTGTCCACCGCTTTGGCTCTGATCGGACACCCCCAGATCCTGCTGCTGGTGAGAGACCCCCCGCCCCCCTCAAAACAAAACCTCCCCCAGCCTAACCTCCCCACTCCCCTGCCCTGACCTCCACAATCCCCCAGTCAGAGCCATTAGTACTGATGTACTAAAAACTTTAGTAGGAGCAAAACCTTATAGCACATACACACAACTAAGAACACAACCAATAGTGTAAACGTAGTGTTGGTGATGTTTTTGGTCATACACATGCTGAAGGCCTTCAGGTACATCAGGCCCTTAACGTGCTATCATTGGAAACGTCTGCTAACAGGCCTCTAGCTCTTGCTGGAGAAATATTAAGCGGTGTGCGAGAGGCACACACATCCCTCGGCCTTAATTAGGTGCTGAACAGGTCAGCAGTTAAACCGGCGCTACGGTAAACAACAGTCCACCCGCTGCCACGGCTCCCCTTCGGTAAATTCACTGCACCGAAGTAAGTGATGTTTCAAGCACACGGGCCCTCCATCAGACAACTGCCTGCTGGAGAAACGCTCCTTCAGTCGGACTGAGTAATCCCACGGTGGGTGGGCAGACAAAGGCAGAAGGGCTATCGGAGACGACGTGTTCCAGTACCCCCTCAGTCAGTTTCTCTCACCAGATAGATTGTGCATGCTTGCACAGAGAGTATTCCTGAAAAAGACCATTGATGTAGAAGACATTCAGGTGAGCCATCAAGGCCCCACTTTAGACCCGCTGTCTCAAATCAAATCAAAGTTATGTATATATTGTTGTGCACTTTGAAAAAACGCAGAAAATGCACACAAAGAAAGCCACAGGGTTACAGTGGAAACACTGGAGAGACGGATGAATAGGAAGGAAATTTGGGAGTGGCTGAACTGAATAGAGGAGCTCATCCTGATCAATTCAGGGGGTGGAACAGGGGTGGGCAATTCTGGTCCTGGAGGGCCGGTGTGTATGCAGGTTTTTCCCCTCGTTGAATTAGCTTGTCTGTATACACCAGCAGTGGTTCACTCGCAAATTAGATCACCCTGCAAATGTTTCATATAGCAACACAAGAGTAATCTTCGCCTGCCATTCCTTCGTGTATCAAGAAATGTAGCAAAAAAGTAAGATGGCATAAAGGTTAGGTTTATTTACTGTCTGTAATTAAGGCCAGAAGTTGGCATGGAAACTTGAAAGAAATATGGCCCTCGTTGTTCACCTCTGGTGCGGATTCATGATCACCAACGCTGTCGGTCAATTATTCAAATCAGAACACCTTCTCCTTCGATGTCTGGTCAGAAAACATGGTAGTGTTTTGGAGGCATGAAATTGCGTATGACGGCTGTCCCGCATGCCTGAGCCGATCGTAGATGAGCCTGTGCCCCTCACACCTTCGCTCTGCCCCCCCAGGATGAGCCCAGCTCAGGCATGGACCCACGGACCAAGCGCCACCTCTGGAGGATCATCTCGGAGGAAGTGCGGGGGAAGTGCGCCGTGGTTCTGACCTCACACAGGTACGGTGCTGCGGCTCGCATTGCGGTACAGTGATGTAGCTGATGCTTTTTAGACTAAGCGACTTACAGTTGATTAGACTAGATTAAGAGCAAGGGACAGTCCCTCCTCCTGGAACAATGTGGAGTTAAAAACCTTGCTTAAGGACTGAACAGTTGTGCTTATTTTATTGTGGCTACACTGGGACTTGAACCAATGACCTTCCAGGTCCCAGTCCAGTTCCCTATAGCCATATAGGCTCTCGCGTGTTGCGGCGTGTGTGTCAGGGCTGCTGAACCAATCGTGTGTGTGTGTGTGTGTGTGTTGCAGCATGGAGGAGTGTGAAGCTCTGTGTACAAGGCTGGCCATCATGGTGACAGGCCAGTTCAGGTGCCTGGGCTCCCTGCAGCACATCAAGAACAGGTCAGTGTCCTATGTCCTATGTCTCTGCTCTAAACCGCACTTACGGCTTTCTCTGTGTCTCTGCGCTAAACAGCACTTACCGCTCCCTCTGTGTCTCTGCTCTAAACCTCACTTACCATGTCCTATGTCTGCTCTAAATCCCACTCAGCATTTCCTCTCTGTCGCCTGTTCTGTCTGTGTATATGCCGTAAACCACACTTACCGCTCCCTCTGTGCCTCTTCTCTAAACCTCCCTTACCGTGTCCTCTGTGTGTGTCGGCCCGAAAGTGCCCTTATCATTCCCTCTGTGTCTCCGCTCTAAACCTCACTAGCCATTTCCATTCTATCTCTGCTCTAAATCCCGCTTACCATTTCCTCTCTGTCGCCTCTTCTGTCTGTGTATATGCTGTAAACCACACTTACCGTTCCCTCTCCGTTCGTATCTGCTCTAAACCACTCTTAATTCGGCTGCCAGAGAAATTGCGCTTTATCTGGCTACACCATTCTGTATTGTTCTGTCCCCTGGACCAAGAATCGCTTCTGCGTCTTTCACTGTGCCAACACCTGCGGTCTTTTTGGGCAGTAAACCACATTACCGGGAGAAATAAAAGACCATTGAATGACTGCGGTGCTTTGCCCCCGCCCCTCAGGTTTGGCAGCGGGTTCACAGTGAAGATGTACCTGGCAGTGGCCTCCAGCAATGCGGACGCCATCACTGACTTCATGCAGCTGCACTTCCCCAGTACCTACCTGAAGGTGAGGTCGCGCGTGGTCGGTCGTGGCACAACCGCAGCAACCCAGCGAGACCACTTCGGTCTGCGGGCTTGTGGTCCCCTCTTTACGAGCACCAGGTGGTCGAGCAGCACGTTCACACCTGTTCTCAGTTCTGACACACAGTTTCAGACTGTACCTAACCAACCCCCCCAATATCCCTCTTGTACCCACTATATATTTAAAAAAGAAATGTTTTTTGTTACAACTACTCTACGTTCCTGTTCCGCTATTTATGGATTGGATGCTTTTCGCTTGTTGAGGAACTTATGCGCTGGTAAATTGCTTTGGATTAAAAGCGTCCGCTAAATGACTAAAATGTAAATGTAAATGTAACAGAGGAGGCAGCAGTGGCCGTGTGAATGCGACTCATCTTTCCTCCTGGCTTTTAGCAAACCATCCTCACCCTTCATAATGATGTCTCTTCTGATTTCACAAAGCGTCCAGTCTGGCCCTGAAAGCCAGAAAATCACAACCTTAAGGGAACCCAGGCCCTTCACACATTATGAAGAATGTAGGGCATTCTGACACTTCCATTAAAATGCCTGTTTTACCACATTTGCAGGGACATACACTTCACCATACTGTTTCAAAACAGATTTAATGAATCAAGTAGTACAAACCTGGAATTATGTTTGCTTACTTGAAAATTTTTAATATTATATAGTAGTATAGTATACACTCAGTGAGCACTTTATTAGGCATTTATTAGACTTATTTTTTAGACTTCTACTGCTGTACCCTATCCACTTAGTTATGATGTGTGTTCAGAGATGCTCTTCTGTATACCACTGTAGTAATGTGTGGTTATTTGCATTACTGTCACCTTCCTGTCAGCTTTGACCAGTCTGACCATTCTCCTCTGACGCATCTCATTAACAATGAGTTTCTGTCTTCAGAACTGCTGCTCACTGAATTTCTTTTTGTTTTTTTGGACCTTGCAAACTCTAGCAACTAGTGTGAAAATCCCAGGAGATCAGCAGTTTCTGAGATACTCAAACCACCCTGTCTGCTACCAACAATCATTTCATGGTCAAAGTCACTTAGATCACCTTTTTTCCCCATTCTGATGGTTGATGTGAACATTAACTGAAGCTCCTGACCTGTATCTACATGACAGTATGTCTTCCACTGCTGCGATTGAAGGGAAAAATAACGGGTCAACATTTAATAACGGGTCAACATCCCGACGCATAGTTTAACAAACATTTGTATAGACCTGTTCCATAAATGATGGTCCTCATGGTCCACGAACTACTGGTTTTCCACCTTCCCTTTACCTGGGAGTATGGCAAATCAGTAGCACTCATTGTTTTGTTAATTACTTTGATTATCCCTGCTGTATAGTGCTCTAGCTGCACATTACACCAGTGGTCTCCAACCCTG
Organism: Conger conger; assembly: GCF_963514075.1. Lineage (NCBI taxonomy): Eukaryota > Metazoa > Chordata > Actinopteri > Anguilliformes > Congridae > Conger > Conger conger. Next base: position 77,203,786 of record NC_083762.1, read on the forward strand.
GTCCTGGGGAGCTTCTGGGTGTGCTGGTTTTTGTTTTCACCACAAAGACAGCACCCTGTTGAGACCCAGGTAACCAGTTGAGGCGAGTTAACTGTAATCAACTCCTTTAATTTATTAATTACAGTACGTGCTCAGTAGCAACATAAACCAGTACACCGTGCGGCTCTCCAGGACCAGGGTTGGAGACCAGCCTTTGGCTGGGGTACCGTTGGCCCCCTGTGCTGTCAGCTCCAGGACTGCGTTGCAGTTGTGGGTTTGGGCGATGCGTGTCCGAGCTTGCTCAGTGCCTGCCTGACCCTCCCCCCCTCCCCACAGGACCAGCACTCAGCCATGGTGGAGTACCACGTGCCGGTAGCCCCCGGCGGGGTGGCTGACATCTTCCGGCAGCTGGAGTCAAACAAAGCCGCGCTGCAGATCAAACACTTCTCCGTCAGCCAGACCACACTGGACGAGGTATGTGAGAGAACTGTGCCCACACTTCATAATAAGGTTCATGAATTGGCAATAACTAGTGCAGTTGTGCACAACTCAATTTACTGTAACTAAGACTAATACATGGATTATTTGTACATTAGCAAACCATAGGGTAAACTTAGAATGAGTTAACCATTAACTAGTACATTTACAATATGGATTAGTATGTCATTATTAATATGAATCCATGATGTACATATACATCAACAAAGCTGTACAGATTACTACATTACTACATTAGTTTATGCCACTTCATGTAACATTATTGTAAAGTGTTACCAAAATTGTATTTAATTTTATAGGTGCTTTATTTATGTTTTATTACTATTTATCAGTAATGCTTTAAATAGTATTATTATTTTTTTGTTATCATTGTTTTGCTGTTAAAACTACTAGCTCTGTGCTTTGAAGCACTTGTGGTGCATCCGATGTACAAAAGGTGCTATATCTATTATTATTTATTATTATTATAGACGTTATTATTTAAATTCCCACTAATTAGATTAGACTGTCACTCAAACCATCACATTGATCCCATCACTAAAGCAAGACTCCTGTGGGAATAACATGAATGCAGCTTTTGCTGCCAGTGATCATTCTGGCTCAATTAGCTAGACACCATCGCCATGTTCACTCGTAGATAAGATCACACTGAAAGGATTTGCATGGGTACACAAGAGGATAGCTTCATCCGCTATCTTTGAGTTTATCATCTGAGCCCTGTGCCTGGGGCCCCCGCTGCCACCTCTGCTCTCCAAGCACAGGAACCAGAAGGTGCCAAGTTTTTGAGGGCCCTCCCCCCTCGAAAAAAAAAAAAAATCTTTTGCCTCGGGCACCCTAAAGGCTATGGGACGACTTTAAGCTGATCTTGCTTAAATCTAGCTAAAATGTCAGACTACATGAATTATTCAGATGATTAAATGGCTGAGTGAAGTACGCATGATATTACGATAGTGACAGTGAATGTCACCCCCACACTTGAGGGGAAATGTTATGGTTGAAGATGGTTTTTAAGGAGCTTTCCCAGCTCCATCTGTAACACAGGAAGATAAGGGCATTCGACATCAGCCCAAATAACGAGCACCCAAATAATACTTAAATCATATATGACAATGGGAAAGATGCTTCTTTGTGTGCTGTATTAGTCAGTGGTAAAAAAAATAAAAAAATAAACAAAGAATGCCTGCGCACAACTGATTAGCTCCCAGTCGTGAGTTATTGTTATGCTGTGAGCTTGACCAGAAACGGGTCTTCATCAGGTCTCCTGATGAAACGTTGTCTCTGACTATTAATACATTATTATATTATATATACATTATATTATTATTATGCTTGTGCGTATTTATTTATTATTATTATTTTTTGCATTCTATTATTTGCAACTTTTTGGATGTGCGTGCACCTTTTATGGTAATTATTAGTCAATGGCCCCATCACCGGATTTTGACATTGATTTAATTCCCATTCCCATTCCCATCTTGACATTCCCATCCCGATTCTGTCTTCGCCCACTCAGGTCTTCATCAACTTTGCCTTGGGGAAGGTTGGCAGGGAAACCATCGCCACCCATAACGGCGACTCAGACTTGGACAGTTTGGACTCCATAGAAGCCGTCAACACTTAGGAGCTAGGAGAGGACGAAGGCTCCATCTTATCCACCATGCACTATTGCCTGTATATTTCTAATGCATATTTCCACAGTTGCTGTGAAATAAGGGTGCCTTTCTACCGTCCTTCTGGAAAACCTGTCTTTCATGCGACTCAGTAATGCCTTATTTTGAATGTAACCAGTCTATACTACGCGCCTTTCATCAGATGTATTTAATGATTTTTATAGTCTTTCATAGCACATCGTGCTTGGCCCTGCTGGGGGCTGCTCATGGGTAACATTGGTTGTCTCTGTCATTGCTGTTCTGTAGTACTGTTACACGATGTCACCACAAGGTCGCAGTTATGTCAAGGGAATGCTGGGATTGCCTTGTTCCCCTCTCCTGTAATAGTCACCCATGGGACCAAGCACAGAATCAATTGTTTACTATGAGCGAACATTAAACAAACACGTACTGTTATTTTCTACAAATAGGTTGCCTATACTATAAGCACTTTTAAATATAGTATATTAGGAAATATATGGGTTATACCAGTAATCATGAAGTTCAAATCAAGTGTTTTAGAACTTTTTCTTTCTTGTTTTACATGCCAAGATGATTTTTTGCAGGTGTTATTTATGGGATGACTTGTGATACTACATGTCTTGTGATATGTCACTGATGCCAATCAAATTTATCTGTAACAAAAAAAGGGATTTGTGATAATATTAAGGAGAAACATTTCCCTTTACCGTTTTTAACTATATTTTTAACTGTTCAATTATGTGGCTGAGTAATCAATTTCTTTGCATTCACTGATATGCCCTTTTAAGGGTTTAAGGAATGTAGTTCATGCCAAAATCTACTGAATATTTAATTAAAATTTTAATAAAGTTTTAATAGTCTCTGAAACATCTCACTTGAAATGAATATTCAAGAACTCAACCCAGCCCAGCCTCTTTAATCCCCCTACTTTAAATCACTGTGATATTGTTTCACCACAGAAGGCAAAAGGGGGTCCAAAATAAGGCAAACACCCGCTACATCTATGTCTGCATTTACATATCGCTGTACAATTGATGCCTCTCTCTCTCTCTCTCTCTCTCACACTCACACTCACACTCACACTCACACTCACACTCTGCAAGACACCATCAGCTCATCAGGAGCAATTGGGGGTTAGGTTTCTTGCTCCGGGACACTTTGAGTCATCCAGGGTGAGATCAAAACAGCAACCCTCCGACTGCCAGACGACTGTTCCTGAGCCAATGGGTGTCTTGCTCAGGGACACTTGGACACACCCAGGGCAGGGGATCGAACCGGCAACCCTCCGACTGCCAGACAACTGCTGTTATGTCGCCCCAATGTTAAGATTACAGTATAACATCATGATGACAACAGGTCATTTCAGCCTAAAAAATGCTTGTAATTTTCCTACCACAAACTGAAGAGTGCCTAGTGCTCACCATTTACCTACAAACTAACTTGTATATCGGGACACAAGAACAGGCTTTGGCTTATCCAGAAACGTGGCTAAAATATCAATTGCAAAAATAGTGGGGCAATTAAATTATTAAGAGCAGAGCAGTTGGCATGAAATCCAAAAACAGATATGGCCCTCCTTGGACATCTTAACATTATACAAGCAGTAATACAAAACTGAACACATAAATGGGGTGCGTACACACAATAGTCTCCCAGGACCGAATAGTTACAGAATCATAGCCTTACTGTTACATATAGCCTAATACACATGACATGATATATAGCTTAGTCATGGACATCTGAAAACGTTTTGCTACGGTTTCTCTGTTGAACGAAATGTTTTCTCCCTAAGGTGTGCGACGTTTTGCTACAGGCTTAGAGGTATGACTGCTCGTGTTTGGTGGGTGTGTGGGGGGTGTAGCCCGAATGAATAATGACATAGGCATATATGGATATAACAGGATATTGAACGCGCCAGTTTGTTTAAAATAAGCATTTTGCTACGTTTTGTCGGGGCTGAACGTGGCCCTGGTTCACATTTCATTTTTATTAACAGAAAGGGTATATATCATGAACAAAATATAACAAAATACAATGGGTTGGTTTCCCAGGCACAGGTTAAGCCTCGTCCTAGACTAAACTCAATGTTGAATGGGGATTATCCATACAAAACTCAATTTAGTCAATTTAGTAAATGTCTGTGAAACTGGTCCGATGGGTTTCACATGAGATTGTGTATGGGGAATCTGTATTTAAAAAATGGAAATTAGTCTAGGGCTATGCTTAATATGCGTCAGTAAAATTGGACCTATATTTTGTACTGTACTGTATGCGGACAATGACTCCTCCCTTTCCTGCGCTGCTGGCGGGAGATGCAAAAAACAAGCGGACGTAGTTCTCGCCAGCGAGCTACGCGGACGTTAGCTGCTACTGATTTGACCGAACCAGGAAGACTTGTACCGTTTATTGTAGCAGAAACAAAATTATGGATCACGGTTCTGATGTCGATCAAAAAACCTGCGCCTGGACCAAAACTCGACAGGCAGTCGCCCAGTTCCGAGACCTTTTGCTCTGCGCGAAATGGTAACTTTTGATACTTTCCCTTGTTTGTAAACCGAGGCAACACCGGTGAGATGGTTTATTTACTGTCAATCTTGTCCTCGATGATCTGTCCATGCAGTTTATTTGATATAATTTATAGAAGTTAGTATGATATTAGCTATCTATACATGTTGACGTGTGAATAATTGTTGTGTGTTGTCCTCGCAGTTCGAAGCTTATGAGCGAACCAGTCTGCTTCGGAGCTTGTGAACACATGTTTTGCAGGTAATGTTCAAATAATGTTAACGTTAGCTGTAATGTTTCTTCGGTAATAAAACGGTCTACCGAATGTTGGGTAGATTATCAAGATAGGAGTAGCAAATACACACATTATTTTCTCTGCGCTCAACACGAAACACTAGCTAGCTTAAAGTGTCACGACACAGTAGATCCCAGGAACATGTCTGCAGTACGCTTTGTTTACTGACTAGCTAACTTGCTTAACGCTGGAAGGTTATTTCACTTTCAAAGGAATATGAGGCCAGCATATCCACATAATGAAGTGTTCTGTAAAGTCGTCATTTTAGCCAGAAGCCACTGCGACAGTTATTTTATTGCCGCCAGCGTCAGGACGTCCTGTAGCTGACGTAACGTTATAGCCACATTCTGGACTACAGCCACTCGTTTCCGTCAGTGACAATCAGAAAACCAGGGGTATAATTTTTAAAGCATTAGTCGGCTAATTTCTGGGTTCAAATGACAAGAAGTCAGAGCGTTGAAAGAACGTGTATAAAAAAGGTTCCTGGTTCCTCTAACGGTGCTGTGTATTTTGACTACAGCTTGTTTACTCTTGTGATTTTTATTTATCTTGTTTTCTTCCATAGGACCTGTGCAGGGGTACAAATACGAGACGGCTGCTGTATCTGTCATAGCCCGGCTTGGGTGAGAGATATTCAGGTCAACAGACAGCTCAACAACATCACACAGCTCTTCCATGACCTGGACTGTCTGCTGAACCCTAGGGAGCTCTCAGGTAGAGGCTTAGAGCAGCATTCCATTCCCGTCAATGTGTTAATGCCATATCTAAAGAGAGCATATATCTTATATACAGTAGTATATACAACAGTATGTGCCCAGTGGGTTTAAAGATTATATTACATTATTGGCATTTGGCAGACACTCTTATTCAGAGCGACATACAGTTCATTAGACTAAGCAGGAGACAATCCTCCCCTGGAGCAATGCAGGGTTAAGGGCCTTGCTCAAGGGCCCAACGGCTGTGCGGATCTTATTGTGGCTACGCCAGGATTAGAACCACTGACCTTGCGTGTCCCAGTCCTTTACCTTAACCACTACGCTACAGGCCGCCTTGCGTCACTGTTCATGTTCAAGGCCTCTTACTATTTATTCATTAGGCTTGGACTAAAACTTTGATTTTGGAGCCTTACAACAAGTGTCCCAAGTCTCGTTTCACAGTTTTTGACTCTTCTCCTCTGAGATATTTTCTGTCTGAATCTTTTTTTTTTTTGTGATCCAATGTTTTTTATTCATCAAATATTTTCGAACAGAATATTTTAAGGCTTCCCCCCCCCGCCCCATGGCTGATTCTCTGATTTGCTCTGAGGTTGTTCAGTATCGTTCAATGATGCTTAATTGGCCCCGACTGTATACACACACGATATAAACACTATTCACCCTTTTACCGTTCACTGTTGTGTGCTCCAGCCACCCCGCCCGCCGGCTCCCCCGTGCGGCCCGATGACGCCGCTCTCCGAAGGCCCGGGAAGAACGTGAAGATCTGGTTCAGCCCCCGCAGCAGGAAGGTGCGCTGTCAGGTGGAGAGGGCCGGCGAGTGCGCCCCCCAGGGCCGGGGGCCCGGGAAAGAAGAAGCGGCCCCTCGGGAGCCCCCGGCCCGAGACCTGTCCGTCTACAACTTCAACTCCTCCTCCCAGGACTCGGGGAGCTCTCCGCGGCGCGGCGGAGGCGGAGACGGAGGAGGCGGGAGGAAGCGGGCGGCGCGGGGGAAGAGGAAACGCCCTCAGAGCAGCCCGAGGCCGGCCACGCGCGGGCGGACCCAGACGGCCGTCAGGAGGGAGAAGCTGGCCGCCATTAACAAGGAGTGGGGCTTCGGCTGCCCGGAGGAGCGCACCGTCGCCGGGGAGGGCGGGCGGGGTGGCGGAGAGGAGGAGGAGGAGGAGGAGGAGGAGGAGGAGGAGGAGGAGGAGGTCCGGAGCAAACGCCGGCCCAGCAGGAAGGTGTCCTTCCGGATTGCTGGGGCTCCCCCTGGTGGCCTGGATGTTCCCCAGCAGCGGGATCCGCCGACCCCGAACGGGGGTGTTTCAGAGGCGGGCTCGGCTAGTGCGGGGGAGCCTGTGCCCGTCCAGAAGCAGAACCAGAACCAGAACCAGAACCTGAGCCCCCCGGCGGCGAAGACGGCCGTCCCGGCCGTGCTCTCGCCTAAACCGACGACACCGCCGCCGCCGTCGTCCTCAGCCCGTCGAGCCTCCAAGAGAGCCCTGCCACCGGGGGGCGCCCAACCCGAGAGCACCCCCAAGAGACGCAGGTCTTCCCCGGGCCAAGGGAGGCGTCCGGGGGCCCCCGCCCCGCCCTCCGCCTGTCCCAGCCCTGATTTTGAGAGCCCTGTCCGGCGGTCCGCAAAGGACCCGGGGACCCCCTTAGGCTCCCCTCGGACCCCAGGGAGGGGCTCCCCGGCTGGGCCTGGGCTGCTCCGGGGCAGCCCTGCTTACCTGAAGAGGAACCATAAAGGGGAGACGCCTCTGCACCTGGCCGCCATTAAGGTACGGAAGGCCGGGCACGTCTGGGCACTGGAGCTGCCTTTTCACCTTTCGGCTGCCCTCCCTGTTCCCCAGTCTGTAGCGCCCCAGAGGCACCCGCGGTGGATGTGAAGATCTGTCCCCTCGGTTTTGCAACCTGTATTCTTGGTTGTGCAATCCTTGCATCTGCTTTGCCAATCCCTACTCTGTGTTTGGCATTTTCTATTTGCAGAACTGAGGGTACAGTTTGTCTTTCACCCGGGTCTCTAGGGGGGGGGGCTCCGTAGAATTATTTTAATTCATATTAATTTGTGCTCTCTGGTTCTATCCTGTGGTCAGAGGTCAGAGGTCAGAGTGCATGCCGTGCTTTCTGCAGATGCAGGTCAGAGTGCATGCCGTGCTTTCTGCAGATGCAGGTCAGAGGTCAGAGTGCATGCCGTGCTTTCTGCAGACGCAGGTCAGAGGTCAGAGTGCATGCCGTGCTTTCTGCAGACGCAGGTCAGAGGTCAGAGTGCATGCCGTGCTTTCTGCAGATGCAGGTCAGAGTGCATGCCGTGCTTTCTGCAGATGCAGGTCAGAGGTCAGAGTGCATGCCGTGCTTTCTGCAGACGCAGGTCAGAGGTCAGAGTGCATGCCGTGCTTTCTGCAGACGCAGGTCAGAGGTCAGAGTGCATGCCGTGCTTTCTGCCGACGCAGGTCAGAGGTCAGAGTGCATGCCGTGCTTCCTGCAGACGCAGGCCTGATCCCTCTCCCCCCACGTCCCCCCGACGACTCGCTGTGACGGGCACTGAGGCACGGGACCTTCGATCAGACCCGTCTGAACGCCTGCGGCCTCTCGTCTGAGGTGTGATGTTTCTCTCCGCAGGGGAACGTGGAGGCGGTGGGGGAGCTTCTGGACCAGGGAGCCGACCCCAACCTGAAAGACCATGCTGGCTGGACCCCCCTGGTAGGGCTTGACCCCCCCCCCCCCATTAAAACTGGCAGTTGTGTCCTCGAGGGCCCAGAACTGCTGGTTTCCCACCCTCCCTTTACCTGGGAGTCAGGTGTGAAGACTGGCCAATCAGTGACACTAATAGTTCAGTTAGTAATTACCTGGGAGAGAAGAAACCCCGGGCTGGATTTGGATTTGAGGATTTGTGTATTTTGCTAGTTTCTGGATGTGATGCTTTGACTTGTGGTAGAACCTATGCACTTGTAAGTCGCTTTGGATTAAAAGCGTCTGCCAAATGACTAAAATGTAAAATGTAAATGTAAAATGAGGCGCTAGAGTTGATGGTCCCAGAGCTACCCATTTATCTTGGCAGGCGATTGGTACCTAATCATGTGTCCACAGAGGGCCAATAGTATGCAGATTTTCATTCCAACCAATCACGGCTGCAATACCATTGTTGATTTCAGAAATGGACACACCTTCAACCAGAGGGGAGGGGGCGGGGGAACTAATCGTAGTGCAGTGATTGGTACACAGCCATTAAGTCTTTTGTTTGTCCTTAAAGTGCCGTTCGTATTGATGTAAGATTATGTAACTCACTCCTGTCCATTAGTCGGCTCCTTAGTTGTCGAACTGTGTAAAAACATCCCCAGATGGATTAGCCTCTCTCCTACCTTTCATTAGCACCTGAAAAAATGCCTGGCAGCTACACAACAGAGTGCAATAAGTCAAATTTCTGAGACATTCTGAGTGTTCTTTCACAGTGTGCGATATTCACGTAGAGGTGGCCTCAGCATAAAACGCACATAACTCACACAATTTGGAAGCCATTTTGCGTGACCTTCACACTGTGTGCTTCGATACACTCTGCAAAAGCCAAAAAAATGAAATGTTGTCTTATTTAATGAGGTGTGAGACAGCTTGACTGATTTCAAAATTTGGCAATTGAATAAACAGGTTTTATTTATTTTTATTTTTTTATAAATAAGAAAAAAGATCTGAAAAGACTAAAACACTCCCAGACACATCTCTGTTTGCTTTTAAGCAGAGGTGTCTCTGCGTTTCATAAACAGCGCAGGCGTTAAGCAGGGGTGTCTCTGCGTTTCATAAACAGCGCAGGCGTTAAGCAGGGGTGTCTCTGCGTTTCATAAACAGCGCAGGCGTTAAGCAGGGGTGTCTCTGCGTTTCATAAACAGCGCAGGCGTTAAGCAGGGGTGTCTCTGCGTTTCATAAACAGCGCAGGCGTTAAGCAGAGGTGTCTCTGCGTTTCAGCACGAGGCCTGCAACCTGGGACACCCGGGTGTAGTGGAGGCGCTGCTCCTGAAGGGGGCGCTGCTGAACACGCCGGGTTACCATAACGACTCGCCGCTGCACGACGCGGTCAGGAACGGTCACGTGACCGTGGTCCGGCTGCTGCTGGAGCAGGGCGCCTCCCGGGACGTGCTGTGAGTACCTGCCCCGCCCCCCCGCAGTTACCCAGAAATCCGATGCTTAATTAATGTATTCGTACGTCATTCGTTCATAATGAACAATTACATTAATTAATGCCATTTCATGTAACCCTATTGAAAAGTGTGATCTATCATAGTATATACAGTATATCAGTATATCCTTTTACTATACCTTGTAGTACACTCTCTTGTCATAAGTTCACAAGATGCGCTTTTGCATTTTAAAAAGGCTATGCCATGGGTTTTTGGACTAGTTTATTCCAAAATGGCGGAGTTGCAGACGTACACAACAGCTCCCGCCGTTGGGTTCTGCATCGGGATCGCACTACAGAGCAACGCCAACATCTGGCTGATTAGGAAAGGCTGACGCCTTTTATCCAAAGCGACTTGCAGTTGATTAGACTAAGCAGGGTTCAGTCCTCCTAAGCAGGAGGCAATCCGACCCTGGACCAATGCAGGGCCGAGGGCCCAACGGCTGTGCGGATCTTATTGTGGCTACACCGGGGATTGAACCACCCACCTCCCGGTCATGCACCTTAACCGCTACGCTACAGGCTGCTACGGGCAGAGACGGGGGGCTGCGTGGGTAGCATCTGTTGCTTCTGTCATGTCCTCTCTTGGCCCGCGTTGCCATGGCAAACTTCTCCAACTTCTACTCCCTGTTTACAAAAGCAAATGTGCCTGTGGATTATGAACTGGCCTTCCGTTTGGTCTGGGCGTTATCGGACCGCTGCCTCCCTTGTGTTTGTAGCGCTGACGTTATCTTCGTCTGAGTCTCACTCGATAAGAGCGTGCCGTTATCGCCACTGTGGTGCAGTGGGGCTGTCTGTCAGGTTCTGTGTCTCATCACTGCCTTCTGGACGCCTTTTAGAAAGCGTTTGATTTAGAAAGCTTACTATTAGGAACGGCACGCTCCGTCAGAGACTGAAAACCAGTCCCCTGAACACGAGACCACTGACGTGGGCAGCTTGTAGCATAGGGGCTACAGTAATATGACTGGTACCCGGAAGGTCGGTGGTTCAAGCCCCAGTGTAGCCATGGTAAGATCCACGCAGCTGTTGGGCCCTTGAGCAAGGCGCTTAACCCCGCATTGCTCCAGGAAGGATTGGCCCCTACTTAGTTCAGTCAACTGTCAAGTCGCTTTGGATAAGAGCATTGGCTAAATCACAAATTATTATTATTATTATTATTATTATTATTATCATCATTAAATGTCACACAGGGACACCGGCGTCATTATGACAACGGCATTGCTGCAGTTCATTGGCTAAGAGAACATGATGTCGCCCCTTTGGTGACATCGTTCTGTCGCGGCGGTGCGTCAGGCTGGCAGTGTCTCCGCTCTGCCGCCCGTGAGATACAGAGAGACGTGCCGCACAGACCCGGCGACGCGTTACTGATGTGTCCTGTCCGCAGGAGGAGCGCAGGACTGAGCGCGCGCGGGGAGGATCGATCCGCCTGCGTGTTAGGGGGGGGGGCGGGGGTGTTAGATGGTGAGTCAGAGAGGCCACAGCGGGAGGCCTGGCCACCGCTCACAGTCTCCCTCCTGCGGGGCGTTTAACTCCAGCCTGACGCAGGCGGCTTCGGTCAGCGAGACGACGACGTTTCTCTTCTTTCTCCCGCCTCCCTCCCTCTTCCTGCCGGCGGATGAATGTGCAAGATGGCCGCTATCACTCACCGGGGAGGAAGGGAGGGGGTGGTGGTGGGGATTCAATCGGCTGATGAAGGCTGGGTGAGATTCACGACCCCGGAGGTGGAGGGAGGGGGCAAGTGGCGAGCGGAGACCAGTGTGTGTGTTCTGCGCGGCGGTTTCTGCTGCCCCGGATTGCTTAGCAACGGCAGATTGAAGCGGGGAAGGAGGGGTGACCTGCGGGTAGTGGCGTGTTCTGGTGTAAGGAATTGATCCATAGGCGTCAGACCTGGGTTTTAGGCAGTATTTGTTCTGGATTCAAACACATTTCTGCGTTTGACTGAGCTTGTCTGGGGTATCGCAACAAGTTCACTGATCCCAGACGTATAAAGCCTGCCCAAACATTCTTCCTTGCAGGCTCAAATGCACCAGGCAGGATTAATAGAGCGCAGAAAAGTATTTGAATCCAAAACAAATAATTGTTGAACCCAGGACCGCCCGGTGTGCGTACACGAGAGGTCCTGGAGATGCGTTTTTATAAATGGCGTTTGTTTTTGTTTGGTTTCGTTCCCGGCCGTGGGGGCGAGGTGCGTTTGTTTCCCCGCCGTAGGAAGGTCGGTTCAGGGGAGGGTGAGCGCGTCGGGGACTGCTCTGGGAGTGTTGGATGAGGTGAGGCGGTGTTGCGTGGCGTCCCGGAGCAGCTGCTCCCCGCGGCACAGCGCTGGGCCCCGGTGCGTTACGGTGACTGCTGTAATCGCATTGAGGCCATCTGCGCGTCGGAAGAACGGAACGCAAACTATTGCACACACTCCTACACGCCTACGCCATCCAGCTTACACACACACCCGTCCGTCTGCGCTTTAGAGGAAAGCAGCAGTGGTCTCGCGCGCTAGGCTGGGTTTTTACAAGATTTAGACTTTCACAAATGTACTCAAGGTGATTTGAGTAAGTCCCAAAACCTGCATGCTGACCTGTTGGGAAGCTAACCAGAACAATGTGGACCCCTGTACAGGGACGGTGATGATGTCAGCCTTTTCCTTAATTGTTATTTGTGATATTTTGTGTCGTTTTGCGGTAAGTCCATTTGTTTTAATCATCAAATTAGTCCGTTTATTGCTCCAGGGACAAATTTCTTTTATTTCACATTTCTAGCAATATTAAGTGATGTTATTTGGGCTAAAATGTTTGCACAGTGCGCTTCTGGTAGCTGCTCCAGTTCCCTAACACTGTTGCGTTTTTATCTTTTTTATTTTTATCTAAAATTCACTGTGCCATTTCTGCTGGCTCCCCGTCTGTTCATCACAGTTTTACATGGTAATTTGTATCTTTCTTAACAATAATTAAGATTTTGAAATAATTACTGGGCATTTAATTACCGTCAAGACATTAAACCAATGTCCTGACTTGTGGTCATTCAGAAAGCCTATGGTATTTATGACAGAGCAAGGATTATTATTAGTAATATTATTACTATTATTTGTATTTATTTATTTTCTGTGAACTATTCTCTGTTGAGCAGATAGCTTCATTGCATAACTGCCCTATCCCCCATATCCAACAGACACAGACACAGACACAGACACAGACACAGACACAGACACAGACACAGACACAGACACAGACACAGCACAATGTGACTCCTAGCACATCTCTCTTCTCCTCCATCTCTTTATTTATTTATATTTTCCGTCTGTTTTGCCTCTTCACCCGGAGTGTTTTTTCTTCCCGGGGGTGTTGTCAGATCTTGGTAAAGGGGAAGGAGAAATGGGGGGGGGGGTAGGGGGGGGGGGTTCATGAATTCAGATGAAATATTTTATGGACCAGTGGACCTGTTAATTGTCCCCCAGGTGTTATCTCCATGCCCCAACCACTCCCGTTTCCTTTTTATTTCTTATTTTTAAATATTTTTAATTAATCGCTTGACGTGGTCCCGGCGTCGCAGACGGTTTCGCTCAGGAGCCGGCGGTTCAGAGGCTGGGGGCCCCTGCGGTAACCACGGATACGGGCCCCTCACCTCCCTGAGAATAACACTCTCCAGGCTGAATCTGGCCACATCCCCCCCCCCCCCTGAGAATGACAGTCTCCAGGTTGAATCTGGCCACATCTCCCCCCCCCTGAGAATGACACTCTCCAGGCTGAATCTGGCCACATCTCCCCCCCCTGAGAATAACACTCTCCAGGCTGAATCTGGCCACATCTCCCCCCCCTGAGAATAACACTCTCCAGGCTGAATCTGGCCACATCTCCCCCCCTGAGAATGACACTCTCCAGGCTGAATCTGGCCACATCTCCCCCCCTGAGAATAACACTCTCCAGGCTGAATCTGGCCACATCTCCCCCCCCCTGAGAATGTCACTCTCCAGGCTGAATCTGCCACATCTCCCCCCCCCTGAGAATGTCACTCTCCAGGCTGAATCTGGCCACATCTCCCCCCCTGAGAATGATACTCTCCAGGCTGAATCTGGCCACATCTCCCCCCCCCCTGAGAATGACACTCTCCAGGCTGAATCTCCCCCCCTGAGAATGACACGAGTGGAGAGTACCACAGAATGTTTTGCGCCGCGTAGAGAATCGGGTGATCTCGGAACTCACTGGAAACTCGTGGAGCGCGGAGGTTCCTTGTTATTGCTATGGAAACGGCTTTTCCTTTTTTTTCGTGTTGCAGATTTGCACAGGGCTGTGGTCTTATCTCTCGCTCAAGCCCCACCTGTACCGGGAGGCCAGCAGCTTAGTGTTAGCCCTTCTCTGATAGGCCCAGTACAGCAGTGCTCAGCAGCTTAGCATTAGCCGTTCTCTGATAGGCCCAGTACAGCAGTGCTCAGCAGCTTAGCATTAGCCCTTCTCTGATAGGCCCGGTACAGCAATGCTCAGCAGCTTAGTGTTAGCCCTTCTCTGATAGGCCCAGTACAGCAGTGCTCAGCAGCTTAGCAGTAGGCCTTCTCTGATAGGCCCAGTACAGCAGTGCTCAGCAGCTTAGCGTTAGCCCTTCTCTGATAGGCCCGGTACAGCAGTGCTCAGCAGCTTAGCATTAGCCCTTCTCTGACAGGCCCAGTACAGCAGTGCTCAGCAGCTTAGCATTAGCCCTTCTCTGATAGGCCCAGTACAGCAGTGCTCAGCAGCTTAGCGTTAGCCCTTCTCTGATAGGCCCAGTACAGCAGTGCTCAGCATGCTAGCGGTCCTATCATAGGACCGTGTCACCTACAGTGCCCGCTGCCTGCAGAGTCTGAAACCGTGTGAAAACCTAATTCCACCCTCCGCTTGCAGGACGCTCGATTTGCGTGCCACCACTGTGGGCTGGGCTCACTACGGCTCAGGCTCATAGCTGGCAACGAAGCGCTTGTGTGTCTTTGTAAATGAAGCCTTATGCCGGGATCGACTGCAATGCGGAAGACAAATCTTCGCAAGGCGGAGGACAAACTGCCCCGCAGGGTTCAATAAACGATATCCATCATCTAAATGGGTGTGTGGTATCCGCCCGAGATGGGGCGACATGGCTCAGGCAGTAAGAGCAGTCGTCTGGCAGTCGGAGGGTTGCCGGTTCGATCCCCCGCCCGGGCTGTGTGGAAGTGTCCCTGAGCAAGACACCTGACCCCCAAATGCTCCTGACGAGCTGGTCAGCGCCTTGCATGGCAGCCAATCGCCGTCGGTGTGTGAGTGTGTGTATGAATGGGTGAATGAGAAGCATCAATTGTACAGCGCTTTGGATAAAGGCGCTATATAAATGCCGACCATTTACCATTAAGATTTACTATGTGGCGTTCCTGGATACTTGTTTGGAAGACGCGCTTACTCAGATGGTTTATGGTTCACATGCTCTCCAGTTTCATATGGCAGCATTTTTACTGAAGGAGCTTAGTTAATTCCCCTCCTCCTGTTACCGTAGTATGGGCTACCCGTCGCTGACGTTGTGTTGGTTTCAGACTCCGGTCAAATATGTGATTTCCTTGGGTACATATAAAGTACTTTTCAGAAGTTTTAGGCGCCTGTTTAACATTCTGTACAGATAAGATTCTTTGAAAAGTAATTGAATGAAAGGTCCTAAATAAACATACTATACATTTTACATTACAATTAGGCAGAATAGTTGAAAACTGAATCAAACCAATATTTTTTGTGACCACCCTTCGGCGTTAAAACTGCATCACTTCTCTGAGATAGCCAACGCTGTCCTGCAGTTCTATAAGACAATCAGCAGGGAGGTTGTTCCAAGCATGTTGGAGAACTTCTCCACAGATCTTCTGCAGACTGGTCGGGTCCTTGCTTCTGATCTCAGACAGCCTTGATCCAAGTTTTTATGTGAAAAGTTGTCAATTGCTTATAGTAATATGTTACTTTTTTAATTAAATACAAAAATGTCTCTGTAAAAATGTAATCTTTTGGAAAATGAATATTTGGAAATCTCAAATGTGATCTTTTATACTAACACACACAAAAAAATAAACTTATATATAATAAAGTCTAGGGTGCCTAAGACTTCTGCACAGTACTGTACATAAAAATACTTTTCCATGCTTTTCTGAGCCTGTTTGGTGTAGTGGAATCTATGAAATACTCTCAAAATCCCTGCCAGACTGGTCCTATTGGGTAAAGTGGATTGCACCAGGCAGGATGAATCGGGCAAAAAAAACTATTTAAATCAAAAACAATTTGATATTTGACCCATGTCTGGTTGGTTATACTGCCTACATGGGCGGCAAGGTAAATTCTCTCACACCTAATGATTAAATCTGAAATTAAATTACCTCTGAAATAAAAATGGTTACCTAATAATTACCTCTTAAGTGTTACATTACATTTGGCTGACACTTTTATCCAAAGCCACTTACAGTTGATTAGACTAGGCAGGAGACAATCCCTCTGGAGCAATGTGGGGTTAAGGGCCTTGCTCAAGGGCCCAACAGCTGTGCGGATCTTAATTAATTAACGGGCTGTAAAATCCATTGCCAGAATACTTCATCAGACCTGCTGCATCAGACTCCTTTCCTGTAAATGTAAAAAATCGCGGCCAACTTTCAGAACGACATCTGCCACACAAATGGTAAATATAATTCAGCATAATTAACATAGGGCTGAAATCACGCAGGTGCGTGTTGGTATTGCTGCAGTGTGGAACGTCCTCTGTCAGCCGAACGGGGAACGTGAAGCGTTCGCGGGAAACGCCGGACGGTTTTGTAGGCCAGGTCGTAAAGATTCTGCTTTTATGACCGTGATTCACGATGTCACTCTGCGCCTGTCAGTGTTGTTTGCTCTTCCGGAATGGCAAAACAAAATTAATCTGGAAAATAATTTCTCGCCGACCGGAGCCCGAAAAGTCGCAGCGCTGACGTGGGGAGTTAACGGCTTGTGGCGAGGGGCGGTTAGGGGGCAGAAGGTGTGGGGGGGCGGTTAGGGGGCAGAAGGTGTGGGGGGGCGGTTAGGGGGCAGAAGGTGAGGGGCCGTTAGGGGGCAGAAGGTGTGGGGGGGGGTTAGGGGGCAGAAGGTGTGGGGGGGGTTATGGGGCAGAAGGTGTGGGGGGGGGGTTAGGGGGCAGAAGGTGTGGCGAGGGGCGGTTAGGGGGCAGAAGGTGTGGGGGGGGTTAGGGGGCAGAAGGTGTGGGGGGGGTTAGGGGGCAGAAGGTGTGGGGGGGGGTTAGGGGGCAGAAGGTGTGGGGGGGGGTTAGGGGGCAGAAGGTGTGGGGGGGGTTAGGGGGCAGAAGGTGTGGGGGGCGGTTAGGGGGCAGAAGGTGTGGGGGGGGTTATGGGGCAGAAGATGTGGGGGGGTTAGGGGGCAGAAGGTGTGGGGGCGGTTAGGGGGCAGAAGGTGTGGGGGGGGGTTAGGGGGCAGAAGGTGTGGGGGCGGGGGGTCTGGGGGCAGAAGGTGTGGGGGGGGTTAGGGGGCAGAAGGTGTGGGGGGCGGTTAGGGGGCAGAAGGTGTGGGGGGAGTTAGGGGGCAGAAGGTGTGGGGGGGGTTAGGGGGCAGAAGGTGTGGGGGGGGTTAGGGGGCAGAAGGTGTGGGGGGGGGTTAGGGGGCAGAAGGTGTGGGGGGGGTTAGGGGGCAGAAGGTGTGGGGGGCGGTTAGGGGGCAGAAGGTGTGGGGGGGGGTTAGGGGGCAGAAGGTGTGGGGGGGCGGTTAGGGGGCAGAAGGTGTGGGGGGGGGTTAGGGGGCAGAAGGTGTGGGGGGGGTTAGGGGCAGAAGGTGTGGGGGGGGGTTAGGGGGCAGAAGGTGTGGGGGGGGTTAGGGGGCAGAAGGTGTGGGGGCGGTTAGGGGGCAGAAGGTGTGGGGGGGTGGTTAGGGGGCAGAAGGTGGGGGGAGTTAGGGGGCAGAAGGTGTGGGGGGGGTTAGGGGGCAGAAGGTGTGGGGGGGGGTGAGGGGGCAGAAGGTGTGGGGTCTGCTGGCGTATCGTCTGTGGTATTCGTTTCTCCACTGAAGCCGGTGAGGAGGATGGGAGTGAACGATCGAATATCGATTACTCATTCACGACGGCAAGAAATCCATTTCATTTTTTGTGACTTTTTGTGTTTGTGTTTTTTGCAGTTTAAAACATTTTCATTGAAGTAGCCACATATTCTAAGATATAAAGAACTATATATAGTTATATACTATATATATATACTAAATATAGAACTATTCTGAGTGTGGAATGTGTGCGTCTGAGGTTGTTCGTCCCTCTGCACGTGTAAGACTTATAATAACACAGCGATGTTTCCGCTTAAATTCATCACATGGGTACGTATCCCGACAATCGATTATTCTTTCATACCAGCATTATTCGACCATGGAAAAGGTGAGTTTTTCCACATCCCTGGTGAGGAGTACTTCAGTCAACCCTGCTCCTGGTGTTAGTGATGCTCTCTGTGGCTCTCAGGGCTGGTGGAAAGAGGGCCTTGAATTTTATTTCCTAGAAAGTTCTGGGATTGTGATGTCGCCCTTTTATTCAGATTTTCAGATCCTTGGTTCAAAGAGTTATACTCTACTTAATTAAGTGTAACGTCTGATTATTATTTGACTACAAATCTTAATATACAATGCAGTATATTTCATAGCTGGCTATACGATATTTCATAGCTGGCCTTTGCAAGTGATCAGTTTGTTTACTTCATTTTCACGCTCATTGTAGGAACATGTTTGGACTGCGCCCAGCGGACTACGCAGAAACGGAAGAAATGCGGGCAATTCTTCAGGCACCTTCTGAAGGACCCCACACCCTCGACACCCCACTCAGCCCGAACACGAGCCTAAGCAAGGTACACCACCTTTCTACCCAACTAGCTCATACCCAGGGAGCGATGCTTTAGAAGACCACTGACTATTAGCCTGTAGCCTAGTGGCTAAGGTGCATGACAGGGGCAGCCTGTAGCCTAGTGGCTAAGGTACATGCCTGGGGCAGCCTGTAGCCTAGTGGCTAAGGTACATGACTGGGGCAGCCTGTAGCCTAGTGGCTAAGGTGCATGACTGGGGCAGCCTGTAGCCTAATGGCTAAGGTACATGACTGGGGCAGCCTGTAGCCTAGTGGCTAAGGTGCATGACTGGGGCAGCCTGTAGCCTAATGGCTAAGGTACATGACTGGGGAAGCCTGTAGCCTAGTGGCTAAGGTACATGACTGGGGAAGCCTGTAGCCTAGTGGCTAAGGTACATGACTGGGGCAGCCTGTAGCCTAGTGGCTAAGGTACATGACTGGGGCAGCCTGTAGCCTAGTGGCTAAGGTACATGACTGGGGCAGCCTGTAGCCTAGTGGCTAAGGTACATTACGGGGGCAGACTGTAGCCTAGTGGCTAAGGTACATGACTGGGGCAGCCTGTAGCCTAGTGGCTAAGGTACATGACGGGGGCAGACTGTAGCCTAGTAGCTAAGGTACATGACTGGGACAGCCTGTAGCCTAGTGGCTAAGGTACATGACTGGGACAGCCTGTAGCCTAGTGGCTAAGGTACATGACTGGGGCAGCCTGTAGCCTAGTGGCTAAGGTACATGACTGGGGCAGCCTGTAGCCTAGTGGCTAAGGTACATGACTGGGGCAGCCTGTAGCCTAGTGGCTAAGGTACATGACTGGGGCAGCCTGTAGCCTAGTGGCTAAGGTACATGACTGGGGCAGCCTGTAGCCTAGTGGCTAAGGTACATGACTGGGGCAGCCTGTAGCCTAGTGGCTAAGGTACAAGACTGGGGCAGCCTGTAGCCTAGTGGCTAAGGTACATGACTGGGACCCGGAAGGTTAGTGATTCAAGCCCCGGATGTAGCCACGATAAGATCTGCACAGCTGTTGGGGCCTTGAGAATTAGGCTCTTAACCCCACATTGCTCCAGAGGGGATTGTCTTCTGCTTAGTCTAATCAACTAAGTCGCTTTGGATAAAAGCGTCAGCTAAAGAGCAAATTATTCCCCCATCCCTCCAGCCACCACAGGCTTTGGGCTGCCTTTGTCCATGTTTCATTGACAGTAAATGAGGGATTTCAGTTTCAGGTTTTTAATAAATTAGCAAAAGTGTGTTTTCACTTTGTCTTCATGGGGTTATTGATTCTGGGCAAAAATTTCAATTATATAAATTTAAAATGAAATGTGCAACACAATAAGGTGTGAGAAAAGTGAAGGGGTGTGAATACTTTCCGAAGCCACTGTACATTAGTCGTGGAAAATGTCCGTGAAAAGTGCTGGATCCCTGGACGTGCTCCTCTCCCCTGCCAGGTGACGGGGGGCTCATGGAGAGACGGGCCGGTGGCGTTCCTGGGCTCTAAGCTGACCTCGCCCCAGCGGAAGCGGCTGACCAAACTGGGCCGGCTCCTCGGGGCCCGGGGTGTCGACTCCTTCTCCTCCTCAGGTATGCGCACCTCCTGCGGGAGGCCCGTGGGGGAGGCCCTTCAGGGGGAGCAGCCTGTGGTCCACACACCTGGGTCTCACGCCCGACTGTCAAATAAACTGTCTCCGCTTCGCTGACCCTGTCCTAGCGGGGTTTGCCCGGTGTACTGGAACCTGTGAAATGCTCTCAGAAAGCGCAAAAACCCCGTCTTCTGGTCCTTTCTGTTTGGCTCAGTTGCACCAGGCGAGACCAGTCGAGCGCAGTGTTTGTATTCGATGTACCGCCCGTACCCCGTCCCTCGGCGGCCCGAATGAGAGCGACACGCCTTCTTCAAGCCGTCTCGTCTCGTGCCCGTTGCCGTGATTCCGAGGCGCCCGAGGTGCTTATTGTGCGGCGATCCAATAACCCTGCCAAGTCCCTCCCTCTGGAGCAGCGAGCCAATTATTGCTGCCCCACGTGAGCCGGCCAAACTTGCAGTGTTTGAATTCTAATACTTTTCTGTGCTCGACTGATGTTACATTACATTACATTACATTATTGGCATTTGGCAGACGCTCTTATCCAGAGCGACGTGCAGTTGATTAGACTAAGCAGGAGACAATCCTCCCCTGGAGCAATGCAGGGTTACAGGCCTTGCTCAAGGGCCAAATGGCTGTGCAGATCTTATTGTGGCTATACCGGGGATCGAACCGCCGACCTTTCGTGTCCCAGTCATGTACCTTAACCACTACGCTACAGGCCGCCCCCCTGTTCTGGTTAGGATTTGGGCCTCCTTTGTTTGGAGAAAGCCGACCTGGAGATTCAGGAGGCCGCGTTTGCCCTTTTTGAGACCAATACGCCAGACTAGCTCAGTAAAGCGTTGAAATGTATTTATATCCGAAACAATGACATTTTTGACCCAGGCCTGAACTTAATCCCATGACTGCCAAAGTAGCCTGCTTTAAATGCTAAGCCTTTCTGTCCTTTGTGTGGGAATTGTTGCATATTTTATTGTGTAAGTATTGTCAACTTTGCTGATGTGTTTCGAGCTGTGTTGGAATGAGGAAAATCATCTCCTACCTCAGCTAAATTGCGCATTTAATATTTTTATACATTATTCACTTGGGCAAGTCCATGTGGTTGTTTGAATTTTAATATTTCCCAAAACACATTAATGTAAAGAAATGTTAGACTTGCAAATATTCTTTGGCAGCATTGCCTGTCTCCTTTAATAAAAAGCTTTATTTGCCTGAAATCCCCCATTAGAATGATTTCAGCTTGGTGAATGTTTTGTTTTTAGCAGTATTAGCGTACAGCAATGCTGAGAAGTGATGGGAAGCTCTCAATCACTCAAACATCGCTCTTGAATCCAATCCCAGAATGCTCATAATGGAAATGGGATCGCTCCGTAGCCAGTAGATTTTGTTCGACTGCTTTGTAGCAGTTCCTGCCATTGAACTTGAAGAGGGATGGAGAAAAATCTCTCACGTGTGAGGCTGCACAAATGAGCTGTATTCATCTCCAAACTTTTAATGAGCAAAGAGTCAAGTCGGAAGGGAACAATGACTCTTCTCATTTTAAACAAAGAAACGTTGTGTTCAGTAAGAGCGTCTGTTTGTCAGGCCTTATTTTTCATCCTTGAGAAGAAAGGAAAGGCGTCACCTGCTTGTGTTAAGACGTGAAGCGTTAACCGTATCAAATACCTTTTCCTTTATGGATTAGAAAAACTCAGGGGGGGTCGAGCAATACACGGCAGACCACAGAATGAAAGCGCGTCGTGTGGTTTCACCTCCGGATCCATGCGCAGGGCTGATGAGTTTCAAATGGAGCCGCAATGCCCTCATTTCCACTGTGGTCACCCGCGTGCTCTGCTGTCCAATGTGCTTCAGACATTGACAGGGCCTGATTGATTCGGGCATTTTCCCATTCGGTTCCTGTGCGTTTGGGGCCACGGGTCAAAACGAGAAGTGAGAGGCTTCGTTGGGTCTGGTCTCACGAGCCAAAAGGTTATTTTGACCGATTCACTCATTCATTGATTGAAACACGTGGAGCATTACATGTCAGATGAATTGTGCTGGAAAGGAAAGTAATGGGCCGGATGCGTTTGAGAAGAAAAACGGTTTTATGCTTATTACTCTTAACATTATAGGACGTGATGACCGAGAGTTGGATTTAAAATGCTTTACTGTATATAACGCTTCTGGTACTGTGTGTTTCTTCATCGTGTGGAGGTTCTGTGTGCTGCGTCTAAAAGTGGATATCACTTTTTAAAAACGATAATTCCCCCCCCTCCCCCAGTGACCCACGTAGTGGTTCCGGAGGGCCCGATCCCCACCACCCTGTCCTGTCTCCGAGGGGTCCTGAACGGCTGCTGGGTCCTGCGCTTCTCTTGTAAGTCTCCGAATTTCTGCACTCCCTCCCCCTCCGTCAACCTTGCCCTGGAGCTGGGGCCAGCCCTGTCGGCCGTGGTGCCAGGGTGTGAGACGAAACACCAGCCACCTGCCAAAAGCATTGTGTTTCCCAAAATGGTTTCATAGGTATAATCACATTAATCTATATAGTCAGATTAATCTACAAGGCCCAAGTCTTTATCTTATTTTAGTACCTCCCTCTAGGGTCTTTCCGCGCCATGGGTATGCACTTTGTTGTACGTCACTCTGGATAAGAGCGTCCGCCAAATGCCTGTAATGCAATGTAATAAATGTGGATGCATTTTCGTCTGTGGCTGGTGGGTTCGTCTTCTAGGAGCCGCTTTGGCAGGGAAGCTCCCATCAGTCGAGGGCCCTGTCCTGTTCTAAAGGCGGCTGTCTGGTGAAACGGTGAAGTTGGCTGGTGAATAATGGGATGCTCCAGCCTCTCTGGCCGGTGGATGGAAAAGTTAGCTTCCAGCCCTGCGTGGTGCAAAACCTATTGCCAGTGACACGACCAATGATTTGTCCTGGTTTTTCACCAATCATTGGTCATTATTATTATTATTATTTTATTTTTTTGCATCTGCTAAAAGGTTTTGCAAATGCTGAAGGCCTTAGTTAAAGGTACAGTAGGTTATTTTGGACTTCTAACAGTCGAGAGAGGAATTGCAGCAACAAATACGCTCAAACCACAATACTGCTTATCCCACCCCTTCTCTGTGAACGCGCTGAAGTTGAAACGCCATTGGCTGTGGCAATTGGAACTAATTTTCAACCAATGAGCTTGAATTATTGTCCAGCTATAGATGTTTTGGAGTGCCGGCCCCTCAACTGCATATTTTGACACCCGAATTTAAGGACTATAAACACAGATAGTGGGTGAGTCAACATGTCAGGGAGCCTTTTTCAATGATGGGAAGGGATTTACAATGGTCTTGTAACAATATTTTAACACAAAAATCTTACCTATTGTAAGGTAAGATGTTTGTTCTGGAGATGTTTAGATTGCGGTCAGGAGTGAGGCCCTGTTCTGCGCCCTGAGCCCAATTTGCTATCGGAGACATGATAATGCAACGACTGAGAAAGCAAGAACAAGCTCTTCTGGAGAGCTTTGGCCGAGTTCTCATGGATCGGAGAGTATTGTCTAATATAATTGTGAGGACCATTGATTTGTTCCCAGCACCTTAAACCTAAAAGTTTCCCTGACTTTTGAATTCCTCTAAACTTTTATTAAAGAAGGTAATTGGGCTCTTGTGCTAATTGGATTGTTAAAATGAGTCTTCTTTCAGAGACGAGCCCTCCGCGGCCCTGGTGTCTGTTATTGCTCTTATGTTTCTCTCCATTACTGATCTCCTCAAAACAAACAAAACGAATAAAAGAAGGTTGGGCACTGCGGCTCCTTCTGTGTGCATTGTGTTGTCGCACACAAAGAAAACACACCCTCACACGCAGAGAGAAAACATGCACGCACACACACACACACACACACACACGCACGCACACACACACACACACGCACACACACACACGCTCGCACAGCCTCACACACACACGCAGAGAGAAAACATACACATACACACAGACACACGCACACACACACACGGTCCCAGTTTGGGAACCCCACATTGACTGTTCAGGACAGAGAGATTGGGGTGGACTGCTGTTGGAACGGGCTTCGTGTCATACCAGAACGCCAGAGAGCCTCTGCTTGTTCCACGCACTGACGGATCAATAAGGAGAAACTGGAGAATGCTAAGCTCTCCAGTTTCCCTGGGGATTGAGTGTGTGTGTGTTATCAGGAGAAGAGCCGCCTCAGACTGCCCTCGGATAAACAGTGCGCTTTTAAGGAGGCGTCTGGTGCTCTGTGTCTGTGTAATACGCTGGAAAAACACCTCCTCGGCGTCCCTTTGTGCGAGTCTGCACCGGAGAGCGTCTCATTCTGCTCGCCTCACCGCTGGTGTTCACGGTCTGTGAGCTCTCGACAAGGTTCCTCTCTATTCTTCACACCCAGTCAGTCTCTCTCTCTCTCTCTCTCTCTCTCTCTCTGTCTCCCTCTCTCTCCCCCTTGCTCTCTGCCTCTCTCTCCCCCTCCCTCTCACTCCCTCCCGCTCCCTCTCTCTCTCTCTCTCTCTCCCCTTTGCTCTCTCCCCCTCCCTCTCATTCCCTCTCTCTCCCTCTCTCTCCCTCTCTCTCCCTCCCTCTCCTCCACGCTTTTTGCCTCTCCCTCCCCGTCCCTCTCACTCCTCATTCCCTCTCTCCCTCCCTCTCTCCCCCGCTCTCCCCCGCTCTCCCCCGCTCTCCCCCTCTCTCCCCCTCTCTCCCCCTCTCTCTCCCTCTCCCTCTCTCCCTTACTCTCTCCCTCTCTCTCCCTCCGTCTCCCTGGACACAGTCGCCCTGCTTGGCTCCGTAGAGGCAGACCTGCTTGGCTCCGTAGAGGCAGCCCTGCTTGGCTCCGTAGAGGCAGACCTGCTTGGCTCCGTAGAGGCAGCCCTGCTTGGCTCCGTAGAGGCAGACCTGCTTGGCTCCGTAGAGGCAGACCTGCTTGGCTCCGTAGAGGCAGACCTGCTTGGCTCCGTAGAGGCAGGCCTGCTTGGCTCCGTAGAGGCAGCCCTGCTTGGCTCCGTAGAGGCAGCCCTGCTTGGCTCCGTAGAGGCAGACCTGCTTGGCTCCGTAGAGGCAGGCCTGCTTGGCTCCGTAGAGGCAGACCTGCTTGGCTCCGTAGAGGCAGACCTGCTTGGCTCCGTAGAGGCAGCCCTGCTTGGCTCCGTAGAGGCAGCCCTGCTTGGCTCCGTAGAGGCAGCCCTGCTTGGCTCCGTAGAGGCAGGCCTACAGTGCTAATTAAGCGCTATGCTAACGGGGCGCAGGCTCTGGGCCCCATCGCCCGATTACCCCTCTGCCTCGCTCCACCGGCCGCCTCTCTCCCAGCCAGGAGGAGCGGGAGGAGTAATTACGGATAATGACTGTCGTCGAGGCCGGCTGGGAATTCCCGGGATGAGGCTCTGGGGGGGGATGAGGCTCTGGAGGGGGATGAGGTTCTGGAGGGGGATGTGGTTCTGGAGGGGGATGTGGCTCTGGAGGGGGATGAGGCTCTGGAGGGGGATGAGGCTCTGGAGGGGGATGTGGTTCTGTGGCGTGGTGGGAGGGATGTCTGCGCCCGAGTGGGGACCTGTTTCTGCTCTGCTTCCCGCGGCTCTCCGGTAGATATGGGACGCTGTACCATGGTCGGCCGCCATCAATGTGAGCCACACTCCCTCCTAACGTTTAATAACCACCGGCCTGCTTGTCCAGTTCATGATGGCCAATTCACATCGCAGTTCTCCCGTGAAGCTATTCACCCATTCACACGCACAGGCACACGCACTCACACACACACACAGACACGCACATGCACACACTCACTCACACACAGACACAGACACGCACATGCACACACTCACACACACACACACACACGCACACTCACTCACACACAGACACGCACTCACACACAGACACAGACACGCACATGCACACACTCACACACACACTCACACACAGACACGCACACACACACACTCACACACACTCTCACACACAGACACGCACACACACATACTCACACACCCACACACACACACACTCACACTCCCAATCACCCACACACACACACACACCCTCACACTCACACACACTGTGAGGGCGGACATGAAAGGCACCAACCAGCTGGCCAGGAGCAATTGGGGTTAGGTGTCTTGCTCAAGGAGACTCAGTAATTCAGTCATATGCAGTATGTTTAACACATGAATAAATGTATTGTAAGATGTGTATGTATTAGCATATACACTAACTGAGGACTTTATTAGGTTTATTTTTTATTTTTTTATTGGTCTTCTGCTGCTGACTATCCACTTAGAGGTTTGACACGTGACATGTGTGTTCAGAGATGCTCTTCTGCATACCACTGTTGTAATGTGTGCTTATTTGCATTGCTAACACCTTCCTGTCAGTTTTGACCAGTCTGGCCCTTCTGTTCTAACCTCTCTCATTAACAATACATTTTTCCCCGCAGAACTTCTGCTCACTGGATGTTTTTTGCAACATTCTCTGCAAACTCTAGAGACTGTTGTGTGTGAAAATCCCTGGAGATCAGCAGTTTCTAAGATACTCAAACCACCCTGTCTGGCACCAACAATCATTCCACGGTCAAAGTCAGTTAGGTCACGTTTTCCCCATTCTGATGGTTGATGCGAGCATTAACTGAAGCTCCTGACCCGTATCTACATGATTGTATGCATTGCACTGCTGCCACACGATTGGCTGAGTGTATAAATATATTGTGAGTAGTATATGTATTAACATATTTTAGTCATATTTAACACTCCGTTTGCAGGAAAATCTATGGGATGAATTCATTACTGTGAATGGTTCTGTTCTGGAGGTGTGCGGTTCCATTAATTTTAATTAGCCCTCATAATTCCTGGCACTGGGAGCTTGCATTAGCCACCGGTGCGAAGCGGTTTGGAGCAGCGATCTCACAGGAAGTGGAGCTTAAATGCAGGAAAGCGCAGCGTTGTTACACTTGTTTGTTTTGATGATAGATAGTTTTGTGCTGCAAATATTCTTTATATTGTGACCTTTATTTTTGATGTTAACAGCCAAGCATTTTTGTCCCTAATTATAAAAGGCTCTTATTTAAGTTTCCTCTTCTCCCCCCCCCCCTCCAGGTTCAGGTTCTGTAAATACAATAACATTGTAGCAATTTTAGCCTGATTTCTTTTTTTGTTTGAAAATGAAGTCAGATTAAGATGTTCCTGTGTGCCATTTTTACGGAGTGCTTTTGATGGGGAAACCAATAAAAGACAGAAGGCCCTTATTGAGCTCCGCTGTATCCCAGCAACATTTCTGACCCCACCCCCTGTCTGCTGCACACCTTTACGTCACATTACATTACTGGCGTTTGGTAGACGCTCTTATCCAGAGCGACGTACAGTTGATTAGACTCAGCAGGAGACAATCCTCCCCTGGAGCAATGCAAGGTTAAGGGCCTCGCTCAAGGGCCCAACGGCTCTGCGGATCTTATCGTGGCTACACCGGGATTAGAACCACCGACCTTGCGTGTCCCAGTCATTTACCTTAACCGCTACGCCACAGGCCGCCCCTGCCTCCGTTGGCTGACGGTCTCTCTCTCCGCAGGGGTGGAGGCGTGTCTGAAGTCGGAGGACTGGGCGGACGAGAGCGAGTTCGAAGCGGGGGAGGGTCCCCAGCGGAGCCGTCTCAACCGTGACAACCTGGTGAGTGAGTGAGTGAGTGAGTGAGTGAGTGAGTGAGTGAGTGAGTGAGTGAGTGTGTGAGTGAGTGTGTGAGTGAGTGTGTGAGTGAGTGTGTGAGTGAGTGAGTGAGTGAGTGAGTGAGTGTGTGAGTGTGTGAGTGAGTGAGTGTGTGAGTGAGTGTGTGAGTGAGTGTGTGAGTGAGTGAGTGAGTGAGTGAGTGAGTGAGTGAGTGAGTGAGTGAGTGAGTGTGTGAGTGAGTGAGTGAGTGAGTGAGTGAGTGAGTGAGTGAGTGAGTGAGTGAGTGTGTGAGTGAGTGAGTGAGTGAGTGAGTGAGTGAGTGAGTGAGTGAGTGTGTGAGTGAGTGTGTGAGTGAGTGTGTGAGTGAGTGTGTGAGTGAGTGTGTGAGTGAGTGAGTGAGTGAGTGAGTGAGTGAGTGAGTGAGTGAGTGAGTGAGTGAGTGAGTGTGTGAGTGTGTGAGTGAGTGAGTGAGTGAGTGAGTGAGTGAGTGTGTGAGTGAGTGAGTGAGTGAGTGAGTGAGTGTGTGAGTGAGTGAGTGAGTGAGTGAGTGAGTGAGTGAGTGAGTGAG